>NC_140169.1:124159994-124317494 GCF_963971535.1 Notolepis coatsorum
AGCAAGGCTTCTGAGCCTCTCCTTGTGTCATCAAACATTTCATAAACAATTCCATGTGGAGATAATGGTGACACAAGAAGTGATGGGGTTTATACGATAATGTGGTCTCATCATGAGGATTGGTCATACAGGTTAAAGTTCTCATGTTCATTTGTTGGGTCTCATAGTCAGGGGCGGACCTACTGTAGCACATTTGACCGATACCCATCAATGGACAGCGCTCTAGTATGTTCTGACTGTGAACACCTAAAGCTGAGGCTCAGACCGACCGACCGTTTTAGATTTTTGGCTAATTTACCCTTATGTTAGAATTTTTTTTTAATCTAAAATTATGGTTGCAGATATAGAGGGGGGGGGGGGGGCACCAAAACTGCGCCAAGCAAACTTTTTTTTAAATTAAAACCATTATATGGTCATGCGCCCTGAAAGCACCAGTAGTGGGGCGTATATCATGCAACCTGAAAGCACCAGTAGTGGGGCGTATATGGTCATGCAACCTGAAAGCACCAGTAGTGGGGCGTATATGGTCATGCAACCTGAAAGCACCAGTAGTGGGGCGTATATGGTCATGCAACCTGAAAGCACCAGTAGTGGGGCGTATATGGTCATGCAACCTGAAAGCACCAGTAGTGGGGCGTATATGGTCATGCAACCTGAAAGCACCAGTAGTGGGGCGTATATGGTCATGCAACCTGAAAGCACCAGTAGTGGGGCGTATGGTCATGCGACCTGAAAGCACCAGTCCTCTGGGTGGCGCCCTAGGCAACCGCCTATATCGCCTGTAGGAAGCTCCGCTCCTGCTCATAGTTCAATTACTGTTTGACATTTTATTGTAAAAACCGAACTTTTCTCACGCTTTTATTTTGAAGGCAAAATCACTAAACCGGAACTTATCCTGTGGGCAACTCTTGTTGCCTTGGCGGAGACCTTAGTTGTATAAAGGGGCGTTTTATCATTTTAAATTAATATTTTACTTTAAATAAATGAAATGTTATAAAATGCTTAATTATAGATTGAGGTCTTCTTTATAACATTAACACAAACTCATTTTGTATTACCTTTCTTTTTGGGCAAATTTTTCAGTTTTAATGAGACACATTTGCAATATAATTATTAATAAAAAGAAATATGCTTTATTATTGTATAGATCAAGATACAAATCTCTCTAATTATAAATATATAAAGACGTTTTATAATGTTAAGAGCAATCTCAAGTTTAAATTGTATTTCTCTAATTTAACCTTTATTTAACCAGACAGGTCAATTTAGAACAAATTCTTATTAGCAATGAAGGCCTGGTAAGAGGACAAAAGGGCCTCTCGAAGGGTAACAGGGAAATACAATCAAATTAAATAGACAATTTAAAAAAATAAAATAATAATAATAATAATAATAATAATAATAATAATAATAATAATAATAATAATAATAATAATAATAATAATAATAATACATACATCACAGAGGTAAGGGAAATGATTAAAACACACTAAACAAACAACCAAATAAAATGACAAGGTATATGTAAAGCATGAAGCAGAAGTAAATTTACATGTCAGTTAAAAGGCTGGGTGACAGTTGCAGGTGTGTGCATGTGTGTGTAACTCTGCGATATAGTCCTTAAAAGTAGTGAGGGGGATCAATTTGTAAATTTTCAAAGTCTGAAGTTTAATGTTTGAATGAAAAGAGGACGGTAGAACAAATACAAAGTAGATGGTCTGGTATATATCCAAGCCTGCAGGCCTTGCTTCCACTCAAACCAGTGAAACGGGCCAAGTCATTGCAACTCAAACTGAGTAGATTTGTACTTCCGTTCTAATTTCATGGGAAACTGTGTTAAGGCATATCTGTGGGGAAATTAACTGCTGATGGTGTTTAAAGAAATACAACTCTACAGGCCTTCCATTCAGTGAAACATGAAATGAGAAGTATAATTGTATCCTCTGAGTCTGGGTTGCAACGACTCAAGTACAGTACATCGGAAATAAGTTTGGCTTCCAACCAGAGTGCAAACATAACAGTAAAGTACAATAGTAATATACAATGTACATGTAATTAAACTGGGTATAAAATATATAAATGAGTACTACTGGGTGTAGTGCTAATCAGATGTATGTACAGAGTTGGTAGTATAATATGTACAGCGATACAGGTATAAAGACAGTAGGGTCGTATAGTCATACTGTCCAGCAGCGTAACTAGTAAGAGTAGGTAAGGGATATATAGCATCTACAGATATGTAAAAGTATTATGTGCAGGTATGTACAAACAAGTGGATAAATATATATAGGAAGTATAGTAAGTATATATAAGTATATATGTATGAATCTACATGTATCTAATTTGAGTACAGAGCTTTGGCCTTCTGAGTGATGGGAGCAAGGTTAATTAATGTTTGAGAGTACAATTCTTCAGCACTACAATAGCAAAGGATATACATCTAAATGCAATACCCTTTTCCTTTTTTCTCCCAAAATGTAGTCGCTATGCCAATTCCCTCCTGGTTGTTGCGCTGCCCTACATTACATTACATTTGGTCATTTAGCTGACACGTTTATTCAAAGCGACTTACAAGTTCTGTACAACAGGTCAGCAGGACGTGTACAGCTCTTTCAGCTGAGTAACAATTTTCGTCAAACAGTGTTGAATCAGGACAGAGGAGAGGCCTTTCGCTCTTGCTAAGTGAAGAGCCTCTGTGACTGCCGTCTCTGTGGAGTGCCATTAGGGTCTCTAGGAGGTCATTCTGTAATCAAATAAATACATTTAGAAAATTAAATGGTGCATTCATATAGCGCTTTTATCCAGAGCGCTTTACAATTTGTTCCTCACATTCACCCATTCACTCACCGATGGCGGAGGCAACCATGCAAGGTGCCAACCTGCTCATCGGAAGCAGTTAGGGTTTAAGTGTCTTGCTCAAGGACACTTCGGCACAGTGGGAATCGAACCGTTAACCTCCGGATTACCAGATGACTGCTCTACCTCCCGAGCCACTGTTAACTGTTGGTCTGTTGGTCTGAAGGAGGGTGTAGATTACCACATGCTTCCTCTGATACATGTCGAGCCGCCAGCTATACTCAGCAGAGCATAATGCTTGTGGATGATCAAGCTATCTCCCCCAGATTCCCTCTCTGCTGAACAGGCACCCTGACTAACCGGTAGGAGTCGCTATTGCAACCACCAGGACTCATACCCCACCCACAAACAAAACTGATCAAGCCGGATGTACCAGATTAGAACCTAGGCCCTAGGGTCTCTGCTGACTAAATGCAGGGGTGTAAAAAGTACCCAGAAATTATACTTAAGTGAAAGTATGGGTACTACCGTCTCAAAATCGTACTCAAGTAAAAGTCAGAGTATCTGGTTAAAAACACACTTGAGTAAAAGTATAAAAGTTTCTACTTTTAAATGTACTTAAGTACTAAAAAGTTAAAGTAAATTATTTTTTTTAATTCCGGGGCAATGAAATGTTCCATTTCGTCCTCTTCATCACTCGTACTATTGTTTGTGGCCATCTTCTGTAGCTTGTCACTCTGACTGTCTATTATTTTGATAGCACGTGTTTAATCAAAGATCCCCAGCATGGGTATGGGCGGGTTCATTTTCCATTGATGGGGATTTGATTTGCGGCCGCAGGATTAATAACGTTAACGTTAGTTCAGCCAGAGAAACAAATATACTAATTAAAATGGTTGGACCTGCGAGATTTGTACTTTGTACATTGTACACTTTTTCTTAAATGTAAGGAGTAAAAAGTATGTAGTTTTTCTCTGAAATGTAATTGAGTAAAAGTACAAGTATACAAACCTAATAATACTCAAGTAAAGTACAAATTCCCCAAAACAGTAATTAAGTATTGTAACGAAGTACAATTACTCAAGTACTTTACACCCATGACTAAATACAAATGCTAATGTAAAACGTAAATTTTACTGTATTTTATCGAGTTTGAATGAGAGCTTTATTTGTAAAAGTTCTGACCGGACGTCCAAATGGCTTTGTTTCTCCTTTGACAACAGGCACAGCCATAGATATATATAGGGCGGCCATCTTGCCCCAGGCAGCTCAGCTACTGATAACATTAATGTCTATGGTGCATGTACTATTTAAATAACCATAGATTGCTCAATTCTTTACCGATTTTCAAATGGGTTGGTTTGCTATAAACATCAAAGATGTAGTTATGATACTGCATATAATAATTTTTTCTTTTTTAAAGATTTTTTTTTACAAACCGCTTGAATCATAGCCACGTTAATAATGCTTGTAATCAACCAAACCGTTTGTAAATCCGTCAATATTTCAGCAAGTTATGAGTATTTTTGTATGGGCAGATCACTCACCCTCACTCAAGGCTGACTGGGGCAAGATGGCGGCGGTTCAGCGACGCTGGTGACTCCGCCTTAAGCTATCTAGTGTTCTATATATATATATATCTATGGGCACAGCTGCGTGCATTTTTTTCTGTAGTCTATGTTTGCGAAGACGCTCTCTGATTGGCTAGCCGCGTACAGCGAAGACCCTCTCTGATTGGTTTAGCGCCGAAGGGTCTCTTCCGCATATTCAACAACAATTGATATGTTGTTCCCTAACCTAACCTTAACCTTAACCCTAACCCTAACCTTAACCTTAACCCTAACCCTAAATCTAAGCATAACCCACTTCGAAAGAGAATATATATGTACAAGGCGGAAGAGACCCTTCGGCGCTAAACCAATCGGCTAGCCAATCAGAGAGCGTCTTCGCAAACATAAGCTATGGAAGAAAATCACACGGCACAGCTGGTGCGTGACCCAATAGGGTCCAGCTGCAGCCGCGGAGATTGTTCCAGATTGGGCAACTTCCGCCCGCTCCCACGGCATTTCTCCCGCTGACAGGACAATGCGCTGATTGGCGGAAAGTACGGAAGTATCTCGAAGTACGTCTGACGTTGAACGTCAAAATCAAAAGCAAGTACGTCTGTGCTGACGAGAGGGGGGGGGGGCTTGTATTGATCAGGTTAGTAGATATTGTACCGATCAGGTATTACAGATCATATCCGCATGAAATAAACTAAAATGTTAAAACCCATTTAGACTGTTACTCATTCCTGTACTGTTGTTTATACTCTGCTCCTGTGTTGTAACCCAACCCCCTCCAATGTACAGTAAATGACCAAGTATGGTTTTGTCAATATTCCAATGTACAGTTTTGCTTGTACAGTTGTACAGTGTCCCCCACCCACCCACCCTACCCCCCCCCCCCCCCCCCCAATCACCTCCAATGTACAGTCCCCCCCCCCCCCCCCTACCCAACCTCCTACAATGTACATTTCTACGTCAAATGTATATACTCTCTTTTCTGGACTCTTTTGTATCACAAACAATACTGTATTTGCAAATCTGGTATGTCATAAATGTATAGATGTAGCAGTACTGTCTATCTGTATGTCGTGTATGTTATGATGAATTGAAAATGGGGGACCCTGATGTAAACAAGACGAAAGTCTTTCTCTGGTCTGCATACCCTTAACAATTGTGTGTATTGAGCCGTACTGTATTGTACCCATTCTGCAATCTGTTAATACAATTTTCATCCAATCAATCACTTGCGCGGTTCCTACATTGTATAGGAAATTAAATTAAGAAAATAAACATTTAAACAACTGTGTCTTTATGGTATTATTATCAACTGAAAATAAACAAACATGTCAAACAAAAAAAGGTTACAACTGACACTTATTCATATCAATAGTTAAGATGGACGTCCTACCTAGAATCAACTTCTTCAGACGAGGTATGGCATTTCCAGATTTCTACCACTACTTTAAGGCGTACACTTTAAGACCACTAACAACATGGTTTGATCCCCAAGCATTAGTATCCTGGAGAAATTTAGAAGAAAATATAGTAGCTCCACATAGGCTGAAGGGCATAGTATACACCAAATGATCAATTAAGCAATGCAAACGGAAATTGGCCCCATAATCACTCATGCGATCCGGATATGGCGTGAAACACAAAAAAAATATTCTACCCCACATAAATGGCATAATCATACTCCCTTATTCAATAACAATGCACTCTTGATTGGAAAACAACCTATAAGATTCCCTAGATGGGAAAAGCAAGGCATACACTCATTAGGAGACGTTTTCAACAAACAGGGTTTTTGTAGTTTCAAAGAAGAGCAGTAATCAATCGATTTGAGATGGATGCATCTGAAATTAGAAATGCTACTTCTCTGTGCCAAATCTGCATTTGTCTTGCAGTGAAGGGACTCACATTGCACTTGGTGACATTGGCCATGCATCTTCTGTTGTACATGCAATGGCACACTTGCACCATGCATTCTTTTAACAACAGCATAGACACTGTTGTCAGAATCCAAACATTCACTTCGCAGATGTGATTTTGAAGTAACTTCCATGGAACCTGGTTCAGAGTGTTTCTTTCCATGTGACGTTTCAGATTCTTCTTGTTGATGACTACTGCACACTGGGACAGGCCACTGATATAATCTTGCTCCTCCTCACTTGTACAGTGGCTACTGTAGCATCGTGCTTATTAGTGAGCTGGTTCTCACTGGTAGCCTCCACAATGACAACCTTGATGGCAGGCTCGTCAGTGTCAGTGCTGCTCCTCCTCACTTGTACAGTGGCTACTGTAGCATCGTGCTTATTAGTGAGCTGGTTCTCACTGGTAGCCTCCACAATGACAACCTGGTCCTTGATGGCAGGCTCGTCAGTGTCAGTGCTGATGCGTTCTCACTGGCTGCACGGACAACCAGTTCTTTGACCTTACTCTCTCCGACACCTCCATCCACATGCAGTGTTTCTGTACTGTGGAAGCTGCTCCTGCACAGTGCCAGATGCGCTATAAACCGTTTTTTCTTCTCAAACAGTGTGGTTTTGCAGGAGGGACAGTGGAAGTGACTATTGCCCCTGCATTCCAAATTGCACTTAAAGATGGTGTGATCTGGAAAAGATATGTACACCGATCAGCCATAACATTAAAACCAATAGTCCAATGTACAATTTTGTTTGTTTGTACAGTGTCTCCCCCCTCAATGTACAGTTTTGCTTGTTTATACAGTGTGCCCCCCCCCCCCCAACCACCTCCAATGTAGATTACCCAGTATGGTTGTCAATATCCCAGTGTACCCAACCCCCCCCTACCCAACCTCCTCCAATGTACAGTTTCTACGTCAAATGTATATACTCCCTTTTCCTGACTCCTTCTGTATCACAAACAATACTGTATTTGCAAATCTGGTATGTCATAAATGTATAGATGTAGCAGTACTGACTATCTGTATGTCATGTATGTCATATATGTCCTGATGAATTGAAAATGGGGGACCCTGATGTAAACAAGACGAAAGTCTTTCTCTGGTCTGCATCCCCTTAACAATTGTGTGTATTGAGCTGTACTGTATTGTACCCATTCTGCAATCTGTTAATAAAGTTTTCAATCAATCAATCAATCAAACCACCTGCTTAAACCAGTGTTTATAGAGTGTTTATTTTTAATCATGAAAAAAATTGTTTAAGCAGGTGGTTTTAATGTTATGGCTGATGGTGGCCGGTGCATGTCAAACTGCAATGCCTTTGTTTCCACATGTTGGTCCATCATTTACAGGAGTTACCAGTGCAAGAAAACAACATGCAATGAATACAACAGGGAATACCTTTGCCTTTTGTGTCTGTCGAGATGTGTTAAGACCCTGCTCCTAAACGTTGGCTTAAACACACCAGGCTTGCAGAACGGGCAATGGTATGCTGTGCAGCAGTTGACACATCGTTCCAGCTGAGGAATGATTCCCCTCCTCTGAACTGTAATGTGTTGTCCTAACTAGAGTACATTACAGTACAGTGCGGGAGGGGAGGGGATATTTTGGTTAATTAAGAATTGTGATAATTAATCACCAACTAACCATGTATCAACCAGTAGTAATCACCAATAATCCCTTTAGAAACCACACAGGCTCTGCCACACCTAAACGTAATCTCACAAGTTGCAAAAACACTTCTCAAGAACAGATAATCACCCGCAGACACAAAAACCATGCTACATATGCATTACTGACATAGAAAATCTAACAAAAAGACATAAACAGTCACTTTGCACAGGGAGTCCAGTTCATGCGTTTAGCATTTAGATTATTAGTGTCATGGTTCCTGCCAGGCAGCTCTTCCTCCCTCTCTCTCCATCTCTCTATATCCAAACACAACCGTGATAATTAGATAATTTAGGATTAGATTTAGACTATAGATTATATATTCCAACTATATTTATTGTAGGGCAAAATAACTGATATACATACTATATTTATTGTAGGGCAAAATAACTGATATACATACCCTCATCTCGCACCTTGTTGCTCATATGCACATGTCCAGAGTTAATAATATTGTATATTGTTTACACTGCCTTTTTATTCTATTTTTACTTCTCCACTGTACTATAATTATGTGACCTGTACCTCTATGTCTTCTACTACCTGTACCTCCCCTCCCCCCTCCCCATGCTGCTGAATTTATCTTATCTTATGAATACAAGGTAATAATAAGGCTTACCTTGTAATTGCATTTCTCCATTGCTGCGTCACAGGCAGCGTGTTAACGTTAGGTTATGACTATAACCAAGTTCTGTTAGTTAGGGGCGATGCTTGGCATCGCCTTCTGCACTATCTCGCGTACGTGCACGCGTACTGAATAAACCACAAATGTACCTCTAATACCAGTATTAGTCTGACCACACCCCTCATCAGCTTACCTTCATAAGCAGGTGTGTGGTCACCTGCTCTCCTCCTTCCCAAGCTTTCACCACAAGGTGAGGACAAGGGCTGCAGCGGCGTCCGATGCCAAGCATCGCCCCTAACTAACAGAACTTGGTTATAGTCATAACCTAACGTTCTGTATCGTTAGTGGCTTAGCTTGGCATCGCCTTCTGCACAAGGGAGGCCAAGCGGAGCCACTTGGCTGACAAATACACCCCGCTGACAGCCCCCCAAAACCATCAGAACAGGGAGGGCCGAGCCCCCCGACCCCCCCTAATGGAGGGTAGCCCCCCTATTAGGGACGTCACGGGAGGGCGACGGACCCGACCGTGCGAAGAGGCACTCAAGCAACTCAACGCACAGGGTGAGCAGACCGTGGCTTGACCCACGACTACACACACGCACAACCCGCATGCCACCCGGGAACGAACGGAGGAACAACCTCGTTACTGCCCCCAGAATCACGGGGTCAAGGGCAAACCCAACCCCGTGGCAAGGCCGTAGCAGCGGAGCACGAAGGAAGACCCAGACCCACCAAAAGGACTGGACTCCCTGGAATGGGGGCCCGGAGAAGTCCATGATGCCAGCATCAAGACCCCACCAGGTGGGCACGTAGTGCCCCGCCCCCCACATCGCCAGCGTATTCGGACAAAGGCCCCTCAGTTACTGCACCTGGTATTCCCAGGCGGAACCAACCAGGCCAGTAAGCCGAGCGGGCCCCGTCCCCCCAATAGTACACCGCCTGGCACACTGACCCTGCAGAATAGGCAGTCAGCATGGCCGTAAGCACACAAAAAAGGTTAACCAACGGAAGCAGGCAGCGCACCGGGGAAAAACCAGGCAACAGGCTGTTAACCCTAGCCTGGAGACTGCGGACGAGACAGGCGCCAGAGGGGACAGCTGAACACAGCCGCCCCGGCGGAAGGAGCGTAAGCTGGCGGTGTTGCATGACCAAGCCTCCATTTAACAACCCCCACCCAGAGGGGTCGAGGCAGAGAAGGCTGACACGATTGGCAGACGTCATGAACGTGCAGGGGCACCCTCAACCGGTGAACCCGGGAGTTGACACTGCTCCAACACACCAGGGAATCAACCACCTCGGTGTTACCCAATGCGGTGGTTGTTCCTATAACCCCTCAAGAAAAAACTCCAAAACACACCTGCGGGTATACACCGGCTATACCGCAGTACAAGTGTTTCAGTTTCCAAAAAGGGTTAACCCAGGCCTACGGGTCGCAAACATCACTTCGGACCGGGCCTGGCGGTACGGGAAGCACAGGGTCACCAGAGGAGGTCAAAAAACCACCCCCACAGGCCCCTCTTCGCCATGCGTGAGAGAGGAGCGAAAAACAATGGAGAACCAGCCCCTAAGCACACCGTACCTGGTATTCCCCGGCGGTCTCCCAACCAAGTACTAACCAGGACCAACCTGTGTAGCGGCCGAGATCCGACGAGATCGAGCGCGTACAGAACGGCATGGCTGTAAGCCATGACGACAGTGCTGAGTAAAAACATACCCAACCAGGGTCTCCATAGCGCTTAACCCTGTGACACCCAGACCGACCTGGCATTTTTCCCCCTGAAAAAAGCCCAAGTCCCTCAGGGTACCAGAACAGCAGATCTGCATCCCCGGCGGACAACGGGTTCAACTGATCTGGACCAGCGTGACCAGAACCAGTCCCGTGCCCTAACCACGCCGACATGCCCCAGGAAAAGGGCAGATATGCGTGTTGATCTTAACATGAAAAGAAGGCGCCACCCAGACGTCGGGACGAACCGCGCCTGGTGGCCCACCCCAAGGGCGTGAGACCCCACTACATATGTTCAGATCCATCCCGTCATCATCCCCCAGACATGAACGAGGATCCGTCGACAACCCACCCAGGTCATGGGATGTGGTCGCCGGAAGAGGAAAAACCCCCATCTCAGTTGCTTTATAAAAACGCTGTTTCAACCACAAGCAACTAAGGCGTGCCAGTCAATCGCCTGTTTACAGCGAGCTAGCACTATACGTGCGTCGGGACACACCCCCATCAATGAACAGGCTATTTAGACCTGCCATTGAATCCCCAAGGCGCCCAGGGGAACGACAAGAGGGGTGTGACACTCCCTAACTCCAACACTTCTGGAATAGAAAGAAGGAAGCATCAACAGTATGTATCCCAGTCTACACAGCCGGGGTAAAAAATGTTCACATTTTTACATCCCACCACCCTCCCATAGGAAAGAGACGGGGATCCCCAGAGAGACTTCCCACGCGAGCTGTACAGATTGAAAAGAATATATTGCACCTTGAGCCATGTAAAAAACTGGTTTTAGGGCCTCCGGGGAAGAGGCACCGAACCCATACACACTCAATAAACGAATTGAATCGAATATACATACAATAGAAAAGGACCCTTCTAGAGGGTCCACTCACTTTGACAATCTGAGGAGGAAGGCTCTGTACTCTGATGGAGGCTTCCTCACATGGATCACATGGAAGAAGGAGTCCGAACTCACAGAAGGCCTGAGTAGGCGCTTGGTGAGGAGGAGCCCTGACCACCCCCCCTGAAAACAGATCCATCACATGGACCTGAACAGCACACGGAAGTCCTACCAACAGAGACGCGCACGGTGACGTACTCTATGGCGGGGGAATTCCTGCGGTGCACACGCCCAATATACCAGGCCGTGGGACCAGGAACTCCCTCCCCCCCCCCCCCCCCCCCCCCCGTAACGTGCCGAACCGCCACGTGACGGGAACCTTGAAGGACAGGGGGTGTACCCCTGACCGACAGAACAACGGGGAGAGGAAAGGTTACCAGTTCACCCCTTTACGACCCCACACCCATGATACGACGTAACGACAAAAAGAGAATATGACACAGTCATAGTCAACCCTATGAAGCGTTTCACAGCTCCACACCGCACGAGCTAACCTGCTATCTGATTTTTACTAAGGAAAAACACAGAATAGAGAGGGCTCTAAGAACCCCGGTCCAACATACACATGTGCTTCTGTGGTCAGTACAACCCAGTTGTAGGTCACATGACACACACAACCCATCATCATCACAATGAGAGAATACAACATTCTTGATTAGTATCGACCACAGGCCTTGCTAAGCACACATGACAGCAACCAAACCAATTTCCCTTTAGGAAATAAGTTTCTCCAGCAGATTTAGCACAACCTCAGCAATCAAGCTGAGAGTTACATCGTATCCCTACCACACAAAAGACACAATTAATGCACAACATGTCTGATAGGAGGTGATAAAGTCCCCAGGGAACCGGGGGGGGAAAAACACAATCCTCCTATTTTACCCTCAATACGGCCAGTTAAAACAGGAAAACCTGTTAATGTGTGAACTCACTGTCCATTGTCATTACAGTCTGAGAAAGAACATTCTTTTACTCACTCGTCACCAAGCATAGCTTCATAGGTTAGTTGCCTTAGTAGTGAGTACACGGTACACATAAACACCATGATGTTTCTCACACAACAACCAGATCAATACATCACGACCTGCACAGAGAAGCTACTGCCAGTGACAAAAACAGCTCACACACAACCCGCAACGTATCTCAAATGCATTGCAACAACACACGTTTTGGGAAAAAACACCGTCATTCACAATACATTTAGCAAGGTAAAACCAGAAGACGTGTTATGAGGGTCTGGCCAACCCCGTACCTGCCCGGAACGCAGATCAGCGAAGTGCAGTCATAAGCCACCGTAGAACACAGCCCTCTTTGTTGACGCAATCCCCGTCTAGGCTCAGGCAGGGTTGACGAACATCCCCTGTCAAAGATGACGTCGTGGTCAAGAGTGTAAAACATGTTAAAAATCAAAGCACGTTCAACAGAATAGCATCAAGCTAACGGCTGCTCCAACCGTTCGGGTGCTATCGCTTCCGCTCGCGAGACGCCGATCTACGACGCACGCGATCAGGAGCGAGCTCCCGGCGGCGCGCGAGAAGCCTAAGCTACCCCGCGCCAGGCCACCGACCGGCTAACCGTAAGCTATGAACATGTAAACAATGACATAACACTCACCCAGACAGGCCGCCGTTCTGAACCCTCCTCACTTTTTAAGAGAAAAGAGAAAACAAGACGTCAACACCGCTTCACAACGGTGACAATAACACGTCCGGCGGAATCAGCACAGTACCAACTGGCCTGTATAGCTGACTTTGAACATGAATCTGCCGCTATCGCACATTACATGCACATATCCCCTCGTGAAGGAATACTCTCATTTGGATATGAAAGATGGGGTCTTAACACGGTGACAGAGAGAATCCACTCGTCCAGAACACACAGGGATCACCAGTGTCAATGGTCGCGGCCCACTAGTTAAAACTATAATGGTCGCCAGACCAAGGCCTTCTGTCGCCTAGACGGCTAAACAAAGGACCCTAGCCTGGGGCCGGTTTCCATAAACTTTGTCTAGTAGCCCCCATAGCACTAACAGACAAGTGGAGCCCGCCAGCAAACACTACTCACCCAACCTGGAACGCACCGCTCCTCACAACAGCGGCATGTCCGACAGTTCAGCTGTGGCCTGACAGGTTTCACCCCAACAAACACAGCAAGGAACTGCAGTTGAGAAGCATGCAGCGGCGTGCTCCCAATACGAAAACCGGTGGAGGGTTTGTAGAATGATCATCATCTTCTAGACACTCCAGTACGAAGACAATATCGCCGTATTTTCTCGAAAATAGTGAGAGAGAAAATAAAGATATGATGTCAACGTATCCTTGTTTCCCAAGCTGTTCCTAATCCAATTTCTTCCATCATGGTGTCAAGTGTGGGGATCTACCGAGGCACCTCTTCCTTGTGGTGAAAGCGAGAAGGAGGAGAGCAGGTGACCACACACCTGCTTATGAAGGTAAGCTGATGAGGGGTGTGGTCAGACTAATACTGGTATTAGAGGTACATTTGTGGTTTATTCAGTACGCGTGCACGTACGCGAGATAGTGCAGAAGGCGATGCCAAGCTAAGCCACTAACGATACAGAACTAACTGCATCGGCTTTTGACGTTCAATTAACGTTCGCTAACGTAGAGATACGTCAGACGTACTTCGAGATACGTCAGACGTACTTCGAGATACTTCCGTACTTTCCGCCAATCGGCGCACATTGTCCTGTCCCGGGAGAAATGTCGTGGGAGCGGGCGGAAGTTGCCCAATCTGGAACAATCTCCGAGGCTGCAGCTGGACCCTACTCGCGTGACGTGCCATACCCAATAGTATCCAACTGCAGAGCCGCAGAGCCGGCGGCGCTCTCAGGTCCGGCGGTCTGGGGACCGCTCAGCAGCGCCACCCACCCAAATGACTGAATTGCCAATGGCTGAATTGGAGTATTGCACTGTGCGGGCACAGCTGTGAGATCCGCGCGAGGCCAGATATCTTGAATGAATGCGTTTATTTAAACTTTAATTAACAGATTGCAGAATGGGTACAGTAGTACAGTGTACAGCTCAATACACACAATTGTTAAGGGGATGCAGACCAGAGAAAGACTTCGTCTTGTTTACATCAGGGTCCCCCATTTTCAATTCATCATAAATGTACAGTTCCCTCCCCCTTGTATTTACTGTTAGGATATCTGTTTAACAGTAGGCCTACTGTATATTTGCATATCTTGTTGTATGTCACAAATGTAGGCCTACTGCATATATGTATGTAATAAATGTCATGATTAATTTAGATTAGATGATTAGATTCGATTTCTATATCTGTATATTGAGTATGTCATATATGTTATGATGAATTGAAAATGGGGGACCCTGATGTAAACAAGACGAAAGTCTTTCTCTGGTCTGCATCCCCTTAACAATTGTGTGTATTGAGCCGTACTGTATTGTACCCATTCTGCAATCTGTTAAATAAAGTTTAAATAAACGCATTCATTCAAGATATCTGGCCTCGCGCGGATCTCACAGCTGTGCCCGCACAGTGCAATACTCAAGGTACCCATGTACATGTCAAAATACTTCCCAAAGGTCAGTGAATACCACGATCACAACACCAGAGGGAGCTCCACAAATCATGTAAAACCCAGATTCGGCACAAACAAGGGACTAAACACGTTTCGCAATTATGCCACAACAATGTGGAACGC
This sequence comes from Notolepis coatsorum, assembly GCF_963971535.1. Taxonomy (NCBI): domain Eukaryota; kingdom Metazoa; phylum Chordata; class Actinopteri; order Aulopiformes; family Paralepididae; genus Notolepis; species Notolepis coatsorum. The sequence goes on from NC_140169.1 coordinate 124,174,867, forward strand.
CCTACCCAAAGCTGTAAAGGAATGTAAATCACTACCCACCTTCAAAAACACTCTCAAAGAACACCTACGGGAGACTGCAATTCAAAACTGGCCCCTACAAATGTCCTAACCCAGTTGTACAATAAAGACCAAGCATCATGGCTTTGTCAGTATTCCAATGTACAGCCCCACCCAACCCAACACCCACCCAACCTCCTCCAATGTACAGTTTCCATGTCAAATGTATGTCAGTATTCCAATGTACAGTGTCCCCCCCCCCTACCCAACCCCCCCCCCCCCCCCCCACCTCCAATGTACAGCCCCACCCCACCTACCCAACCTCCCCCAATGCACAGTTTCTATGTCAAATGTATATACTCTTCTTCTGGATTTTTTTAGTATCACAAACAGTACTGTATTTGGAAATCTGGTATGTCATAAATGTATAGATGTAGCAGTACTGTCTATCTGTATGTCATGTGTGTCATATGATGAATTGAAAATGGGGGACCCTGATGGAAACAAGACGAAAGTCTTTCTCAGGTCTGCATCCTCTTAACAATTGTATGTATTGAGCTGTACTGTACTGTACCCATTCTGCAATCTGTTAATAAACTTTTCAATCAATCAATCAATCAATCAATCAATCAATCAATCAATCAATCAATCAATCAATCAATCAATCAATTCAATCACTCCAATTCCGCCATTGGCAATTCAGTCATTTGGGTGGGTGGGTGGCGCCATAGATATCTCTGGGAGGCGCTGCTGAGCGGTCCCCAGACCGCCGGACCTGAGAGCGCCGCCGGCTCTGCGGCTCTGCAGTTGAATACTATTGGGTATGGCACGTCACGCACCAGCTGTGCCGCGTGATTTTCTTCCGTAGCTTATGTTTGCGAAGACGCTCTCTGATTGGCTAGCCGATTGGTTTAGCGCCGAAGGGTGGGGGGGGGGGGGGGTCACGCCTCTTTTCACCAGGTGCAGGTGATTGAGGTATAAAGCGCGGAGCAATCAGGTCGAACACGTACCGAGTTGGTATTGGAGCCAATAAATCTCGTCGGGCTGTTTTATTAGCTGGGTGCGCGCCTCATTAAGTCCAAAGACCATTGTGAGGCAAACTTGTGAGTCGGGATTATTTTCAAGGGGCTACCGTGCGTGTACGTTTTTTAAGGTTAAGTATGAGCGCGACCAGGGGGGTTTGGATTTTTTCCCCCGATAACACAATTATTTGAGTTGAAACATTCACCATGGAAATTCGAGAAAAGTGCAATTCGTGTTGTCAGGCTGTTCGAGGATATTTTGATAAAGCCAGCAATAATGCGACTGCGAAGAAAAACGACGAACAAGGAGATATACCTATTGTGATTGAAAACCCTGGTGCTGGAGTTGGGCCCAGGAATGGTATATCTTTACCACCGGTCCCTGTGCAAACAGTGGCTTGTTATGTTTACATTGCTCTGTACGACTACACCGCTCGAACGGAGGAGGACTTGAGTTTCAATGCTGGGGACACACTGGAAGCGTTGGACAAAAGTGCTGGCGACTGGTGGTACGCAAAGGCGCTCACCGGGAGGTCAGCCTCCAAGCAGGGTTATATCCCTGCCAACTATGTGGCACCTGTGGAGAGTGTTGATGCAGAGCCGTAAGTACATGGCTCAAAATAGACTACATATGAATAATAATGATATGGATCTAGATGTTTGAAGGTCTATAGAGGCAAAACCATAGAAATATAGGTGATAATTTGTTGATGGAGCTGATTGATTGAAAACTGTATTAACAGATTGCAGAATGGGTAAAGTACAGCTCAATACATGCAGACCAGAGAGACTTTCTTTCGTCCTGTTTACATCAGGGTCCCCCATTTTCAATTAATCATAACATATATGACATACATGACATACAGATAGACGGAGCAACACACAGCAAGCCCAGATTGGTATTTTCCCTTGCATCCATTATTATTTAAAAATGTTTTGTGATCACAAGTCAGTTAATTGACCAGTAGATGTACAGACATAGTGGTACACATACAAGTATAGAGGGGTATCGACATGTGGTTCATATAGGCTAGGCTATCGCGGTTTTATAGATGTATACTCAATTCGCAATGAACCACAATTACATCTTTTAAAATGTGATTTGTTTCAGTGTGATCATATTAAATTCACTGAATTCACATTCCGTTGAAATAAATTGTATATAGGGTATAGGCTACTTTGAATTGAGATTGTGAAATTATAGTTTGCCTGTGGGAATGCAACTCTGTTGGGGCTGCATTTATAGTAAAAGTTGTGTGTCCAACTGGTTAATAATTGCCTATGACCAGGAAGTGTATTGAATTGGGTAATTATTCTCTTGGTGGAGCAAAATAAATCGCACAAACCTACGATTAAGATAACGTTAGTATGTAACATACTTGTATCATGGCATTCCACAGGAAATTACAGTCTATAAAAACATGACTAGCGCACTGTGTCCTGGTTAAATATAGACTGGAACTGGTTTTGCAAGGCATTGTCTGTAGGCAACACTTCCAGGTATAAGGAGGAACTGTACCGTGGCCAACCAGAACATGCTGCTCACTGGGATTATTGAGTTTCAAATAAAAGTAATGTTTGAAAGAGGTCTTACTCTTTTGACACATTCCCATCCACGTCTTGTGCAACTGGTTTCTGTTCAGCTGGTAGGCCTATCTGGTTATTCATGACGACTAGTCCCTTACGTGACTGCGGTTTGCAAGCCTGGGGCTTTTGTGGACCGCAGTCACTTGCTCATGGGACGTGACCACTTTAGAAAATACCAACCAAGTGTGAAAGCGGGCTTGGGGGTGTGTCAAAAATATATCAGATATGAATTTCAAAGATACCCAGCGTACAATATGGGTTTAACACAGCTTTACAGTGTGTGTTCCAGTGTGGTCTGGAAGCTCGGAGTTGCTAATAAACAGTTTAAATCATTGTTACTCCATGAGTGGTAATTACAGAGCGAGCCGTGTATTTCCGCCATTGGTGTCACAGCGCATGCACACCAGGCAGCCGCGCATGCGCTGTGACACCAATGGCGGAAATACACGGCTCGCTCTGTAATTACCATTTGCAAACATCTTAATTGTTTAGAATAGTAAAAAAAAAGATAAAAATAATAAAGGATTTTGCATGTCACCCCGAGCAAAATTGTGCAAAAATGGATGATGATGATATTTTCTCATGGTTTTTCATTAAAAAAAACTTTTTTTTAGAGAATTTTTTTTATATGCCACCCGAACAGGGATTTATGACCTTTTATGACCGATCCCCTAGTCATAAAAAAAATTATGTTTTGCTTACATTTTTTGTATAAAATGTTCAAAAAATCGGGATGAGTGATATATCAAAAAATCCTCTAACAGAAAGTTGTGGTATATGGATAGGAGGAAACGTGGCCAGTTTGGTGTGTGGAGGTACTAGAGAAATAGAGATTTTTTGTTTTATGTGTAATACAAACTCATAAATCGCATTGAGAAAAACGCCTTTAAAGTTTTGTATTGTCTGTATATCAGGCTATATGACATATCAACAAACCCTTTGGCACAAAGAAGCAGGATATAGATATGAATAAAGGTGGAAAGTTTGGTGTGTGTGTAGATGCTAGGGAAATGGTACACCCTTTGGGAAAACGCCTTCAAAGTTCTGTATTGTAAAATGCCATACATTTATTTTTGAAACCGCTATTTACAAACGACACCCAATCAAACCATTAGTAATAGACAACCTAAACACATGCCTGATAACTGAATAACATAATAATAATGATGTACTAGAGCTGCCGCGGTACTGATGTTTTCCTTACCGCACGGATTTGCAAAATATTTACTACCGCCGCGGTATTACCGCACGCACAAAAAAAAAAAAAAAAAAGTTTGAATGCATTTTTTTTTAGTAGTAGTCTACTTTTTATAGCATATAGCCTGCCTCTAGTCTAAATGTCGATCTTTAGAGGATGACTTTGCAGCATGAATATTGTTTGGGATTCGGCAAGCACGCATTAGTTATTGAAAGTGAAACACGGATTCGAAGTTTCCCCTCTGGTCGTGCGCCGTTCACTCGGTGTCGCGGGCAGGGGTGGTTACCCCCCTGACCCTTTCTTATTATTATTACTATAAAGTTACTACTTTATAATAAAGGCATTCGTTTTGTGGCATTACCATTATATAGTTATACGTGCAATAACATCAGCGTATTTACCGGACCATCTCAGTTCCTTTCTTTGCTCAGAGCGTGCTGAGTTGTCCCATTCTGCGGTCTGTTAATAAAGTTTTCAATCAGACAAGTGTATAGAACGAAGGGCTTTTATTATAACATTCGTTGCAGACAGTAAAATCATTATGTCTCGTTTAGTACTCCTGATGAGCGATGGTAGTCCACTCCGGCGGGGAGCTAAAGCTAACGTTATTAGCCGTATTGTGACGAGCTCTGATCAATGGCTGGCATTCAGGATGTAAAAAACTGCAGGACGCTCCCAACGTGTGACGCGTCTCTCTTCTGACCAATCGGTGGTCTGCAATGTTTCACGTGACTTTTCTGGTACCCAATAGGGTCGCTTGGAACCTCGATAGAGAAGTAGGGTATATCTGCAGAGCCGAAAGCCCAACGAGAGGAGGGTACTTCATTATTATTATTATAAAAAACAGCGGTGATGCGGTATTCAGCCTACTCTGCGGTGGCCGTGATGTAACAGCGATACCGCGGTAATGCGGTAATCGCGGCAGCTCTATGATGTACTAGTAGTAATGGTGTAGTACCAACACAACCGATTACCAACACAACCGATTACAGCTCGGCATTCAATACCATAGTCTCCTCCAAACTCATAGCCAAGCTCAGGGACCTGGGCTTGAACTATGACCTCTGCCAGTGGGTCTTGGACTTCCTGACGGGCAGACCCCAGGTGGTGAGAGCAGGCAACTGCACCTCCTCATCCATCACCCTCAACATAGGGGCCCCCCAGGGCTGTGTTCTGAGTCCCCTCCTCTACTCCCTGTACACGCACGACTGTGTGGCTCAGCGGAGTAGCAACACAATCATCAAATTTGCTGACGACACAGTGGTTGTGGGCCTGATCTCTGCCAACGACGAGAGGGCCTACCTGGAAGAGGTCAAGGTCCTGGCGGGATGGTGCCAGGAAAACAGCCTCTCCCTGAACGTCAGCAAAACAAAGGAGATGATTGTGGACTTCAGGAGGTCGGGGGTCAAGGACTACAGCCCCCTCAGCATCGACGGGGCACTGGTTGAGAGAGTCAACAGATTTAAGTACCTCGGAGCCTACATATCCGAGGACTTGACATGGACCACACACATTGACAGTGTTGTGAAGAAGGCACGACAACGCCTCTACTTCCTCAGGCGCCTAAGGAAGTTCCAAGTCAGTCAGAAGATCCTTAAGAACTTCTACTCATGTACAATAGAGAGCATCCTGACTGGCAACATCACCTCCTGGTTTGGGAATAGCACTGCACAAGACCGAAGCAGACTACAAAGAGTGACACGTTCAGCCGAACGCACAATTGGAGGGGGGCTCCCCACCCTCCAGAACATTTACAACAAGCGGTGCAGGGGCAAGGCTAAGAGAATCATTAAAGACTCCAGTCACCCGAACAACTGCCTCTTTGAACTGCTGCGGTCAGGCAAGCGATACCGGAGTCTCAAGGCGAGCACAGAAAGACTCAGAAGAAGCTTCTATCCTCAGGCCATCAGGCTGCTCAACGAACAATGAACACTACACAACAACAACAACAACCATCAAACGCACATAGCACACACATCCACACGCACACACTCACTTTAAACAAACACACTGTAGCACCCACTCCCCACACTTTATAGCACACTCACTTTAAACAAACACACTGTAGCACCCACTCCCCACACTTTATATTTATTGATGAAGGATTGCACTACAACTCGTACACCTTACTGTAAATTGTACCTAAATTGTACCTCATCCCATTTCTGCTTTGCACTATATAGTATTGTACATTAGTACACTGCATAGTATTGTATATTATATGGTAACTCAGTTACGTCTATTCTGCATCGAACATTGTACATATGTCTATACTGAACACTGGGACCTCATTTTCTACTTCTAATTTACATGCTATACTATGTTATTTGATACTATCTTGTCTAGCACAGTCTCTGGAGCGTAACAGTAAGAAGCATTTTGTATGAAAGTATTCTGTACTGTATGACAACTATTAAAGAAACTTGAAACTTGTACCCCCTAATGGGCAAAACAAATATTTTAATGGATATCACTATGAAACTTTCCCAGTTTGGTACATATAAACTAAGAAAAAATATATTGCAAGTTTTCTGAATTTTATGTTATGCAAATGAGGCACTTCCCCTTCAATGTGCACATTTATCGATTCATGGACCAGAGCCCAAAGGCAAAGGGCCCCACATCAAATGGCATGAAATTAACATAGGCATACAATTGACAGAATAAAAACAATGCATAAAGTGCAGACATAAGTATCAAAGTAGTGCAATGTAGAACGTGCAGACATAATGGGTATAAATTAAGTACAATAAGTACAGTGTTGCTCGAAGGCATGTGAACTAGGGCTGCACGATTAATCGTTTTTTAATCGAAATCGCGATTTGGAATGATGCAATTATCAAATCGCCAAGCCTGCAATTTTTTTATTTATTTTTTTTAACCAGGAAGTCCCATTGAGATACAAGCTCTCCTTTGCAAGGTAGACCTGGCCAAGATGACAGCAATAACATTTGCAATACATCACACAGCAATAAAATGTGCGATACATCACACAAGAACATAATAAATGTGCATGTATACAATACATCACATGTAAACACAAGGCAGAATAGTCTACATGATAGTAAAAGTGTATAATACAGGGTAATACAGTAATTTTGCAGTTGGGACCCGACTACAGAAAGCAGCAACATCTTCTTGTACATTTTTTTTTAAATATGTTATAATCGCATCGCAATCGCAATATCTTGTCAGAATAATCGCAATTAGATTATTTCCCAAAATCGTGCAGCCCTAATGTGAACCCCCTCCCGGAACAGCCAATCCCCACCACATCCCCATCCAAGACAAACCCTCTGATAATGCATGTCATGACCAAAGGAAAACACAAACAGTCCGCATGCCACTCACGGCAACGGTACGGTACGCATGGTGATGTTACTGGGATACTAGGGGTGTGGACATTTCTCTATTCTAAGATGCATCGCGATGCGGACGTGGACAATTCAGCATCGATGCAGTGACGGAACATAATCGATTATTACAATTAAATGATTATTATTATTATATATATTTTTTTACTCTTGCTATCTTTTATGTTCTTTTACAATGTAGTGCTTTTGGATTTGCTCCACAACTATAAAGCGCCCTACAAATCAAATATATTATTATTGTAATAATATGACTACCGGTAGTTGATGCATGACTAGTGCTCTGGTCATGCATCAACTCAACTCATAGAAAATACAGCATCAGGCTATTCTAAAATTATTGATACTGATACTAATAAAAAAAAGAGTATTGACCGTTTTTAACAGCTGGGTATTGAGATACCTTTCTAGTATCTGTATCATGCAACACTAGTAAAGACATTTATTTTGACATTCTGATTTTAAGAACTTTCTATAAATATAAGTTAATTTATCTAACTGCTTGTATTAATTGATGAAAAAGAATCCATGGGCAGTAATATAGATTATAAAATTGAGGATGTAATCTATTATTGAGCTGCATCGTAGAATCAAATCGTGGACAGCTGAATCGTAATCGAATCGTGAGGCCATTGAAGATTCACAGCTCTATGGGATACGGGGACATTTTCTGATTCAGAGCTATAAGAACTAGGGATTAGTGTTGTCACGATACTGGAATTTCGAACTTCGATACGATACTTTGAAAAGTATCGATATTCGATACCATTTTCGATACCACAGGGAAAAAGGTTCAATCTTAAAATGTAAAAAAATTATTTTTTAATAAATTTTGATTTTGTTGCTGGTTGATTCTCCTCAGCTTCTCTCTGGTACTATAAGATAAGATAAATATAACACTTTTAAAATCCTTTGTTTATCTTTAGATCACACATTTAAAAATAACTGTTCATCTCACTTCAATCATTTTTATTGCAGAACATGGTATTTTCTCAAGCAGACGGATGTAAACACTGTAATCTGTGTTGCATGTACCTGACAAACTAAACTTTGTATTACAGTCATATTCCGACTTAACTGAATGCACATGTGTCTGGACTACTGTACTATTACAGGTATTGAAATGAACAATGCAACTTCCTTATACAAAAAAACAAAACCGTTTTTTTTTATGAATAATTAAATATCGATATTTCGGGAAATGAGTATTGAAACCGTTTTAAATATTTAGAATCGATATGTATCGAACACTACTAGGGATGCACGATAATTATCGGGCCGATATCGGCAATTATGACGCCATCCCGATAAACCCGATAAAAGTATTTATAGCTCCGATAATAAATTTTTTATTATTTTTTTCACTTTTTTCTTTTCATGTCAACGTTCACACGCACAATATATGCTTACTTAGGATTTGACTTAATTCAACAACAAAGCAGTCGGGGCAATGGCAAGCCGAAAACGGTCGAAAATGTGGTTATTTGAAGTTTGGATTATTTTTTTTTACAACTGAGGTAGGTAGATTACATTTTTAGAGACTAAAGTACCGTAAAAGGTACCGTTGGGTACCGATATCGATTCAGGTACCGGTACCGTATCGGTGCAAATGTGAACGGTACCCATCCCTACTGACAAAGCACAATACCTGTTGGTTTTTAGTTCACTCATTGTTCAGGGAAACACATTGTTAATGACATTGACTGATTGTGAATTTTGTGATTGACTCAAATTATATTTATTTGGAAAAATAGTCACTTTATTTGAAGAGTCAAAACTGTTCTCTTGGCTTTGTTTTGTTCATAGTAGTAATGCTCATGTCATGATGAATCTGGTTAGGTCAAAACTACAGAAATATACATAAAAAAAAATAAGAATTACAATACAATAAATATATATTTATCGGTATCGACCTTGAGGAGCAGAAAGTTATCGATATCGGGGTAAAAAAAATCAATATTGTGCACCCCTAATAAGAACTACATTTAAAGTATTGTTTTTTATTTCTTTTAAATGGGAACAGTACGAACATGTTCATGTAAATATGTCAGATTATAGCCAGAGGCTAATTTCCTTCTGGTCTGTAGTTCCAACAGAACAGACAAATTGCAAATGTGCACATAACGGACAATACAGTAGATGAAACGGGACAATGACTACACAAAATGTGCAATGTGGCAAGACAAACTGGGAAATAGGAAGACTATACGTTTAAAGTGCTTTAGGTACCAAGTGATAAAGAGACATTTTATTGCATTTGAATTGTAAAGTGCTGGAATAGATTACATAGATGTATTTATAAGATATTCCTTTATTGATCCCCTTGGGGAAATTCGGGCGTCATAGTAGCATGGCGGAGGGGGGAGAGGAGGTACAGGTATGGGCAGGGTAATGGTAGACATACATATAGGCAATACAATTTTGATCTGAATAAAAAAATATGAGAAATAAATGATGTAAAAAAATATAATGAACTCTGAATATAAAGATATGAGAAAAGTAAACTGGTGAAAAAAATAAAACAATTTAAAAAAGTGCCCCCATCAGTTATATTACACATTACAATAGAAAGTAAACGAGGGCGGTTAGGTGGCCGAGCGGAGATTGCGTTCGTCACCAACCCCGGAGCTCACAGCTCCGGGGTTGTCACCAGCTTGGCTGGCCGTCCGCACTAATACAATTGGCAGTATTAGAGGGTGGGAGAATCTGGCGGGGTGGGTCCGGGTCGTTGTAAACAGCGACTCCTACAGTTCGGTCGGGGCGCCTGCTAAGCGCGGATAGGACTTGAGGGGGATAGTGTGATCTTCCCACACGCTACGCCCTCTCAATGAGAATCCGCGCTGCCAGGTGAAAAGAAGCGGTGATTGGCTGGACGTGTGTCGGAGGAAGCACGTGGTAGCCTCCACTCTCCCAGATGATCTGACTGTGGGGGGTAAGTGCGCAGCGACCAGGAAGGGACTGGGAATTGGCATACGACTAACATTGGGATGGGAGAAAAATCGGAGGAAAATGGAGGGGAAAAAAGACCAAAAAAAAAAAAAAAAAAAAACAATAGAAAGTAAACGGTATAGGGCTTGACCTTCGAATTTTTTTTGGAATTTTAAGCTTCAGGGCCGAGATTCGATTTTAATTCGAAGCTTCGAGATAAAAAAAAAGAGATACAAAATTATAAAAAAAGAGAAAAATAATTATCTTGTGGGACTTGTACAGCACTTTGTTCAACTTTGTCAGTGCTGTAAAGTTTAAACCTTTTTAAATCTTAAGACAAACGAAACACTTTGCTTTCATGAAATATTGTAAGCCGTCATTTGAGGCTTTATAAAAGCAGTACAATGGACACTAATCTGTCAGTGCCGAGTCCGACCTCATCTTAAATAACAAACGGCATTGCTTGTTGTAATTAACAAAGAGAGGCAGAGTTGATTTTGCAAACTTTTTATTTTTTTATATTCAAATTTTATTTTCATATTCGAATCCCATGCCCATCGAACGAAGCTTCAAAGTATTTAAGACAGCCCTAGTATACACAAGGTACCCTAACGTTGATAAATTGTAGTCCATGCAGGTTTTGGTGGTTAACTCATTGACTGCCATGCTGTTTTTCCATCTTTACTCCCTGGCGCCAGCGTTATTGACCATTTTCACGATGTTTGCGGACCCATCGTATATTCTATATTATAGCTACGGAGACAATAGTATGGCTAATTTGACAGGCACGATTTATATTCCAACAGGGACAAAACAGTTTATTTCTACATACCTTCGTTTGTGCGCTATATACCACGCAAACAATCGCCCCGGTTTCACAATAATTCAGGCTGGTTTTCTAGATCGTGAGATAGTGTTTCGTGCGGTACAGTATGTGCAAATCCCTGAAACCTATATTATTGCCAGGTCAAAGGTAATATATACAAATATAACAAACATTCTGTGTCAAAGCACATGTACATTACTATTATGTGCACTTAGTTTGTATTACAGTTTAAGTCTGATTAGCCTTCTTCCAGTGCTTACAATGGGTTTTAAAGGTAGAGTACGGTATGTATGTGATTTAATAGTGCCGGCAAAAATTCTACAAGCTCACAAAGTGGGTTACTAATTCAATGTGAATGGACCAACTCTAAAACGTTTTGATGCTCTGATATCCAGCTTGGGGAGACAGTTGTGTATGTTTATAGATATTGAATTAACTGTTCAAGATCATTGAAATAGCGCAATGTAAATTCTGTTTAGGGTGGATTTTATGTTTTAAGATTTGCCCTAATTGTGCCTGTATACCATTTAAACTCCCCTGTCCACCTGGCACAGTATAAGAAAATATGACTAAATTTAGCTGGCTATTTTACAAATTTGCTTGTCCCTTCTAGATGGTACTTTGCTGACACTAAGAGACTGGATGCAGAGAAGCTCTTGTTAGCTGAAGGGAACCAACATGGGGCTTTCCTCATCAGGCACTGCGAGAGTCAGAAAGGGGAGCTCTCCCTCTCAGGTAATCTTAGCCTCTATTTGAGAATATTGAAAGCCTATTGGATGTTTTTTTCTTCAGAAACAAAGTGAACATTCACCTGTTGTTGTTTTTGTTGACTTGTATATTTGTCTTGTCATTCATGTATTTCTGTGCCTACCTCCCCATCTGAAGCAGGAAATTGGCAAAGAAAAATGTGTTTCCTCATTCCTGAACAATCTCTGCTTTGCTCTTGAGTGAATCATTCTTTCCTACAATAAACTGAAGAGACTGATGCTTTGAGGTCATGAAGTTAAACAAATAGATGGACCTCTGCTCCCGTAGAAGCGGTACAATAACTTCACTTTGGTCTGTTTTAGTCTGTCCTTTCACTGTTTATCAGGTCCGTTTTTAGTTTGACCATATTATCCATTGATGGATGTCCACCTAGCAAAATTAATAACTCAAACTCTAGAAACGGAGAAAACATGGTACTGATTTGCTCGTTATACCTGAGAGAATTTGGCTTTTATAGAGTAAGTTTGGAGGCTTTTCCCTGGAAATGGGAAGTACAAGTGGAAAACATGTGAATGCCACTGACATAAAGGAGTTCAAATGGAAATCCGTGGGAATGGGAATCCTAATCCTTCCAATCCAAAACTAGGCGACATGCACCGAAACTATCTGGTTGGATAGATGGCACTCCATGTAAGGGGGATTACTTTTTTTCCTCAACTCTTTGTGTGTTGTGGCAATTTCTGTAATAAAAGAACAAGCTCACAAAACGAGGATTGAGTGAGAGCACACATCCTTTATTCTCAGCTCCCCATTTGCTGTCCCATATTTCATACTTAATGCCTTCTAGGGCAGAGGATAGAAACGCTCTATACATTATGGTGGTAAGAACTCATCAGGCCAGGCCAGGACAAGATCAGAATGCTGCTTAAGATGCTGCTTGTTTCCTTCTACTGAATATCCGGACACGTACAAGCCTCTGCTCGTCACATAACATCTGCATGTGTCAGAACGGGGAAAAGAGTTTGCTGTAGTTTTCCATTATACTGGGACTTGAGGGTTCTATATACAAGCTTTAATTTTAATTAAAATATTTAATTGTGAAAATGTGTGTTGTGTCCCAACCCTGGAAAAGTGAGTTCTCTTTTAACTTGTGTTTGATGTACAGTGTAGTGTTTCACCATGATACTGAATCACTGCTCAAACCCAAACCTTGATATTTGTTGATGTTATTGTTGATTATGAAGCTTCAGACATATCCATACTTTAGATTTAGATGCATAGGCCTTGGTGGATCATTGTTCTATTGAGGAGTTAGTTCATCTTAAATTATTTGGTTGGGGCGTCTGGGTAGAAGAATCAAGAGGTTTATTTGTCACATACATACCAGGGCATACAGTGAAATGCAGGTGGTCATGCCCGCATCGATTTTGCAATAATACAATAATAAAATAGACATAAAAAAATAAAATAAAAAATAAATAGGTAAGACATGACATGTGCATGATTTAAAAAAAAAAATAAACATGCTAAGTTCCTGAGAAACTGGTTCCTGGGGTGGTGGAGGTCTTTCATTATTCTGCAGGCTCTGGATTTGCACCTCCTGTTATAGAAGTCCTGCAGGGGTGGTAGTGCAATACCCGTAGTACACTCTGCTGAGCGCACCACTCTCTGGAGTGCCTTCCTGTCCTGTGCCGTGCTGTTTCCAAACCAGGCAGTGATGTTTCCAGTCAGAATGCTCTCTACAGCCCCGGAATAGGAGTCTAGTATCTTCCCTGATACTCTGAACTTCCTTAACTGTCTCAGGTGATAGAGGCGCTGTTTCGCCTTTTTCACCACAGCATCTATGTGCGTTGACCATGTGAGGTCCTCTGTGATGTGGACTCCCAGGTACTTGAAACTGCTCACTAGGGCTGCAACGATTAGTCGATTGTTGCGTCGATTAGTCATTTAAAAAATAAAAATAAAAAATATTATTATTATTTTTTTATTTTTTTTGCACTACCCATCTTTGTGAAAGTGGCTTCTCAGCTCTGGTCCAGCCAGCTGAAGACTTCTTAGCTTAACATAACAGACAGACAGTAAGTTTGGGGGAACTAATGGGATAACTGGGTTAACTGGGTATGTTGTTTGGTCCTGACAAGAGTCTCAAAGCAACTCTGAGGTCATGCTCAATGTCCAATCTGTTCCTCTGCTCTGTCTTCAGCTGGACCAGGGCTGAGAAGCCACTTTCACAAAGATGGGTAGTGCAAAAAAAAAAAAAAAAATTATTATTATTATTTTTTAATATAATTGTTTTTCGATTAGTCGATTAATCGAAAAAATAATCGACAGATTAGTCGACTACTAAAATAGTCATTAGTTGCAGCCCTACTGCTCACCCTGTCCATCTTGGAACTCGGCAGAATCTGCACCTGGCTCGCTGATGACAAACTATCATTCCACCTGGGTAAAACAGAGTCCATTCTCTTCGGTTCAAATAACAAACTCAGCAAGACCGACGGCTTCTCGGTTACAGTGGGTGACGGGTTCAAATAACAAACTCAGCAAGACCGACGGCTTCTCGGTTACAGTGGGTGACAATATTGTCACAAGGAAAGATGAAATTACATACCTGGGTTCCATCCTAGAGGCAAATCTTTCCTGTGACAAAATGGCATCCAATGTAATAAAAAAGTTAACCAAAGAACTAGATTCTTGTACTGGATCTCCTCTCTGGTAAACAAGAATACCCTGAAGACTGGCAGGAGCACTCATTCAAGGGTACTACGACTATGCTTGCACCTCCAAAGGCACTAAAAACAAGACTACAAACATCACAAAAAAAACTGGTCAGACTACTGCTTGACCTTACTCCAAGAACCCACCTCACCCCTGCCCACTTTGACAACCTAGGATGGCTTAGAGTAGACGACAGAGTACAGCAACTATCAATGGGCCTGGTCTACAAGATACACTACACCACTAAGGTACCCATGTACATGTAAAAATACTTCCCAAAGGTCAGTGAATACCACAACACCAGAGGGAGCTCCACAAATCATGTTAAACCCAGATTCGGCTCAAACAAGGGACTAAACATGTTTAGCAATTATGCCACATCAATGTGGAACGCCCTACCCACAGCTGTAAAGGAATGTGAATCACTACCCACCTTCAAAACCACTCTCAAAGAGCACCTATGGGAGACTGCAATTCGTAACTGGCCCCTGTAAATGTCCATACCCAACCCCCTCCAATGTATAATTCCCCCCACCTCCAATGTATGTCTAGATGCAACAGTACTGTCTACCTGTATGTTTTGATGAATTGAAAATGGGGGACCCTGATGTAAACAAGATGAGTCTTTCTCTGGTCTGTTAATAACATTTTCAATCAATAAAAGTCCACGATAGCCCCGTTTATCCAGTGTCCCCTGCTGTATTCTCCTAAAATCCACGATCAGCTCTTTGGTTTTACCAATGTTCAGGAGTAGGCTGTTATCCCGGCACCAGCGTGCCAGTTCATCAACCTCCTCCCGATAGGCCTTCTCGTAATTGTTAGAGATCAGCCCCACCACTGTGTCGTCTGCAAACTTCACTATGGAGTTGGAGCTGAACCTGGCCACACAGTCATGTGTGTACAGTGAATACAGCAGGGGGCTCAGAACGCAGCCCTGGGGGGACCCGATACTTAGGGTGATTTTTCTGGAGGTATGACCCCCCCCACCCTGACCGCCTGGGGCCTATCACTTAAGTTCAGGATCCAGGCGCTCATGGCGGAGCTCAGACCCAGATCGATCAGCTTGTCAACCAGTCTGGTGGAGACTATGGTGTTGAAAGCTGAACTATAGTCAATGAACAGCAATCTCACATAGCCCCCTTCTGTCTGTCAAGGTGAGATAGTGTGTTGTGTATTACTTGGGAGACCGTGTTGTCAGTGGACCTTTTTGTCCTATATGCGAACTGCATATATAGAGAGAGAGGCACAGATGTGGTCCTTGACAGCCTCTCAAAGCATTTCATGTGCCACCGGTCTGTAGTCATTTAGGCCTGCTGGAGAGTAGTTCTTTGGTACAGGGATTATAGTGGACACTTTGAAGCAGGCAGGGACCACGGACTCAGCCAGGGATAGAGTGAATATGGTTGTAAATACTGGGGCCAGCTGATTTGCACAGGACTTTAGTATTCGTCCTGTTATCCCATCTGGGCCTGCAGCTTTCCTAGTATTTACTCCCATAAACCATAAACGCTAATCTCGCGCTGTGTTCCGTCAAGCGTTGCGTAGCATGTAAGCTGCTACCTTGTACTCTTCCATACTTCCCGATGCTCGGCCCGAGTTGTAAGTAGCATAGAGGTAAAAGCACTCTCATACCACCGCAGAGACCAGGGTTCAATTCCCGGTAGTGGTACTTCCGGCTTCGCCAGACGTTCCAACGAACACAATCGTCAGCATTTGCGGGTGGGAAGCCGGTGGGGTATGAGTCCTGGTCGTTGCATTAGCAACTCCTACTGGTCCGTTGGGGTGCCTGTTCAACGGGGAGGGAATCTGGAGGAGATGCCGTGAACCTCTTTCTCGTTGAAACTCCTCGGTCAGGTGAAAAGAACTGGCTGGTGACTCCACATCGGAGGATGTGGTAGTCTACACCACAGTAATTTATTTACTTGGTTTAGTTCTTTGATCCTTCATTCTCTTATATTTAAACTCCATGGATTTTTACTAGATGTTTACTTGTCTTTTAGTATTGGACAGGGGGAAGGTGAAGCACTACAAACTGAAGAAAATGCCAAATGGATATCATTATGTGTCGAAGAGCAAAGTCTTTGAAACACTAAAACAGTTGGTGGAACACTACTCCAAACAAGAGGATGGTCTTTGTGTGCGTCTGGTCGAACCGTGCAAAAAGGTACAATATGTCATTAACTAAAAACACAATGATTTCTTCCTCACTTTGGTTGTTGTATTATAGTGTGCATTTAAGTATACTTAACTGTTGTAAATTTGTTATAAAATGTTAAATCTACAGTGAAATAATTGCACAAAATTGAAGTGAACCGAACAAATACAATCTTATAGCCTACCATGACACTTTTACATAATGTATGTCATGTTGTTACTAAAAAGATTAGTGTTCTTTTTTACACATCTTATTGTTCTGCTGTGTGCTTATAATTGAATATTCTCTCTTTTGTAGATGGAGGCTCCACAGACTATCGGTCTGTCCTACAATACAGTGGACCAGTGGGAGATTGACCGGACCTCCATCAGACTGTTGAAGAAGCTGGGAGCCGGTCAGTTTGGAGAAGTCTACGAGGGTGTCTGGAATGACACCACATCAGTTGCAGTTAAGACCCTCAAGCCTGGTAAACAAAATATTAAATGTAATATTAAATTGTAACCGGGTTGGAGATCTTGCATGACTACTCCACTTTGGCTAGCATTTCAGTAGCCATATTTCAGTAGCCATATATCAGCCAGGGGCTGTGGCTCCGGAAGTGGAGCAGTCGTCTGGTAATCGGAAGATTCCCGGGTTCGATTCCGGCTCCTCTCTGCAGTGTTGAATTGTCCTTGAGCAAGACACTTGACCTCTATTTGCTCCCGATGAGCAGGTTGGCACCTTGCATGGTTGTCTCTGTCATTGGTGGGTGAATGTGTGAGTGAATGTGAAGCGTAAGTTGTAAAGCGCTTAGGATAAAAGCACTATATAAATGCAGTTCATTTACCATATCCACAGTGGCCATTATTTGAATGGGGACTAATGGAGAATGTACTATTTGTAGACTGTGCTCTCGCCTTAACCCTTTCCGGTGTACCATCTCGCATGAGAGGGATGCTGATGTGAATGACGTGACAATGGCTATTGGCCGTTGAAAGCCATGGAATTTTGACGAGACATTCCAACAATAGCTATTAATGCCTTAATGCTTTTCATAGGTTCTATGGATCCTCAAGACTTTCTAAGGGAAGCCCAGATTATGAAGAAACTGCGTCACCCCAAGCTGATCCAGCTGTACGCTGTATGCACTGTGGAGGAGCCCATCTACATCATTACAGAGCTGATGAACGGCAGTCTACTGGAGTACCTTCAGAGTAAGAGACTACCTTGGTTTGATCTCCAAAAGAGATGGAACAGCCATCGTTGATTGTGGCTGCACTATGTACAGTGCCTACAATTATGTACTTTGCTACAATGTCTATACTACCATCTACTATGTACTATGCCTATACTACTACTGCTATACACTGAGTGTTCATTAACACTATGGCGTCCGTCCACGTGTGTATATATACGTGTTTCGAAAAAGAGCGTTGTGGACCAGAGCCACGAGTATACGTGACAAGTTGTTA
This sequence comes from Notolepis coatsorum, assembly GCF_963971535.1. Classification (NCBI taxonomy): domain Eukaryota; kingdom Metazoa; phylum Chordata; class Actinopteri; order Aulopiformes; family Paralepididae; genus Notolepis; species Notolepis coatsorum. Next base: position 124,192,828 of record NC_140169.1, read on the forward strand.
TTGTTTTATTCCATATTTGTAACGCTTATTAGGTACCCGATCCACTAGCAGGATCTTTTCACATATTTGATTTTCGAAACATGCAGTACCGGCCAGACCCGCTTAGGGGCGCCATCGCTCCACTGCAGTATCATTATGTGGATTTAAAAAAAAGTACAGTTCTGTGGGCGGATCATAGTTCTTTGATTCTAAAAGAAGACCCTCCATCTTGGATCAGCTTGCTGAGTTTTTTTCAGCGTGAAATAATGGGATTTATGATTAGCCAATGTGCATATTGATCTACCAGAATCCGATGACTGGTGAGGAAATGCTGCCGGCGATCACATGGCCTGACGGTAGGATAATATTACCCCAAATTACAGCTGGATTGGACATTGTTTTATAACGTAACGTTATCGATCAGTGAAAATGCTATATTGAACGCACACTGTATTGCTAATCAATAATAGTAATCGGCGTTCCCCGCCGTCCCCATTTCATCCATAGATGCTCTGTAATAGTCCGGATGCTACGCAGTTTGTTTTATTTCATTCGTATATATACAGCAGAAATGGCGTTTGATATAACGGCGCCAACGTTTAGCCTTTTTTGCAGCCTCCGGAAGAAAAGCCTAGACGAAAAGTGCGATATACCTTATATTCACGACGCTATAAAATGACATCCAACCGATGGATTTTTATTTTCTTTAAGCCATTATGAAGGCACGGTTTATGCACTCAAGTGACAATGAGAATGGACAGATAGCAATACTATAAATGATATATAAAGCTCTTAGAAAGTACATCGGTTTGTTTACAATCTGCTGTCCTCTGAGGCCTAAATCGCTGCGCCCCGCCGGTCGCCATAGTGTTAAAGTGAAGAGTAGACTATGCATTTAGTTTTCACATTCAATTGAGGGAGATTTTCTTTTACAATCATGTCACTTCATTTTGTGTTATAATTTTGTATTACTTTGCAGATGTACATTTCCTTTTTATAAAGTACCTTGATCTACCTTTTCCAAGTACATTTAGTTATAGGTATTTCTCCTGAAGGTAGCTTTGCTGTAGTTTAAAGTCTTCTACTGTTAAGTAATTGGTAGCTTACAAAACTATGCTCTCAGAGTAGGTTCCCCAACACTATACATTCTACCCTTTGATCTCAATGTGCTGTCGATCTGTGCTTCCAAACTTTACCAAGTAAGAGCCAAATCGGATAAGAAATAAACAAGTTATCGCAATTATGCGCGCACAGACATAAGTGATTACAATACTTCTTTGCTCATAGGTTAATTATTGCTCCTACATGAGGTTAATTATTGCTCCTACATGAAGGGATCAAGAGTCCTTAGCTGCCATTGTTCTTTGAGAAAACCATCAGCTGTGCCATGTTAAGTAACGGTTCAGAAGTTTATGTTTAACTTTTTTACAACCCTGTGTCATAATGGTTGGATGTGGTCATGGAATGTTCTCAAGGATAAATAACACACCACAAAGCCATAGGAAACAGAAAGCCTTATGAATTGTCATCGTCATAGCATAGATCGCCTTTAGTACATTTTTGAATGTGTTGAGATCAAAGTCGGAGGGTAAAGATGGAGAGAGCTTTCTTGATGTCTGGGTGACTGTCATAGTGTCATTCCTCACTGATGCAACACCAGAACAGGGGTTTTGCTCATGTCAGCTCTCACTTTTATCTCATACCCTCCATTTTCAGTTGAGTCGCATAGCAGCGCCATAGACTTATATCACGCTGTAACAAAGATCATTGGCTGTACATGTCAAATCTGTTTGCCTTCATCACTTGAGTTTGTAGAAGCACAAGTTTTAAGTTCACAAGCGCAAAGAAACTCCTAGGTGTGAGACAATGGCCTCACTCTTGTGCTTTTCTGCTAGCGTGCCAACATGATGAATTAATTGGCTTTACTTTGGCCATGACTGCAAGCTAACATGTTTTGTGTCTGTGTACCAACGTTAGAGGTGTGGTGGTGTTGCCTTTTAATACTAATCTATTGCTGTCCATAGATTATAATAATAAAAGGCCCCATAATCACTCATGCGATCCGGATATGGCGTGAAACACAAAAAAAAGATTCTATCCCACATAAATGGCATAATCATACTCCCTTATTCAATAACAATGCACTCTTGATTGGAAAACAACCTATAAGATTCCCTAGATGGGAAAAGCAAGGCATACACTCATTAGGAGACGTTTTCAACAAACAGGGTTTTTGTAGTGTCGATGAAATACGCAAATATTTTTATCTCACAAAGTCCACATATTATTTTTACGCGCAGTTATTGGCATGTTTGAAGGCTCACGGTGTTCCATTAACGATACCAATTGCACACCACAGATACCACACATTTTTCTATGAAAGAGACATCGAGAGGTTTTGTATCAGATTTTTATCATCAATTACTAACGGCCTCGTATGAAACCCTCCACCTAGACTCTATTTGGAGGAGGGATATACCAGACCTGGAAATAGACTTTGAGTGGCAAGAAGCCTGGGCAAATGTTCGACTTGCATCAAGGAACCCGGACCATCAACAAATCAATCTTAACTATATCCATCGGACATACTTGACTCCTATAAGACTGAACAGAATGGGTCTTAAACAAGACTCCAAATGCTCCTTATGTACAAATGGGGATGAGGGGACATTTATGCACGTGTACTGGGACTGCCCACCAGTTAAGATATTCTGGAAAGAAGTGACCCAGCAATTATCAAATCTCTTAATTCTGAATATACCTGTACACCCCTCTGTATTACTGCTGAATGATGTTTTTGAGTATGCAGAACATCCACAGCGAAAGAGATTGGTTTTATCTGGTATCACAGTGGCTAAAAAGCTGATGGCATCACGATGGTTTCAACCGGAAAAAATTTGCCGGAAGGTCTGGATTCTTACATATCGCGATGTGATTTATCAAGAAATATCTACAGCAAGAATTTTGGCTCAATGAATCCAAAATGACAATGTGGTTAGAAGTGGTGGAGAGAATAAAAGCTAGCATATAATGGTAGTGTATGGTTAGGAACAAGTTATAATGGTTGGATTATCCAATGGGGGGTCCGGGAGGGGGGGTACGAGCTAGAGCATAATATTATGTGTATAGGTTTTTAGATAACTGGTATTAGGGGTATATCCTGTATAAGACAATTAACTAAATGGTGATTTCATTGGATGTGCACTGTCAACTAATGCTTGTATATCTTATCGTGTGTTGTCATGTTTGTTTATGGGTTTGTTTAAAAAATAATAAAAAAATAAAATACAAAAAAATAATAAAATGCAACGCCACCAAACCAGCTCTAAGGTTAGTTAGCACTAGGGGTGTAACGATGCGACCTCACAACGATTAAATTTGATTACGATTCTTCAGGCAACGATTCAATGCATCATGAAATCTCTTCATTTGACTTCGATTCGATACATTTTCTATCAGTTAATTCCCCAACAAATGTTGAATACACAAATGTGGCTGGAGGAACTGATTCACTCAGCATGAATGGACTATAGGTCAATAAAAACAACACACAAAAAAGAAAACATAACAAAACTATTTCGATTATATTCGATTCTAACATTTTCAAATTGATACAGTTGAATCATCACATTAGAATCGATGGATTGATGCATCGTTACACCGCTACCAGAAAATCATAACGTTGGGTTGACTCAATGACAGATTGACGCCATCGCGGTCAAGCCACGTACAGAGATCTTTGGTACAGTGCGATTGATTTTTCAACCAGGCTGTAACTTGTCCCTGTCAGAGACCAGCAGGGCTGAGTCGTCCGCGAACAGGAACAAGTTGCAGTCACAAGCTGATGACATGTCATTTGCATAAATTAGGAACAGTATAACGGTCTTTGTGGAACATCATAAACGTCTATGACGTTGCTATGCAATTGAACTGAAAAACGAACCCTCGAGCTGATCTCCAGGCCGAGCATATCTGCTACCTACACCGTGTCCTAGCGTAAAAGATGCAGTGTCATCGCCTGTCGGAATGATGGTCACTCTGAAGAGCAGTCATGCAAAATTGATGTCGGCGGCCCTGAGGCGATCTGGTCCAGAATCCTCTATAACTCAGCACATGCTCTCTTACTGTGGCACCAACTCTTAATGGCTAGAGAATCAAAGTCACACTGAGGCCACCCATTACCTTCTCTCTGCCTGTCTCTCCCTCTGTCTTTTTGACCCTCTCTCACACACTGAACTTTTAAAGGTTGTTCTTAGGAATTGGAAAGTCACTCTTGATTCATGTCATGGTTACTGCAGTAAAAAAGGTCAAAGTGCCATTGAACATCCTTCAATCAGAGAGTCTGAGGATATTTACTCATTGTGGTGTTCTCTCGTCCCTCCCTCCTCCCCTCTGCAGAGGACATGGGGACGAAGCTGCGTATTTCGGACCAGATCGAGATGGCCGCCCAGGTGGCTTCTGGCATGGCATTCCTAGAGCTACAGAACTACATCCACAGAGACCTGGCAGCCAGGAACGTCCTGGTGGGGGAGAACAACATCTGCAAAGTGGCTGACTTTGGCCTCGCCAGGGTCTTCATGGTGGGTTACCTGTTAGGACTAGTACTAGAACCCAAGCCTGTTTATTGAATACAAGAAACGGGCAGAAAGCAACTAGGAAAATACTAACATATAGACACTAACTGCACAAACGGATTCTACGATCCAGCGATGAGTGGATGGAAAACCAGAGTTGATATACTGTGTTGGGTTGATTAACTGTTTTAACAATCGGTCTCAACTTTCCCTCCTAACTTTTATTGGAGGTGCGGGGATTGTCACAGCATGCACCCCCGGAAGTTACTTTGGGCCCGCGCTCACCGAGGAGCGCACTGCACCTGCGCTTTGCTCGGCGCAGCAGAAAGACGCCGTGGCACAGTGCGAGCCGCGGGAAATAATGTCTTCAGAGCAGCGGTAGAGTTGTCGTAGGGCTGCTCCATTATGGCAAATCATAATTACGATTGAAATTGAAACTTGATTAACACTTTGGGTGCCACGTTGTTTCCGGGGCCCATTTATTCAGTGCCAGCATTAAACTAATGGAGTCCTTCACCTTGTTTGTAGAGCTATAACTATATTCTATATTATAGCTATGGATACAATACTATCTATGGTCATTTGACACTGAGTTTCTTCCGGTCAAGATGCAAAAAAGAAATACTTTTTCCATCCATACGTTTCCGTTTTATACCGTGGTGAATATAAGTATGGTTTTAGAGCGGTAATTCCTGGGAGGCTGGTAATGGCACGCAACTTGTATTATACTAAATGCATTGGCATTTCATCCCTACACACGCTACAATAAAAAAATCAAATTCATATGATGGGTATTATGTTCCATCATGAATGCATGAAAGGGGGGGGGGGGGGGGTAGTTTTTTGATGCTCTGATCGCCACCAACGGCATACGTTGTGGAGTAACGTTACAGTAACATTTTCGGATCGCAATGAAGGCATGCTCGGATCAACGCAAGATTGATATCATATAGCCCCTATCTTGACTATGATGTGCCCCAAAAGAATATTCCAATTATCTGATTGCCATTCCAAGTAATTATGTCCATCGTGTCGCCAACATAATCCATCACAAAACAAGGATCAGGAGTACTTGATTCTTCTCAATACGATCGGGACAACCGCTTCACTTGCCTAACAAAGAAAAGTCCGCCCGGACCCATATAATCGACGCACAGCCCAAGACACAATGTTTCTAAGGGTGCTCGATACCGCCGCCTGGTAGGATGCGACCGGTACTGCACCTTCGGAGTCACAGTGTCTTTTACAGGCAACATACAGCATGAGATTGAATAGGGTATTAAAATTAAAAACGACCCAGAAACGTGTTAACATGTGATTGGCACTGAAAGGGTTAATCACCCCATTAAAAGCCATATGTTGTCGTGTCCCATCTGAACGGCCTATAGTCCTTTCTCCACACAATCCATCCAACAAGCATTTCATACTGGATAACCAGCTCCTTCTTAGTTATGTAAAGTAATGGGGCCACTGTAAAAATAAATTGTCATGAAAAATGTAAAGCGTAAACATGGGTTTCATGGCTTTTTGTACAGATTGAACCTGTACAGGCCTCATTACCTTACGTTAGGGACCGCCTACATAACATGTGGCAGAGACGGGACCGCCTACATAACATGTAGCAGAGACGGGACCGCCTACATAACATGTAGCAGAGACGGGACCGCCTACATAACATGTAGCAGAGACGGGACCGCCTACATAACATGTAGCAGAGACGGGACCGCCTACATAACATGTAGCAGAGACGGGACCGCCTACGAGACGGGACCGCCTACATAACATGTAGCAGAGACTGGACCGCCTACACAACATGTGGCAGACGGGACCACCTACATAACATGTAGCAGAGACCGGACTGCCTACATAGCATGTGGCAGAGACGGGACCGCCTATAACAACATGTGGCCTCTGGCCCCGTTCCTCAAAAACAAGACTTCAAGCAACCAGGCTGACTCCTTAGTCATCATGTGACTGATAACAGCCACGTCACATAATAGCAGTGGCCTAAAACGGTAACGTTAACAAACTGAAAGATAAAGCTCTATCGCTCATCTTCCACAAGAGTAATGTTTGAGTCAGAGATACCTCGGCGAGAGATGGAATTATAGCTAACGTTAACTAACGTTACATGCTGGCAAAACAAGTGATTTTGAAGTATAATGCGGTTGGTTGATTGTTATGACGGACAAATATATAATGGACCACAAATATAGCCACAATTAAATGTCGGAGGTTGTAAGAAAAAGAAAAACCTTTTCTATAAAGTACCCTAACATATTGTGTTGGACTATTTGACAGTGACATCACATTGCTTATTTGATTCATTAAAATATCCCCACTCTCTCACACACACACCAGTCTAAAACATAAACTTTTTTACTCTTTTATTCCCAGGAGTGTGCATGTGTTGCTGTGTTTTTTGTCTTAAATCGAACTAGTTTGAAACCTGCAGATACCCTGTTAAAGATCCATTTCTTTGCCTTTTTCTTTTTCTAGATGGAGAATGAAAATGTGTATGAAGCCAAAGAAGGCACTAAATTCCCTGTTAAGTGGACTGCTCCAGAGGCCATCCATGGCTATAAGTTCTCCATCAAGTCAGACGTCTGGTCCTTTGGAATCTTACTGTATGAGATTATGACTTTTGGGAAGATGCCATATCCATGTAAGATTTTATATTCAATCACCCCAGTTATACATCTTATTAAATTAGTTCACTGTCGACCCATGAGATTGACTTAAAAGTTGAATGATGAACCGTTTACTTGAGTGGGCAGGTCATGAAATAATCCTGTGCATAGCATACTAAGATAATGGTCTAGATGTTATGGTCCGTTACACTAAAATAGTTTCTTCCCATGCAGTCCTACATCACCTCTCTCACCTGTACATTGCCTAAACCATAATACAGTGTACTTCAGGGTTCATTGCCTTGTAAAAGCCTCATAAAATAAGTCAATCTTACACTGCTTTTATACTGATGCTTATCTCAAAGATTAGATTAAAATGTATTGTCATTATACAGCATAAGTACAGTACAGCGAAAAGAAGTTTGGCATACAACAAGAGTGCAAATGTAACGGTAAAGTGCAACAGAAATATACAGGTGATTAATCTGGGTTCAAAATATACAAATTAGTACTACGGAGTAGTGCTAGTCAGACGTATGCACAGTGTTGTAGTATAATGTACAGTGATACAGGTATAAAGACAGTATGGTAGTCATCGTACTGGCCAGCAGCGTAACTAGTAAGAGTGAGATATGTGCAGATTTAGTATCTACGGATATATCTACGGATATGTAAAAGGACTATCTGCAGCTATGTACAGACGGCTGTGGATATATATTTAAGAAAGAGTTGTATTATTTGTCTTCAGCCATGACCAACTACCAGGTGGTCCAGAAGCTTCCCAGCGGCTACAGGATGCCGTGTCCGCCCGGGTGTCCTACAGTCATGTACGACATCATGAAGGACTGCTGGATGGAGAACGAGCAGGAGAGGCCGACGTTTGAGACCCTCCAGTGGAAGCTGGAGGACTTCTTCGACCTGGATGTGACCTCCTACGACGATGCCACCCGTTACTAAGTACCGTGCGGGCAGCATGACGTGGAACTTCTCAGGGCTCCAAGTACCAGACAGTCTTGACGACAAACAAAACAAAACGGTCAAACGAGACAGACTTTCAGTATGATATACTTTGTTGATCATTTTAGGTTAAATTAACATTCCACTATACATGATCAATTCACGGATTTATTCATCAGAATTTTACTCAAAAAAAACCTATGACTACTATTAACAAAATATTACCACTGTGTATGCAATTGTTGCCTCGTCACCAAAGCAAAACACAAGTGCAACTGTTGTTCGTGACACTCCCAATTCTCTTTCAAATGCCGAAAGTGACAGCCCCACTCACCCCAGCCTAACTCATTAAATGCACTTGATTAGGCAGGTGGGTCTATAAGGAATGCCTGTGGCCCCCACTCCGCCTTGCATAACATCTGTTCTCTCGGGTGAGCCGGGAAGCTGCTAGCGATCTACCTGATGGACCGGTTTTGAATGCGCTCAGCATAGCATGCATTCCTTCACTGGTTAGCTGCCAAGTGTTCAGCAGGTGTTCCCTGTAACGATGGACTTGAGTCATATTCACTTACAAGTTCAATCTGTTTATCTCGCCCAGAGTGTGTGTGTGTGAGGGAGAGAGAGGGGACTATCATCTTGGCTGAAATATATCGCAGCTGAATATACCCCCCCCCCCCCCCTTTAAATGCTGTCATTGTGGAGGCAGACATTGTGCAATATGAACTGAAACTGAACAAGAAAAAGCTTTATCCCGCTGTAGTGACCTCTTGTGGTTGAATGAAGAATTGAATGCATTTTGGTTAGAATGTGCCGTCCGCTCTTCCATCCATTTTGTATGCAATGTGGCTCCTGTGATCGTTTATTGACTGAAGAATGTTTTTCCAGGGGTCTTGGACAGTGTTTATCAGAACTCGAGTGCTGATCCAAAATATCATTTATTAGACTATCATCTGTTATAATAATTTGACAACAAATTTCTATCTTCGATGGATCAGCACACACAAAAAAAAAATTGATAAGCACAGGTCTTGAGTTTAGTTTAAATGGATTATTACTAAATTTTTCTACACCATTTTAATAATTCTGTGTTTTAATGTCATGATCAAAATCGTATGTATGTTGAGGACTTTTATTATTTGGTAAGTGGAAGTATCCACAAGCTCACTTGATGTTTTAACATGAATGCAATGTTATCTAAATGATTAAATGTATATTTAATGTGTATTTCTTTAATTGTTATTATGAACTTTGTCATTGTTTTATATCTTATGTCTGAGTTGAAAATACTGTGATTTTTTTTTGTAATATTTTCTGTATCCCAACAGTGGAACCTACATGTAACTCTACACACCTACCACACGGTGGCGGTCACACTCTCCAGTTTAAACGCATGTCTCACTCTTGTGCCTTCTCTTCTTACCTTCTTTGAAATAAACAAGTTTCAAAACGGAAAACTCTGATCTTACTTCAAGCGAAGCAAGTCCTCTGCAGTTTTTAGGCTCAACCTTTTCCAGAAGTAATTCTTGAATGGCAAAAACACATTTCTTTAAAATATATTCTGTGCTGAGAACCTTTCCCTTTATACATCCATGTCATCAGCTCAGTCACCTATGGGTGTGAGTAGAATACAATTAGGGCGTGCAGCAGGAAGCTTCTTGTCATGCCAAAACCTTGTACCTGCAAAAAAGAAAAAAAACTGATTGATGCCATGTCTTTTTTTTTTTATTCTACAATGGTTTTAAAAATCATGTACACTCTTCACCCATAAAAGATAATGTAAACCTTCAAGTAAAAACAATGTTTGCCAAAGCTGCAGTTATGAGGTTCATACACGCCACCCTCAATATATGCTGTTATTGCCACAATGACCCATGTGACCTCATGAATACTGGGCTCCATATCTTTCAGTGACAGTGCTGTCAGTGCACAAACCATGACTGACTGTCCATGTTTAGGTTCACACTCAACCCCACCACTGTGTCCTGGATTGTCATTAAACTGGATATACAGGTGCAGCTCAATACATTTGAATAACGTGGAAAAGTCAATATATTTCGCTGTATTGATGCAGTCATTTGTGCAAAAGGAGCCCCAACCAAGTACCGAGTGAACATACTTTTCAGAAGGCTGACATTTCTATATACAAATATTTGTCTTTATAATATTCAAACTGAGATACAGAATTTTGGGCTTTCATGAGCTGTAAGCCATAATCATCTAAATTAAAACAAATAAAGGCTTGAAATATTTCACTTTGTGTGTAATGAATCTATAATCAGAGTTTCGCTATTTGAATTGAATTACCGAAATAAAATAACTTGTCCACGATATTCTCATTTGAGCTGCACCTGTATAGTCCTACAGTATACAGGCTTCAATAGTGACACAATACTGTATGTGTGGCTCCATAATGTTAATTGTATATCATCCACAACACTATAAAGCCATGCCCCTTGTTTGGATCCTCATTAGTCTACACCCATGGGTGAAAGACTATTCTTCCTGGGGTCCGAACACATAACTTACAACATTGGAGTAATAATAAAAACATTAACACTTTAGCTTAAGTACATTCTCAATATCTTCAAAGTCTCAACACAAAAAGGCTCCAACCACAAACACAATACTAACTAAATAAATCAATAACTCAACTGTATTTCATTATTCATAAACAGCATTTTTCAACTTTTTCTTAAAAGTACATTTGTTGCTGATAATCATTATCTTCACAGGTATACAATTCCAGTATGCAGCAGCTCTATACATTACGGTTCTCTAAGTGCATTTGTTCTTGGTAGAGGTAGAGTAAAATGAAGACCCATGGCGTGTCTGGTGACATAGCCAATGTCTAGTATTGGTGGGTTGTAGTTCTGAACATAAAGACTTTTATAAATATTAAACAAAAACAGTATATTCCCATAGAGTTGAATGCAATTCTTTTTAATCTTTTAGCCATTCATAAGTCAATATCTAGTCAAAATAAAAGGTTGGATGCACGTTTAATTGAGAGTTCTTCCCTTTATCTAATCCAAAAACAGAGCATAATTTATGATTAGGCTGTGACTCCAAGCCATTGATTAGACCATGAGGATGCTTCAGGAAAACGTATTTTCTACAGTCTGGTGTGTGACAAAAATAATCCAACGCTGTTTGGTTTGGGCCTAATTCTGCATGTGACTAGCATACATTAGCCTGGCTGTAAAGAGGAGTCTTGTGGATCTATGGAGCCCATTCTCAATCGGATATCTTGAGGTGAGAAGTCAAGGGACCCCTTTGAAAATGGCCATGCCTAGAGCATTTCCCTCCCATACATTTAAGATAGCTTAAAATAGCTTAACTTTGGAGCAAAATCTACCCTCTTTGCCAGTAAGCTATAGCATGATTTAGCTGGTACCTTTGGATTCCTCAAGATCATAAGGGACCAACATATTATAGGCTATAACGTATATTCACACTTAAAAAGGAGCCTGCTAAAGCCTGGCCCTTAAAGGACGACTCCACTTTTTTTGGAAATGAGCTTATTTAACATCTTCCCTGGAGTTAGACAAGAAGATGCATACCTTTTTTGTCTCTGTGCGTGCATTTTAGCTTTGGGAATAGACGCTCCGTTAGCATAGCTTAGCTTAATCACTGGAAGTGGGGGAGGACAGTAGCCTTACAGTGCCTTACAGTGTATTGCAAGGTCTGACATTGACCAAACTTGATATGCATGACCTTGGTGGGCTCTAGGTCAACTCCTGAAAAGGGGGTCAATGTCAGACCTTGCAATCAAAAGTTAGGGGGCGCACTGAAATTATGGCAAGGGTTATTAGCCCCCTAACTTTGATTGCAAAGTCTGACATTGACCCCCTTTTCAGGAGTTGACCTAGAGCCCACCAAGGTCATGCATATCAAGTTTGGTCAATGTCAGACCTTGCAATACACTGTAAGGCACTGTAAGGCTACTGTCCTCCCCCACTTCCAGTGATGAAGCTAAGCTATGCTAACGGAGCGTCTATTCCCAAAGCTAAAATGCACGCACAGAGACAAAAAAGGTATGCATCTTCTTGTCTAACTCCAGGGAAGATGTTAAATAAGCTAATTTCCAAAAAAAGTGGAGTCGTCCTTTAACGGTTAATCAAACAGTCCGATATCGGTAACCGAGAGTGCTTAGGTTATAAACTTGTCGGACTAAAAAGCATTTTTATTGCTATATCCTACAGAATAAATAGTTAAATGCAAAAGTAGCCTAAAAAGTTAAAAGTGTTAGGTAGCGCTAATAGCTTGCCAATGGGTAACCCAAGGGCAACAACAATCTCGGTCCCCCAAACGGTAGGTGGAGTATCTGTCCGTCGTGTCGCCAACATAATCCACCACAACACATGCATTGGGAGCATTGGACGCGTTCCAATGCCATCGAGTGAACCGCTAGACTCGCCCAGGGGCGGACCTAGCCCATTTGGCGCCCTAGGCGAGATTCACCACTTTTTTTTTATTATTATTATTATTATTATTTTTTTTGCTTTTTTCTTCATAGTTCTCTAACGTTAGTCTTTCTTTCCTCAATGTTCAATTCTATAAACACTTGACCGATACCCATCAATGCACAGCGCTCTAGCATGTTCTGACTGTGAACACCTAAAGCTGAGGCTCAGACCGACCGACCGTTTTAGATTTTTGGCTCATTTTCCCTTGTTAGAATTTTTTTAATGTAAAAATAATGGTTGCAGATATAGAGGTGGGCGCCAAAACTGCACAAAAAAAAAATAAAAAAAAATAAAAAAAATAAAAAAAAATAATTTTTTTTTTTTTTTTTTTGGCGCCCCCCTCTGGGTGGCGCTCTAGGCGACCGCCTATATCGCCTGTAGGAAGGTCCGCCCCTGGACTCGCCTGACCAAGAAAACTGCGCCCGGAGACATTTGAATGTAACACCTTGTGTAAAAAAAAGGTTTCGAAGGGTGGGCGATACTGCCACTACCTGGATGCGGCCGGTATTGCACTCTAGCGATCTCAGAGTGGTTCCCTATGGTAACCCCGAGGTCCGTGTGAGAGAAATTGATAAAAATATTGAATAAAATAAATAACAATGAAAACCTGACTATACCCCCTTGATAATGGCTTGGTGATTTATTGTTGCTTTCAGTGGACTTGGCCTTGCTTCATGATTCTGTGTTACTTCTTACACCTAGGGGTAGGGTTAGAATAACCTAGGGTTAGAAGCCTGATATATAATGTTAAAAAGTGTACCCTTTTCTCTAAAATATTATGTTAAACACTCTTTATTCAACATGTTTTTTTCCCAGTGTAACCAAGGGGAGGACAAACCAATCCAATCATCAATCACAATTGTTGGTGGTGTTCAAAAGAACCCACACCACCATTTTTACAGTCCTTATATTGTGACGAACAGGCACATGCACACATAGAGCCCAAGGGGTGCTTGAGCACCTGCCTTTTTGAGCCTCATAAAAAAAGTGCCCTTTTTGAAAAAATACAAATAAAAATAATTATTTTTTTACCTTTATGCATATAGACTGCCCTTCCAACTGAAAAATGTCAGGATAGAATAAAAATATTAGGTAAAGAGAGAGAGATGCCCCATATTCCATTGCAGTTTGCATGGCCTCCTCAGCGTGCCTCTCCGCGGACCTATATATTTTATGCATAGCGTGGGTGGTGATGATGATGATGATAGAAACCGCTGTGGCGCATACAGTTGAATGCTGGTATTACACTCATTGAGGGACACGAAGAAGTCAAGTCCGATGGGATTTGGGAATCTCAAATACAAATTGGGATTGAAATAAAAAATGCATTTATATTAAACAATACAGAATATACAGCACTTCTTGGGGTCTGTAGGGTAAGCACTTATTCCCTCCCCCCTGAACATTTATGGAGATGTATGGGCCTTTTAAGTCAGTGATAAAAGTGTCTTTCACGTGTAGAAGGGTGGATTATCCCTGCTTATGGGAGTAGTTATACACAGCCACCTGGTAGCAGGATACAGTAGAGTTCGATCTATCTGCACCCCCGTCTTTGGGCCCGGAACGTCGTTCTGGAGGGCGGGCAGCAGGAGCGGATGGGGCCCAGGATTTACTAACCTGGGGGGTGGTACTCTGGTCTTCCTCGCCTTCCAGGGCGGTCAGCAGTAGCTCCCCACACACTCTCACTTCCCCCAGTACCTCCGTTAGCCCTCCCACACCCGGTGTCTGTCAGTTCAATAGTTATATTGGGCTTCCCTTTAAGCAGTATCCTTCCTTGACCACCTGTATAGACCCTCAACGAATATGCTGCGAATGGGGTGGAAGGGTTAAATAAATATACCACAGTCACAAGTATTTACCCGGTCACAAGGTTAGCATATGATCAGAAATAGACACTCACACCGTGCTCCCATTTACTTCTCCTTTATATAAGCCTGGTCAATTAGCAGTTACAAGTTATACTTTATGTGGTTCATATGGCATGTATTCACATAGGCACCGGGTGCTCTCACTTGTATTATAGGGGAACACTATTCCCAACATAGGCACCTCGTGCTCAATACATTATTAGTAAACCCCGCCTGGATTAGGGGAAGACCCAGGCACATGGTAAGGAGTTCAATGTAGATTCAAGAACGTCACAGTTATTCACAAATACAAAAGAAATCATTTACATGTGGGCCCATGTTACCAAATAAAACCTACACTAAAGCCGGCTTATAATGTTTGAGGTACCCCTAGACACTGGTCGTTAGCGTTTGCTCGAATGGATACTGTTGTGGCCACACGAGGTACCGTTGTACTTAGCCAAGATGGCGGACCCACTCTCACCACCCCTCGTCCGGGTGACAATATGGCGTCGGGCGATCCCGCGAGCACAGCCAGCGGGCTGGGGTAGACAGCATGGGCAGTGGTGGAACTGGAGGAGCATGCTGTGTTGTGGCGACCTCTGCTGGTGGGAGAGGTGTCCTCTGCGGCATCGATGAGACGTCCACTGCGGCTGCTGACTGGGCTCTAAACTGTTTGGCTACCTTAAACACAGCTAAACTGTGGGTCTTAGTGAACCCTCCTGCTATCGTCTGTACTACTAACGCAACGTGGCTGTATGCACCACCGGTCTTCAGCGACGCTCGCCTGGTGATATACTTGAGTCACTATAGCCGTTAGCAGAATGCTAATACACCGCTTACACTGCTACTATAACACGTTATCTATGGACGTTGGTTCTTCTTTCCGTATCGCTTACTCACACACTTCACTATCGCTTGTACTTCTAGGATAACACGTTATCTAGCAAGTACTCTCTATCACCCGTCGCTCTCCAACGGGGCTCTTCAACGGGACTCTTCAAACGGGGCTCGTCCAGAGCCCGTTGCGACCGCTCACGTCCGAGTTCACTGTCAAAGAGAACTTCCTTGTGTTCCGCCCTCCAGGTAATCATCTCTCGCTCGTTGCTTCTCTCTCCTCCGCTCCACCTGCCACCACTGCCCCCTGCTGGCAACCGCAACTGATCCCACTATAGGACCACTCCAGAAAGGGAGAAAGATGCTTCAATGTCATGTTAGTGATCCATATCGAAGCCGGAGAAAGAGGAGCACCTCGCATCATTAGTAGTCCGGGCGAGATATCAAAAGGAACACTGTTTATCACACTTTATACACACAGGGGAAGTAACAAGTTAGTCAGCACTTCTGAATACTTAGCAGAATATTCAGGATGCTACATTTCCCCCCACTTTAAACTTGCCAAGTCCTCTGCAAGTTACCTCAATGAAACCAGTTTAATCACATGAAAACGGTCCTTAGGGGGAGCTCCAGTAGCTCACCACGTACCGCGAGTGCTATTTCAGCGCCGTGGACAACCGTGCTCGTCACGGATCTGGGGCTGAGCGCGTTCGAATCCCGGACGGCAGCCGTGCCTTTCCCAGAGTGTCTTCCCCCCCATCTGAACCCTTTCAGCCTGCTTCTGTCGGTCGAACTTGACCAAGTATGAATGCGATGAAAAAGCGATAAACGCTAAAAGAACCAGCTGACTGGTCAAAGTTTAAAAAAAAAAGAAAACGGTCCTTAGACCAACAGTTTCACACATTGTTTCATTAATTGTACACATTGTTCCACAAACACACTCTTTAGCACATAGTCCTGGCGATACCGAGCGGGTAACCGACATCTGGTGCTCCCCTGGGGCCGGGTTCGCTTGACCCCCCTCGCGTCTGACTCCGTGTCAGATTCGTCCGTCCCTGCCGGCAGGTCATTGGCCACGGCTTCGCCCTCCGAGGCCTCTGATGGGCCGCCAGCGGCGCCCTCCTCGCCCCTGTCTCCGCCGTTTTTGCCGCCCTCTCCGTCCTCTCCTGAGGGGACCGGCTCCACCTCTCCTCCCTCGTCCGGCTCTGCTTCAGCGACTACCCGAGGGGCCCTGGGTGGGTTCCTCTGGGGCCGGGTTGGTCCGACTCCCCCCTCTCGGATCCCGTGTCCGTCTTCTTGCCCTCCCGGGTAGCAACACGAGAGGATGTAGGAGGGGTGGAGCCACCAAGGGGGGAATCATCAGACTCGGAAGAGCTCTGTGCAGGTTCATGCATCCTCCGGGGGATCCGCGCGTGCTTCCCCCCGCCTCGGGCAGTCCCGTAGGTGCATGTCTTGGGGCCCAAGCCTTCGGGACCACGTCTCGGGCCGGGGCACACCGTCTACACTGTTGCCTCCAGCCCTTCACCTCGGCCGCCATCCCTGTTCAGTAATAGCCCCGCCCCATTAACCCTAGTGTCCCGCGTTCGCCCAAATGTCCCCCAAGGACATGTTGAATCTCATATACGTGCCGCCGCAGTGCCCCCGGCACCACCAACTGGAGTATCTCCTCTCCCTCTCGAGGGTCACTAACTCGCCTGAATAGCACCTCATTCTGCAGACGGAACCGTTCCCACTGCCCGTAGAGCTTACGCATAAGCGGACTCGCCTCTTGCAGTTGCACTCCGGTGGGGCAGATCCCCTTCATCACCGCCTCTCATACAGGCCCCACCTCCGGGTCCTCCACTTGGAACTGCCGTATCTCGTCGCAGCTATAGCCGCTGTCTCCCTTCTGGACCGCTATCTGCCTGGCGCCGACCACTGGGACCCCGACGGATTGGTCCGCTTCTCGGGGCTCCGGCGAGCACGGATGGCGGCCGGCTGACCACGCGCAGCCCGGAGCAAGCGAGCCCGGAGGACCTGTTCTTGGCCGGCAACCAACTGTTTTTGGCTTGCGACCAGCTGTCCTTGCCTCATGACCAGCTGTTCTTGGCTTGCGAACAGCTGTCGGATCGATTCCTGGAGGTGGTTCGCGTCTCACCGCCGCGACGCTGTGTATCGTGCCCCGGGCGGAACACCTAGCGGGGGGCAGGACCAGCTCCTCTTCGGACCAGTCGATCGCCGCCAGCATCACTTCGAGGAACGTCCGCATCTCGTCCTCCCTTACATACTTCCTCATCTCCCGTCGCAGCATTCCGTCCCTCAGGCCTAGCACGAACTGCTCCTGCAGCCGGGTGGCGGGGTCCGCGACCTGTCCGGGGTCTCTGCCCTGAATGCGGCGCATCCGCTCCTGTAGGTCGTACGCGAACTCTCGCACGGTCTCACCGTCTGATTGCCGGCGGTCGAGGAACTCTCCCAGGCGGACACTGACCGGGGTTTTGTCTCTGTACGTCTCCTGCAGCAAGCGGAACAGGGCGTCTGGCTCTGGGGCGGTTCCTTCCATGACGAAGCGCACCGTCCGCTTAGCCTCGCCCTTTAAGTGCTGCTGTATGAACTCCGCCTGGTCATCGCCGGGCACTCTGCTGATCCGGAAATGGGCTTTCATTTCCCGGATCCAGTCGTCCACCGACGACTCTCCTCCCTCTTTTCCCCCTCCGAACTCACTGCATTTTTTTCGGTCCCGTTGGACATACAGTCGGGGGGGCCGCGCGGGATTCGCGGCTGTCTCTGTCGAGGGCGGCCTGAGCCTTCTCTATGGCCAGCGCCTGTCGGTCCAGGAGGCCTGCTTGGACGTGGGCTCGTTTCTTCAGAGCCCTCACCTGTGCGGTCAGGTTTTCCATCGTTTCGGCCTCCTCCTCCTCCTCCTCCTCTTCTACCTCGGCGTCGGCGTCTTGGGCGTCTCGTTGCTCCCGTAGAGCCGCCTGAGTGTAGCGCTTCTCCTGGAGTGCCTGCTCGGTCAACTCCTTTATAAGTGCCGCCTGAGTCCGACACTTCTCCTGCAGCTCCTCGAACTTCGCCGCCATCTCCTGCGCAGCGCGGGTCCCCTCTTCACAAGATCAAAAGGTTAACATGTGAGTAGCCCCCCTCCCCAAGGCAACACCAACAGAGGCTGATGAGAAACTGAGCAAAGACTAATAACTTGATCTGCTCTTTTGTTCTAATTTCATACAGTTGTGCTATTGAAAACTGGGAGTAGGGGGAACTGTTTAAGTTATAGGCTGATATTTAAATAGACACTAAACAACTGTATCTTTGATTCATTAACATTGAAGCTCTCTCTCTATTTCTCTCTATATCTATATATATATATATTTTTTTTTATTATTATCTTTTCCCCCCTCCTTTTTCCGAATTTTTTTCTCCCATCCCACTGTTAGTCGTTATGCCAATTCCCAACCCCCTTCCTGGTTGTTGCGCACTTCCCCCTACTGTTGGTCCGGGAGGCCGGAGACTGTCACATGCTTTCCTTCCTCCAGCCTGGCAGCGCAGATTCTCACCGGGAGAGTGTAACGTGTGGAAGGTCGCACTACCTCTCTCCAGATCCTACCCTTGCTGAGCAGGCGCCCCGACCGAACTGTGGGGGACGCTGTCCACAACGCCCAGGACCCACCCACGGCTCCCCTCCCCCTAACTCAGCCAAACGAGTTAGTATAGCGATCAGCCCAAGCCAAGGCAATGCTGACTCTCCGGGAGTCGAGACCGCAGCCTCTTGCATTGGTGACGAGCACAATCTCCGCCTCTCCACCTGACCGCCCCCATATCTATCTTTTAATAACATACACAGCAAGTCACATATCTTAGTTACAAAGAACAGACGTAGTATTGCAGAAGATTGGCTCAGGAGATAAGCCAGTGGCCATCTGTCGTAAAACTACACACACACACACACACACACACACACACACACACACACACACACACACACACACACACACACACACACACACACACACACACACACACACACACACACACACACACACACACACACACACACACACACACACACACACACACACACACACACACACACTCCTCAGACCCTGGTCCAGGGTGATATTGTGTAAAGCATTATTGGTAAATGTATGGGAGAACTATTGCAGGTTTGGTTTCTAAATGGTTGGATAACAATACTAAAGGAGGAACAAGTGATACTAGAGAACTGACAATAATAGCCATTGTATGATACCTGAAAGGCTTTTGGAGGTTCTCTTGCGGGTCTGGGCAGAATTCCACACACTGCCTCAGGTCGTAAGGGGATCTATTAGGGGCCTGTTTTCAGAGATAAGGAAATGTCCGGTTGGCCGTTTGACATGGCCTCCCTTTTTGGAAAAGGACACAAACCCAGAAACGAGGGAGGCGGCTGGGTGGCGCAGCGGACATTGCGCTCGTCACCAACGCAAGAGACACAGGGTTCTAATCCGGCTGTCGGATCTGCACGGTGATTGATGGAATGAACTTTATTAACAGATTGCAGAATGGGTACAATACATTACGGCTCAATACACACAATTAAGGGGATGCAGACCAGAGAAAGACTTTCGTCTTGTTTACATCAGGGTCCCCCATTTTCAATTCATAATGAATTTTAAGTACGGGTGCAACTTGCCCCGTGCAATCCATTCTTTGTGGATCTAGCCCTTGGTTTTTATAATAAATTTAGCTTTTACATAAAGTAAGTTGTCCGTTGTCCTGGCTTTTGCACACTTTAGACATCTTTTTTCAATGGCAGAACAAGGACGTTACCCACCTCTTTATTATACATCATAAGTAAAGAGGAATATACAATATACACATATACAATATACAGTACAATATACAATCTAAAGTACAACCTAGGTACAGTCTAAGTACAGTGAGTAAAAATGAGTAAACAGTGAGGTACAAAACTTTGAGGTGATGTGATGTACTTTATATGTGACAAATAAAAGCAAACTAAAAACTTGAAACTTGACAGGTAGCAATGAAGTGCCCAGGCTGGCCACAGTAGACAGGAAAAAGTGCATCTCTATAACGTTGAGCTATAGACAGATGAGTCCGATCCACCTGCATGGGTTCGGGGTCAGAGGGGCTCAGATGTGTCTCTGCTGCTCTATGGAGGAAAAACTGAGGGTGACTGGTTACACTCTCCTGCTGCTGCTGCAACAGCCTGGTGTCAATCTGGATGGCTAAGTCAATGAGAGCATCAAGAGTGCTTGGCAGTTCTCTGCTAGCTAATTCATCCAGTCCATTGAATGGTCAGACAGTCCATTCAAAAAGGCATCAAACTGAGCATTAGGATTCCATGTGCAGTTAGCAGCTATTGTGTGAAAGCAAACTATTTAACTGACCTGTCCTTGGCGTGCCTGTAGTGAGACTTGTGCTGCCTCTCTTCCACTAACGGAGCTGTCGAAAACATTCATTTCTGTTGTAAAACTGGACCAGGAGAGCCTGCCTCCCATACAGATCTTCCCCCCTCCTTAGCTCGACCCTCCGGGGGAGCGATGATGCAGGTGACTCGGGAGTGATCGGAGCGGAATGTGGAAAGCTGCAGCTGAAACACCAGAGAACACTGTGACAAGAAGGAACGACAGGAGCCAGGATCTCCGTTGTAGTGACTGGGAGGAGGCAGGCGGGGCTCCGGGGCTGGAGACTACACGAGTGGAGGTGATGGAGCACAAAAGGGTGCAGCTGGGTTGGGTGGCAGTTGTCTGGAGCTACTGCATCCGTGTAGACATGTGATCTACACTACTGGCAAGGGCTTGCATATGCTGTGAGATGGTAGCCATTTTCTGCTGATATGCATGCAACGCACATCCACAGGACAAAGACGCTGAAATTCTGCTGAATCCATGTCGGACCAGAGCGTACTGTTACGGATCAGAGAGGCGTCAAAGGCAGAATTAGGAGGCAGGAGGAGTATGCAAAAAGTAACAACTTTACTAGAGGGATTAGGCCGTTCCAAAAACAGTTCAGTCCAAAGTCCAAAAACCTAAATAAAGACAGGCTAAATATCAGTCAGGCTGATACAGAAACAGGCAACTTCAATGACGATCCGGCAAAAAACATGTGATCTGACTAGTATATAATAGGGACTGGAGACTAACGGGGACACAGGGAACAGGTGTGTAGCTGAACAGGCAGGAAGACAGGATAACGAGCAGATGAGGGAATAGGATGAGGATGAGCTCTTAATTACAGGCCACTGGGAGGGGCAGAGTCTGAAATGACAAAACAGTAAATTAATATGGCAAAGGCAGGCGGAAAATAAGATAAAAGGGAGAAATCAGGGAGGATTCATGACACAAACTCTGACAGGCCTCTGGCAATGTTTATTATTTAATATAAAATGTTGACAGTAATGTAGGCTTAAGCAAAAGGATGTGGATCACATATGCATTCAAGCGTTTCATTTTAATTATTCGACCCATAACTGAACACCACAAACAAAACGTTGTCCGCTGCAGGAGGTATCACACTCTAAACGCTCGGCTGCATACAGTGTATGTGCAGCACAGCTGTGACGCTGCCATGTCAGAATCATTACAGTGCTGTGACAATGGAGGTGGACATACTGTACGCGGTTACTATTCTAAATGCCATTGGCCATGGAAACATTCCTGTTTCCTTCATGAAACCTTATTTCCTCCAAAGCTGTAGCCAAGTGTTCATGTGTACAAGTGAATGTTCGCTAGCAATTCTCTCACCTTTAGAAGGTTGTACTTGTAATGTAGTAGTGGCTACAGGACCAAAGTGGTTTGAACCGACCAACCAACTTTGCCATCCTTAGAACACTGTGCTCTTGCTAGTGGGGCAAAAGAAAAGTCCTTACATTGTATCTTAATTCAGAAACAATTAGATATCTATAAGGTTCTTAAAATAGTTCATGCTGATATTCTATTTGCATAATTTGGATAATGCATCAAGGCGCCTTGTAAGTAGCATTGAAAAATAATCAATCTTCTACTACGGTGTCTCAGAAAAGCATATGGGTGAGGATCCACCTCGGAAGACATCTGTCCGTTTCCATTAAATTGTGTATTTCTCTCCATTTGGCATTATATGTCACAATAACAGAGAGTATGCTTTCTAATGCGCCACTGTAAAACCACTGCAGATTTCACTGTGGTCATAAATTACAGGCAGACAACTGGTGATTGCTTCTCAAAGGGACGAACAAGTGGGTGAGACAGGTTTAGGGAGTATTATTCAAATGAATTGCTCTTGTTTGCATAGAGAAAGGGGGAGAGGATGCGCTGCCTTGAATGGGGATGTGTAATAATTTTTTTCCAGCCAACATATTTATGTGCGTCAGGGCCGTTTCTAGCTTTTTGGGGGCCCTATGTGAAATGTTGTTTAGGGGCCCCTATTTTGTGAAACTATGGTGGGGGGATTCCAAACCCTTTAAGGTGGTCATACATTTAACATTTAAATGCATCAATCTGGTGCACCTTAAGTGGAAAAGAGGCTAGATCCGTGAAAAAAAAATTATATCTTTTTTTCTCACAAATTCAAACATCTCAAGTTGACCCCAGCAATGACAGAAAATTATAATAAATAGGAAACACTGGGGCTCCCTACATCAAGAAACTCCTGAAAACTTACAGGATTTACCGAATCTGCATTATAACATCTCCCCAATGCACATAAATGAGACAGATACTGCATTTTCCTTATATTTCTGACTTACAATATTGAAATTTAAATGGAACAATTTAAGATAAAGTTAAAGTTAAATAAAATTTGAAAGTGCAACTAAATTTTTGTTAGTAAGCTACTATGTATTTCTTTTTCTGTTTTTGACCAAATATCTTTTTATTTTCAATTTTCAAACACGAAACAACACAACTCACAACACAATAATAACAATAATGTGAGGTTTCTGTTCCTTTAAACCACCTCGCTCTGTTTTCATTTGTTTCTGTTAATCATTTCAATTCTCCCATTCACACGCTTCTTCCCAGTGACGTCGTCAGAGACGTCGTTGATTGGTTCTCTCCCGTCCGCACGCTTTTCAATCACATTCCCCAGCTGTCACTGCTTGTCAATCAATCAATCCCTTATTATTTATACCCCGTTTCTCCACTCTAGTTTTGTTGGATCGTTTTGATATTTCTCTGTTTGCATTCTCCGTTCCTGCTGCTGCTGCTGTTTGCTCTCTGTGCTTTACCTCCAGGATATTCCAAGAAGCCTTCCTCTTGGACACCTTTTCCCCGTGGCGACGCGCTCGCTCCGCTGCTGTTCCAGCACTCATTACGCACTACGTCTGGGTGAGTTTTTTACTGACTGTCTTGATCAAATTCCGTTTTCGTGTGTTTCTATAACACTGAAGATTACCACCTTTTTTATCAGACAGTCACTCACCCAGCGATCGCCTTTTTGTTGTTTCTCACTGGGATAATATTTTTGGGACTTTACATCTCCCACTGTGTGTTGTTCACACCGAAGATATTATTCACATTGGATTGTTTTTTGGACTTCACTCTCCGTGTCTATTTTTGCACCGAAGATATTCACTTGGGATTGTGTTTTGGAACAGTGCTCACTGTGTGTATTTACACGAAGAGATTCACTTGGGATTGTGTTTTGGAACTTTGCTCACTGTGTGTATTTACACGAAGATTAGTTCACTTGGATAACTTTTGTATTTGGGTACAAGTCACCTCTCCTGTTCTCCTGCTCGTTCCACCTGCACCCTTGTTGACTCGCTCCCTCTCTCTCTCTCTCGGTCCCGCAACACTTCGGAGATTCTGCCGAGAGAAGTCTGCAGAGCGGCTCAGACGTCAGCATCTGCTACCCCCTACTACCACCACGGGAGAAGCTGCAGAGCAGCAGAACATTTTCCCCCTTGCTTGTGTACCTGTCTTGTTTGACTTGACTATTCTGTGCTCATTAATTAGTCTCAATAAACAAGCCCTTGTTTTTGGCAACTCTGAATTCCTACTCTCTTGTGTCGTGCGTTTGGGGTCGGTGTCAAACCATAACAAATAATACATAAAAGACATCCAAGAACATAAACTAACACAACAATGATTAGACAATAAAGTTGTCACAAAGTAAGTATTTATTTTTTTTATTATAAAGAAACGCCCACTTGCGGTCAGGGTGCGAACCATGGGGGAGCCATGGCTCCCCTAGATGAGACATCAGCTCCCCTGAAAACATGATTTGTGAATTTTTGGGGGGGTCTCTAAAATACTGACAATAAATGCAATTTTTGCCATGCATTTCAAATTTTTCTGTAATTTTCTGTATCGTCATCATCGTGTATAATGCGTAAAATTCTGCTATTTTGATGTATGATTCTTGATTTGCGCACTAATTCACAGTTGGTTCAATAGATGGTGACATGCATGCTATTCTTGCAATTACCATTCAGAGTGTGGCGGCGCTGCAGCCTGCAGGCACAAATCAAACTTCACCCGCCGTTAAGAAAATACAGGTATTCAGGATAATGTCGAAAGTTAAACAAAAATCAAAGAAGTAAGGCTTCTAACAAATTTTGGTTTTACAAAGAAGGCGAAGCAGCCAATCGACTTGACTGAGCAGGAGCCGGTAGGAGCCAGTGGCGTCGTTAGCCCTGGGCTTCCGGGGCTTTAGCCCCGGATGTTTTTCTCCTAGCCCCGGATCTAAAAAAAAATTAATAAAAAATTGTTTACATTGTTTGTTAGTGTTTGGTATTTTTCTTTGGTTTTTAGTACATTTAAACATTGATTTTTAGCAAGTAGTAGTTTTTATTTGATCCTAATTTTTTCATTCACCGATTTGTGGACTTTTTTTTTAGTGTCCTGAAAGGTGCATTATAAATAAAATGCATTATTATTATTATTATTATCATCCAGGAGGGAGGGAAAATACACCTTTTCATCAGTCTGCATCATTGGTTGTCTTGTGTAGTGTTTGGTGAATGTATTGTATATTTTCACGTTCTCTGTGTACAGTACTTCACTCTCCTTCCATTTTGGTTGAAGACAGGTGAACTCACCTGCTGCATTTTTATAGTGCTTAAACCTGATTGGTGTATCTACAATTAAGCAATGGTGTGTTATATTATCGTACTTGGCCATCGCGTCCCGCTCTTAAGCCTATCGAGATATACCTCATCTCATGTACCTACTGTACTCCACTAACGAAAAAACAAATACGCCCACACCTGCCGGGTCCCGCCCCTATGGAGGCGTAGCCTATAAGACACTAGGCATGGTCACCAAACACTCTTCCTCTATTTAGTTTCCATCATAACGGTCGCAGTGCGCCTTATGTAACTAGTTGTTATGAAAAGATTAGAGAAATTGCGTAATGTTGAAAGCTTACCGGAGGTTTGCTTACCCCTGGAATCTTCGGGGCATGTTTCAGCGACACGTCGGGCCTATGTTGATGTTTCCTCGTCTGATGGCAGCAGACCAAGGAGCAGCGTACAAGGTTTGGCTATCGGGCCAGCTTGTACACAGGTAGGCCCTGTGTCATCAGGCATTGATGTTGGTGTTAGTAATGCTGTGAAGTGTGTTTCGGCGCCAGGGCCGGGGTGGCTTGGTGAACGTTCCACTGCAGTGGACGATTTCCTGGCTATCCTGGAGCATGCTGCTTACACTAATGCTACTAATGCTACTGCTAATGCTAATGTTGATGCTGAAATGGGTCGTTGTTCTAATATTCCCCGCCGCGGGACGTTGCCGCTTTTCCCTCCTCTTGCCCGGTTCATTGATGAAGGTCAGTCGGTTGCTAATGTGGGGGGTTTCGCTGAGTCTTATTTACCTTTTTTACGGGTAAAAGGGCTAACAACAGGGTGCAGGCCGGGGGTACCGTGGCTACGTAGCCAGGTAGCTTTGTTCCTGTGCCCCGGCGGGGATGAACGATGTCCCACCCGGCCGATGCTTGAGAGAGAATCGGCTCGGAGGGTGGCAGTATGGACGGATGAGTGGTATACTGCTGCAGGATGGTTTGTAGCGGCGGCCAGTGTTATGGCTCAGCTGGCTAGTTTCCTATCCACATTGGCGTCGGGTAGTGGGGCTATGGGTCCAGCCGACATTGTAAACATGTTGCATGTTTGTGGTGTTATAGAGATCTTGACTCAGTCGCAAGCTATAACTGCGGGGAGGATTAGGATGCTATCAACGTTGTTGTTAGGCATGTTTGGTTGGAGCACTCTCCTCTTCGGGAAGAGGATAGGTTTTCTCTCCTCACGACTCCTTTTTCCACGGAAAGACTTTTTGGTCATTCTGTGGAGGCGCAGGCGGTTGTTGATCTGGGTCCCACACCGCCTCACGCTGTGCAGCCAGAGGTGGGAGCATGGCCTTGTCAACGACTGTGGCGAGGCCCTCGACAGGCGGCCATGTTTCCCCCACCAGTGGTGCCCTGGGCGGAGAGTCAACAGGGATCCACAAGGCCGACAGCCTTGGCGGCTGAGGGATCGGGCATTTTGGGTGTATTCGGCTTGGATAAAACAAGCCGTTGTCATTCTGCCGCGAGCAGCCCGCTCCCCATTCAATCCTCTCTCTGTTACCCATGGAAGCAGGGCTCTGATCGTTTTCCTTTGGCTGCGGGCCGCAAACCTTCTTTGAAGCGCATGCGGCCCCATTCTTCACTTCTCATGGGGACAGGGGCTGACACCAAGTTGATGGCTAAGCCTGGGTCTGTCCGTGAGAATGTTGTGCTGTCGCGTGGCTCCTGCACCACACGTTGTGTGATGGGGGAGCCTGGTGTTACGGCTGCCACTAGCTACAGTGGTCAGCAGGGGGACTCGAGGCCTCTTCTGTTGAATGCACAGCAAGGGTTACCCCGGCCTCGCCTTCGCCAGGCGGGGTATCACGCTGATGCCTCCCACTCCCGTGAGAGCGGCAGTGGTCTGCAAAGAAGAGGCGAGCGTGATTTGGGTGATAGCAATATCACTGCAGGGCTTCGGCGTGTAGGAGCCCATGGGGTCCTCATGCCTTGCGTGTCTAGCTGTAGAACAACTCCTCAGCATGCGCTAGAGGGGTATTCAGGGGGGGGGGGGTGTCAACCAGTTTGATGACAGCTTCTCCCGTATCAAACCGGCCCTTTCTGTCGGGGTCCCCCCTTGGGTGCGTCGCACAGCGGGAGGGACCGGGCCAACTATCTACTGTTCCTTGCGGCCCAGCGTCAGTTGACGGCGGGTGAGCTGTGGGATTATTTTCACATATGGCGACAAGAATGCCGTTTGGAGGGGTGGATAGAGAGAACGTTGAAGGAGGGGCTTGTGTTGCAGTTCGCGCAACCCCACCCTCCGTTCTCAGGTTTGGTGCCGACCCTATTGTCAGGGTCAGAAGCAGTGACAGCCCTGGCCGACGAGATCCAATCTCTGTTGGCGAAGCAGGCCGTAGTCGTGGTCCCGAGAGAGGACGCGATGTCAGGCGTCTACTCCCGTTATTTTCTGGTGCCCAAGAAAAAAGGGGGGGGGGGGTCAGACCTATACTGGATCTGTCCGCGTTCAATCGGTTGATTGTAGCGAGACCGTTCAGGATGTTGACTGTCAAACTCCTTCTGCTTGCTGTCAGAAGGGGAGACTGGTTCACCTCCATAGACCTGAAGGATGCGTATTTTCACATCCCGATTTTCCCTCCTCACAGGAAGTTCCTGCGGTTCCTGTTTCAGGGCGTAGCATACGAGTACCAGAGGTTGCCATTCGGCTATTCTCTGGCTCCCCGCACATTCACCAAGTGCGTAGCGACTGCGCTGGAGCCTCTACGTCGTCGGGGAATACGGGTTCTATTCTATCTCGACGACATTCTACTCCTCAGTCATTCGGAGGAGGTTGCCAGGTCTCATACCAGGCTGGTGGTGGAATTCCTCACCAGGCTGGGTTTTGCTGTGAACTGGAAGAAGAGTACGCCTCTTCCGAGTCAACAGGTGGAGTACTTGGGCTTGACGTTGAGGTCAAGGCCCATGATTGTAACCATCTCGGAGCAGCAGCGGGTGTCTATCCTTCATGTGCTCGGGGGTTTCCGTCTGGGAGGGACGGTCACGGCGCTGCAAGTGATGCGCCTGCTCGGTATGATGGCATCTGCTCACACGGTGGTTCCTCTTGGCCTCCTCTTCATGAGGAGGATACAGAGGTGGTTTTTCTCTATGGGAATAGATCCGGTGAGGGACAAATGGAAACGGTTGACGGTTCCTTTGTCGATATGGGGAGATCTCACCCATTGGAGGAGGCTGGGTATCCTCACCATTGGGGTCCCCATGGGCAGCAGGCGCTCACACGTCACGGTCTTCACCGACGCCTCTCTCACGGGTTGGGGAGGGACGTGTCGGACCCACGCAGTGGGGGGCAGCTGGACGAAGGTCCATGCTGGCCCGTCTACCCCGCACATCAATGTGTTGGAATTGAAGGCGGTCCTCCTGGTCCTCAAACGGTTGGACCACCTGGTGGTAGGCGAGCACGTTTTGGTCAGGACAGACAGTATGACGGTTTCGGTGAGGCCTCGGTAGATCTGTTTGCGAGCCGTCGCTCTCACAAGTGCCCCTTGTGGTTCTCGGTCAGTCGAGCAGATCATCCCCCCTTGGGGGTGGATGCCTTCTCAATCTTTCCATGGCCGCCCGGTCTTCTGTACGCCTTTCCTCCTGTACAGCTGTTGGGTCAGCTGTTGGAGCGGATACGGAGGGAGCGCAGGACGGTGATCCTGGTCGCGCCGGACCGGGGAACGGCAGTGTGGTTTCCGGTCTTGATCCAGCTACTGGTCGCTCCGCCTTGGGTTATTCCTTGGTCGGTGACGGCCCTCTCTCAGCAACACGGGTCGCTGTTCCAGTACCCGGTGTTGAGCCAACGCCTGATGGTGTGGCTGGTGGGAGGGTAGGTCTGGAGAGGATGGAGCCTTCTGTGGTTAATACCATCCGGAATGCGCATGCTCCCTCCACTGTCGCGCTTTACACGGGCAGATGGCGTATGTTCCAAGAGTGGTGTAAGGCGGGGGGCCGGGACCCAGTCTCCTGCCCCCTGGATGCTGTCCTTAGTTATCTCCAGTCTCTCCTTGGTAGACTGTCGGCTTCGACGGTGAGGGTATATGCAGCAGCTATATCCTCCTATCATGAGGTGTTTGAGGGGGATGTCTTGTTCAGCCACCCTCTTGTGAAGCGTTTCCTGCTTGGCGCTCGACGCGTTAAGCCGGTGCAACGCTCTTTGGCTCCGAGTTGGGATCTTCAATTGGTCCTCGGTCGGTTGTCCTTGGCCCCGTTTGAGCCGCTTGAGCAAGCGCCGTTGGGACAGCTGTCTTTCAAGACCGCGTTCTTGCTGGCTGTCACCTCTGCTAAACGCGTGGGTGAGCTCTGTGCTCTTTCGGTACGTCCGATTTTCGTTCCGATTGCGGTACCACTCTGCGGCCTAATCCTGCTTTCGTGCCTAAGAATATCCGGAGTTCCTTCCGCTCCAGGGATATTGTGGTTCAGGCGTTTCGTCCGCCTCCTCACGCTAGTGAGTTAGATGCAGGCCTTCACCTGTCATGTCCGGTCCGTGCTTTGGGAATTTACCTCAGCCGTACTCAGGACCTCAGGGTTACCGATCAGCTTTTTGTCTGTCACGGTGGTTCTCGTGCCGGTAAGGCACTATCAAAAACAGCGCCTGTCCCATTGATTGTGCGAGTGCATTGCCCTCTGCTACACGTTGGCCGGGCTGGATCCCCCTGGGGGCGTCAGGGCGCACTCCACTCGTGGGGTGGCTGCCTCTGCCGCTCTGCTGGGTGGGGCCTCGGTGGAGGACATCTGTGCTGCAGCTTCATGGTCCTCCCCGGGCCCCTTTGTAAGGTTTTACCTCATGGACATGACCGGGGGTTCTGTCTCCCAGGCGGTTCTGGGGTCTGTGGCCTTTCCTGCTTCCTGTCCTTTGGTAGGGTAGCAGGAGTGTGTGGGTATGGGCCACAGTGTGTTAGGTCACACGTGGTTCCGCCTGTGCTGTGTGTTCAAGGGGTTCTAGTTCCCTCTTGCTCGCACTTAGGGGGAGTTGACTGCGCCCCCCCTTCATTAGGAAGGATGGGGTGACGGGACTCCCCAACCCCTTGATGTGGGCTTACGGGTCCTCAGGGGGTACATCTGTCGGGCCTCGCGTCCGCTCTACCCCATATCTCGATAGGCTTAAGAGCGGGACGCGATGGCCAAGTATGTTAATATAACGAAAGGTTATGTATATAACCTAGTTATATGAGTACTGGCTGAGCGTCCCGCTCTTAACGGCCCTGAGTTCCGTTTTGAGGAATCTTTTCCTGGAAACGGGTTTTTTGGCGAGGAAGAGTGTTTGGTGACCATGCCTAGTGTCTTATAGGCTACGCCTCCATAGGGGCGGGACCTGGCAGGTGTGGGTGTATTTGTTTTTTTGTTAGTGGAGTACAGTAGGTACATGAGATGAGGTATATCTCGATAGGCTTAAGAGCGGGACGCTCAGCCAGTACTCATATAACTAGGTTATATACATAACCTTTCGTTTGTGCATCTGATTGCTGTGTTTAACCAATTGGCTCATATGTGTGGTAATTTGACATTCTATGTGTAATGTAATGCAAGTGTGTTTAGTGTTTTGCAAATCACTGTGTGTATTGTTTTGCAAAAAGTGTGAGGCTGACTTTGTGCTTATAGGGGTGCAAATCTGGGCCTATGTTTTGCTCCTTGAATGTAAGGTTTTGATAATTGTGTAATACTTTTGATTTGAGTGTTTATGCAATCGAAGAAAACTGTAAAGACTAGAGATTAACTGTTTATTTCTTTTGTACATAGGCTGTGCATAATGTTTGTTTGTTTATTTGCTTATGTGTATGATTCTTAACTGTTTTTATTTTGTTATTGGTGTATATGTGTGTATGTATGTATATATATGTATATATTAGGGATGTCCGATATTATTGGCCTACCGATATTATCGGCCGATATCGGCATTAAAATGTGATATCGGAAAATATCGGTATTGGTTTTCAATTTTTTTTATTTTTTTTTACATTTCTATAACCTTTATTTACCCAGGCAAGCAAGTAAGAACAAATTCAGATTTTATTTATTGTCAAAAGTATGCATAATGTTGTGTTAATTCCACAACAAGAGATATGTAATGTTAATTACCTGAAATTATTCCATTTTTGGGTGGGGGGGGGGGGGGGGGGGGGGAACCCTGCATATATCAGTTTCGGTTGATATCGGTTGATATCGGTATCGAAAATTAAGAGTTGGACAATATCGGTATATCGGTATCGATAAAAAAGCCAATATCGAGCATCCCTAGGATTCTTAATAGGACTAGTTGTTAAAGATCCCTAAATATTCAGCACAACAATTGAATGAGGTTGGAGTGGGGTGGAATTTGGCAATGATCACGTGATGATCACCAGTACGACACATCTTCAGTTGTGTTCCCCGACCTCATTGGGTGTTTCGGCCATTTATCACAATACACCCTCTGCCGAGGTTGGCCCACCACAGGCTGATCAGGCCTGGGTGTGTGTCGCACAGTGGCACCACGTGTTCATTTAGCAGCCCATGATGCGTCTCTACGTTTCAGCCACAACCAGTGACTGCTCCGTTCTGCTGCAGTGGCAAGTTCTTTGATTGCCTTTCGTTGGGCCTGTCCTCTGATCCCTACTTCCTTCAGGAGCCTTGTGGTGGAACTGGCTACAAAGCCTCTGCAGCCCACCTCCACTGGCCACACCTTCACGTTCCAGCCCCGCCCCTCTGCTTCAGCTGCTAAGTTGGCATAACGCAGCCTCTTCCGTTCAAATGCCTCATCGATGGCTTCCTCCCATGGGACCGTCAGCTCAACGATGAAGACACGCCGGCAAGATTTGGACCAGAGGACCAGGTCTGGGCGCAGGTTGGTCGCTGCAATTTCAGATGGGAAGGTAAGCCTCTGGCTGAGGTCTACCCGCATTTCCCAATCCCGGGCTGCGTTCAGTGGGCCTGAGTTCGGAGGTGACGGCTTGGTCCGCCGTTTCTCCCCTTCCCGGATGAAGGTTGTTTTCCGTGGGAAGGTAGTTTGGGCATTTAGAGGCATGGCGTTGGTGGTTACTCTCTTGTTCTCAAGTTCGGCAGCCAAGCACTTCAGTACCTGGTTATGGCGCCAGGTGTATCTTCCTTGAGTTAGACTGGTCTTGCAACCCACTAAGATGTGTTTGAGGGTTGCTGGGGCTGCACACTGGAGACAGGCTGGGTCCTCTCCATACCAGAGATGTAGGTTGGTTGGTGAGGGCAGGACATCATATGTGGCTCTGATGATGAAGCTTAGCCTATTAGACTCCATGCTCCACAGTTCGTTCCACGTGATTTTCCTCCTCTCCACGCCCTCCCACTTCATCCACCGGCCTTGCTGGGCTTGAGAGACTGCCTTGGCACACCTGGCTGCTTCCTCCTGGTGGCGCACTTCCTCCACCACCATGTGCCGCCGTTCGGTTGGAGTAGCCTTTTGCCATGTGGGTGTAGTTGCTTCCAATCCAAGGCCCCCTCTGCCATGTTGGACATGCCCCACTATATCCCGGTGTCTGAGGGCGGTCTTTGCCACTGCAACTGCTGCAGATGGCTTCCATTTCCTCCCCGTTGCTAGGGTTGGAGCAGCACCTCTGACGAATGGATCCCGGGATTCTGTGAGAGTCATTTCCAGCCTTGATTTGGCACATTTGTACTCCTCCACCAGGCTTGAGATTGGTAGGGAGAGGGCTCCGTTGCCATACAGGCCTATGCTGCTAAGGCCTCTCGGCAGTCCAAGCCACTTCCTCACCTGTGCATTCACCAGTCTCTCCAGCCGATTGGCATGGGATAGAGTGACCTCATAGATGGCAATTGGCCACATGAGACGGGGCAGCAGTCCAAACTGAAAGCACCACAGCTTCAGCTTCCCAGGGAGAGCAGTGTTGTTGATCTGCTTGAGGCCAATGATTGTATCCTGCCTGAGTTGTTCCACCTGCTTCGAGTCTTTGAGTTCTGCGCTATACCAGCGGCCAAGGCTTTTGATAGGCTTTTCCAGAACAGTTGGTATTGGCTCGTTGTTAACGTGGAACCTCTCATTGGCGAGCTTGCCTTTGACAATGGAGATACTGCGGGATTTGCTTGGTTTAATCTCCATTCGTGCCTATTTGATGTTTTCCTGGAGTTTATCCAGCAGGCGTTTGGTGCATGCCTTTGTTGTTGTTATTGTCGTCATGTCATCCATGTACGCCCTGATTGGAGGAAGACGCAGCCCGCTCTTCAACCGTTCCCCTCCAACCACCCATCGGGATGCTCGAATAATGAGCTCCATTGCCATGGTAAACGCCAGTGGAGAGATGGTGCAGCCCGCCATTATGCCTATCTCGAGGTGCTGCCAGGCAGTTGTACTGGCCTGTGCTGTAACACAAAACTGGAGGTCTTGGAAGTAGGCTTTGACCAGCCTTGTGATGCCCTCTGGGACTTGGAAGAAGTTGAACGCTGTCCACAAAATCTCATGAGGCACTGATCCGAAGGCATTGGCAAGATCTAAGAAAACCACATGCAGGTCTTTCTTCTCCTTCTTGGCCGTCTGCAGCTGGTGCCAGATGACACTTGTGTGTTCCAGGCATCCTGAGAAACCACTTATCCCTGCCTTCTGCACTGAGGTGTCGACAAAGTTGTTCTTCTGCAAGAATACTGAGAGCCTCTGGGCCACAACACTGAAGAATATCTTTCCTTCCACATTCAGAAGACTGATCTGGCGGAACTGGTCGATGGTTGAGGAGTTCTTCTCTTTGGGAATCAGGATCCCTCCTGCCCTTCGCCATGCCTTTGGTATAATTCCTTTTTCCCATGCCACTTTCATTAGCTTCCAGAGGTACTTCAAGACACCCGGAGTGTTCTTATAGAGCCTATATGGAACGCTGTTGGGCCCAGGGGCTGAGGCTGTTCTTGCCCGCTTTACTGTGCTCTCAACTTCGCTCCATTTGGGGGGCCTTGTTTCCAGCTGGTGCTCAGGTGGTTGTATTGGTGGCATGTCATCCGGAATGCTGGCTGGCACATGCCTCTGATTGTCAGAGTAGGTCTTCCTCAGGTGATCCTCTAGTTCCCTTATGGGTACTTTGAGGGTCCCAGTTTTCTCCTTGACAAAGAGATCTTTGACAAACTTGTAGGGATCTCTGTAGAAGGTGGTCCTCATTCGCTCTTTCTTCTTGTGTTGCTTTCTCAAGCATTCTGCTCTTCGCAGTGTTGCAAGACGCTGCTTGATGTCCCCCTGTAGAGCCTCAAGTCCTTTCCTTTCCACTTCTGTGGCCTTCTTCCACTGCTTTCTCAGGCACCTTCTTTCTTTCACAAGTCTTTCAATCTCTTGTTGTCTCCTGGACTTGAGATGAGCTGATGGTTCCTTCTGTGTCCTAAGGTTCTGACTTTTCACCCCAAATCTCTCTGCTCCATAGCTGTAAATGATTTCTCCAATCTTGTCCAGCTTTCTTTCCACGCACCCTTTCAGACCTTCTAGAATATGGATAAGGTCTGTGTCGGTGGTTTCCCAGTCCTTTTTCTGGCAGGATTTAGGCCACAAGATTTGAGGCTTTCGTCCGTTCATCTTCCTCTCTACTGCTGTCTGTGGCTGGATGGGCTCTGGACTCATGTCCGTTGGTGGATCTGTGCCTGATTGAGCTTCGTCTGGGGTTCTGATACCCTGTGGACTGTGGTGAATATCCTGCCGCTGGGCTTCACTCGACTGATTTGGCCTACCTCTGAGGAAGTAGTGGTCAATGCGAGGCCCCTCGCTAAGCTCTCTCAGGCACTTTTTCCTGCCCTGGTGGATCTTGAGACCCCTCTCTGATGTTATCTTTTTCCAGCCACAGATGCAGCTTTGTAGCTTGTGTCCTGCCAGTGCGGTTACTCCGTCAACTACTGTGCTGATCATTTGATTCGTTGTCGTTTCCGTTCCAGGGTCTGTTACCGTGTGGTCCGCCGGTGAGTCATCTTCCGCCCCCGCTCTCGCAGACTCAAGGGGTGTTTTTCGTTTTAAACTTTTCGTAGCCATAGTTGGGTGGATCCAAATCACTGTGTAGTGAATGGCTCCTGCCAACACGGGGAGCTAACCCGTGCCAGCCCCGTTGGGGTCTGTTCCCTCCTGTCAGCTGTCTCTTCAGGCCGTCACCAGGTCTTTCCCAGGTTGTCAGCTGCCCTTTCGCAGCGGTCACTGGTTTTGACACCAGACATCAGGATTCTTAATAGGACTAGTTGTTAAAGATCCCTAAATATTCAGCACAACAATTGAATGAGGTTGGAGTGGGGTGGAATTTGGCAATGATCACGTGATGATCACCAGTACGACACATCTTCAGTTGTGTTCCCCGACCTCATTGGGTGTTTCGGCCATTTATCACAATACACCCTCTGCCGAGGTTGGCCCACCACAGGCTGATCAGGCCTGGGTGTGTGTCGCACAGTGGCACCACGTGTTCATTTAGCAGCCCATGATGCGTCTCTACATTTCAGCCACAACCAGTGACTGCTCCGTTCTGCTGCAGTGGCAAGTTCTTTGATTGCCTTTCGTTGGGCCTGTCCTCTGATCCCTACTTCCTTCAGGAGCCTTGTGGTGGAACTGGCTACAAAGCCTCTGCAGCCCACCGCCACTGGCCACACCTTCACGTTCCAGCCCCGCCCCTCTGCTTCAGCTGCTAAGTTGGCATATCGCAGCCTCTTCCGTTCAAATGCCTCATCGATGGCTTCCTCCCATGGGACCGTCAGCTCAACGATGAAGACACGCCGGCAAGATTTGGACCAGAGGACCAGGTCTGGGCGCAGGTTGGTCGCTGCAATTTCAGATGGGAAGGTAAGCCTCTGGCTGAGGTCTACCCGCATTTCCCAATCCCAAAGTATATGTATGTATGTATGTATGTATGTATGTATGTATGTATGTATGTATGTATGTATGTATGTATGTATGTATGTATGTATGTATGTATGTATGTATGTATGTATATGTGTATATATGTATATTTGTACTCTCGTTGGGGCCTCTTGGACCAGATCAGTGTTTTATCTGGCTAAATAAAGGTTAAATAAATAAATAAGAAACTGATGATTTGGTCCTGTTAACTTTGAATTTTCTATGGGGACAGCTCAGATCCCTCTCATGGACCTGGACCTCACTTTAAAAAACTCTAATCTAGTTCTTCAGTATTTGTCTCTAATTACTCTAAAATTGCGTATTTCTGTGTGTAAAGTTTTCAATCAATCAATCAATCTGACTGGTGTGATAATGTTGCATTTGCTTATAATAATGTTAGACTCAATGTGTTTGGTCGTTGACTTGTTGTTCGGTATTGGTTAGGGATGTCCGATATTATCGGCCTACCGATATTATCGGCCGATATCGGCATTAAAATGTGATATCGGAAAATATCGGTATCGGTTTCCAATTTTTTTTTTTTTTTTTTTTTTTTACATTTCTATAACTTTTATTTACCCAGGCAAGCAAGTAAGAACAAATTCTGATTTTATTTATTGTCAAAAGTATGCATAATGTTGTGTTAATTCCACAACAAGAGATATGTAATGTTAATTACCTGAAATTATTCCATTTTGTGGGGGGGGAAACCCTGCATATATCGGTATCGGTTGATATCGGTTGATATCGGTATCGGAAATTAAGAGTTGGACAATATCGGTATATCGGTATCGGTAAAAAAGCCAATATCGAGCATCCCTAGTATTGGTTCATTCATCCGTGTGTTTATGTGTAAATAGGACTGTTGTGTGTGAATTTTAGTGTTGGATCAGATGGGTTAATCTGAGCATGTGTATTTCAATATGTGCGTCTTCATCATGCAGACCTGTGTGGTGTGGACTATATGTGTGGTTCTGTAACGTTACTCATACCTATAGCCTATGTCAGCATTGCAAGCGTCACATTACAGTCCTCCCTGTGAGGCACGCGCAGCGCTGCTGACCCCCCCCCCCCCCCCCCCCCCCAAAATTGAATGAGCTCCCGCAAAGACCATGGTATGGTTCGCACACTGCTAGCGGTCATAAGCAGTAGCCTATCGGTTAAATCTTTTAAGCTGATGATTTGTGACATCCCTACAGGATATATATACAGTATACAGTATATTGAGTGAATACAAAAATGATTAAAAAAAATGATATATACTGTATATATTAGTGGTGGGACTCGATTAAAAATGTTAATCTAATTAATTCAAGACTTGATAGTTAATTAATCTAAATTAATCACATTTTAATCGCATATCAATATTTGATGCGAAAAGCAAAATTTTCCAATTCAAATGAATTTTGGTATACGAGTGAATCAATGAATATACATTATACATACGTTTAAGCAGCAAAATCCTGTATTAGCTACACAGACCAACAGATCAATGCAATTTTTTTAACAAAGTGCAGCAATTTTAGGAATAATATAGCGCAAAGGACCTTTTGTAAACTCAAGCACTTTCGAGGTAAAAGTAAAACGCAGTACTTTCAAGTACATTCCAGAACAGTTGACCATTAAAAAAAAATAAAAAACTCTTGATTGATCTCAATTTATCTTTTTTAAATTTTTTTTAATGAACAAACTGTTGTGAGGGCTGCTTTTGAGCAGGTACCTCAGCCTGTTGGACTGTTTCACTCTCTTATTTGGGTCCCGTTCCTCTGTTCCCATAACACAAACCAGACTAAGAAAAAAGATAATTAGCGATTTATTATACTTTATACTTATAGCACATGCATGAGTCTGGTCTCCT
This sequence comes from Notolepis coatsorum, assembly GCF_963971535.1. Taxonomy (NCBI): domain Eukaryota; kingdom Metazoa; phylum Chordata; class Actinopteri; order Aulopiformes; family Paralepididae; genus Notolepis; species Notolepis coatsorum. The sequence goes on from NC_140169.1 coordinate 124,230,782, forward strand.
TTGAAAGGTAACATTCTTACACAATAAAGAAAAATCATCATGCGATTAAAATTAAATGCATACATTTTTTAAAACTTTTTATTCTTTCTGTAGTTAATTAATCGAAATGAATGTGATAAAGCCCCAGCCCTAGTGTATATATATATATATATATATATATATATATATATATATATATATATATATTTATTTTTTGCATTTTAGGGGGCCCCCTCGTGGCTTCGGGGGCCCTATGCAATGCATAGTCCGCATATGGCAAGAAACGGGCCTGCGTGGAGTTAATTCCCTCATTCACAGAGACGAGCCTGACGGTTGTTCTCGCCAAGCGCTTCTCTCTTTTTCTCCCTCCTGTCTGCCGGCGGCGGCGCAGGCTGTGATTGACTGTGACAAAATCCCAGCATAGGGAGATTTGGAGCAAACGTTCAATAGAGTTGAATTCAGACGGTATGACTTATGTATCTTGCGTCAGCGTTATGAGGCCTCCATACCACCAAGAAAAAAACATCTATTTTAGGGACAATAAAACTGTATTAAGGTTAAAATCCCTGTCTCATGGTGTAAACAGGAACATTATTATCAACATGATAAATCATTTGTGTTTTTTTAAGGGATTTAAATTCAGTTGGTATGTGTCATGGTAAGACATTTTAATGTGCTTATTAATTCAGCAGTATCATATATATATCATCCTTTGTGATTACGTATTGTCTTTGATGTAACATTCAGTACATGATGTGGTGGATTTTGACGTCTCCAGAGATGCTTAAGTAAAATACAGAGACAAGAGTTTGGCCTTAAATCAGCGTGCAAACCACCAGGTTCTCCCCGGGCAGTCCAAAACAGCGTCACACCGCAAACCAGGTATTCTGAATTAAATGAAACAGGAGCAGAAATGACAGCCGGAATACTTACGTTAAATGAACACAGGTTTAATACAGAGGGACATCTAGTCTGGCAGAGTGCATACAATTGATAGTCAGGTCTGCCAGAGTAAAAGTGACAAAAAGCAAAGTGTCATGTGTTTTAACACAGTGGGATAGAGACGCCTCTGTCTCTGATTGGGTTGGCTTTATATGGTCATTTGGGGAGTCGGATGGGATGGGCCCTTGAGGAGGTAGAGGCGCTGCGGCCTTGGACACAAGCGTTATCTGGCCTGCTCTGAATATAATGAATGGATATACTGTAGTGTTTTAACAGTTTTTGAGAGAAGGATAACATGACTTCACGATCAACCCTGTTGTGGGGCCCCAGAGGAAACCACCCTTCACATCCAAACAGAAATCCTGACCTCACAAACAGAGGAGGGGGGGGAGGAGGAGGAGGAGGGGGGAAGGAGGTGGACGAGGAGGAGGAGGGAAGGAGGAGAAGGTGGAGGAGGAGGTGGGAGAGGAGGAGGGAAGGAGGAGGAGGTGGGAGATGAGGAGGGAAGGAGGAGGAGGACAAGGCGGAGGAGGAGGGAAGGAGGAGGAGGAGGGAAGGAGGAGGAGGAGGGAAGGAGGTGGACGAGGAGGAGGGAAGGAGGAGAAGGTGGAGGAGGAGGAGGCGGGAGAGGAGGAGGGAAGGAGGAGGAGGAGGAGGTGGGAGATGAGGAGGGAAGGAGGAGGAGGACAAGGCGGAGGAGGAGGGAAGGAGGAGGAGGAGGAGGAGGTGGAGGCCAGATGAAATTACACTTCACATTACCCCACTTTGTGCCATTTTTGGCACATCCTGGTAATTTCAACCATCAATATCACTAAACCACAGTCCCAAGACACTATGCAGAACATCAAATCAATCAACATCAATACATCACAATTTCATACTTGGCAGAAAGTAGCACGATAATACTAAGCAGGTAATTGTAAAATGTTGTAGTCTTAGGCAGAATAAAACAACCATTATAAGCACTAGGTAGAACAATAAATCAATACATCATAATGTCATACTTGGCTAAGTAGGTAGAACGATAATTCCAAGCAGGCAATTGCAAAATGGTATATAGGTAGAATTAAAAAAATTAAAAAAATTAAAAAAAAAAACATAAGTAAGTTCAGATGCAAATTAAAAGGGGGGAAAGAATCCCGGGCTGGGGGGGGGGATTGAAAAGGGGAGGAGTCCCGGGCTGGGGACAGTTTAGTCGCTGGCGCCTTACTTTAGCGAGTGAACATAACCATTAAGTACAGAGGAACTAATGAGGCGTAGAGAGACGCTCAGGAACAAATAATCCTATTCTATCGATAGTTTACTCTTGTAATTAGAGGTAAGCAGGTGGAAAATGAGAGTTGTCAAAACAAATGAAAAACAATAAACAGAAAAGGAGAGAACACACCTATAAAGCAACAGTAGTTAATAGGAAACAAAGAACAAAGAAAATAAAATGGCAGTCTTAACCCTTGTGGCTTCCTAAGGATTTTGACACTCACTGGGCTTAACATGGAAGTGGATGGGATGAAAAGTGACGCTAGGGATATGGGAGGTACCCTATATGACTTTTTAATATGCACACTGGCTTCTGCGAACTGTGTGTGCATTGGTGTGTTGTTTAACCTCCCTTGTTGTCGTTCTCAGTAGCAGTCACAGTGGACTACAATAGCAGTCGTCTTCTCCCTCCTTTACACACAGAACGATATATCTGTTGCAAGGAGGCTGGAATCCGTTGAATACAGTAGCAGTCAGGTGTCTTCTCACTCCTTCACACACAGAACGATATATCTGTTGCAAGGAGGCTGGATGCCGTTGAATACAGTAGCAGTCAGGTGTCTTCTCACTCCTTCACACACAGAACGATATCAAATCAAATCAAATCAAATTTATTTATAGGGCCCGACAACACACGTTAATGTCCCCATGGGCCGTACAGGTCTTCTTTAAACAAGTCAAGAAGACAACATAACAATAAGTCAAGAACAGAACAAGAACACCATAGGGTCCAAACATTTTTTAGATGAATGCAAATAAATGAAAGAATGCAAGCACTCCCAGACATACCCCACGCGAAGGTAAGGAAAAACTCACTAAAACCTAACAATAGGGAAAAAAGCTCCACAGGCAATGTGGAGGAGAGAAACCTTAGAAGGGCCGTTCAAGGGGGGATCTCCCTTCTTAGATGTCGGTGATAGTAGTGTTGCAGACGGACAGTTGGTAAGCATGCACTCATGTGTGTGGTGAAACACAGATGAGTGCATGCAATAGCAACTGTACATTTTGAAAAATTAAAGATAGAGTTGATAGCGGATCTATTTGAAGCACAGGGGCGGCGCAAGAGGGTCACGTCCTCCCCGTCTTAGTCACGGGACATTCAACACTCCGGTCGTTGCTCAGGGACAGCCGGAGACAGGGGGAAGGGGGGGTGGCACAGAGAGGGTCGCGAACTCCCCGACATCATCGCGGGACATCCGGCACTCCGGTCACCACTACGAAACCTCCGAAGACAGGGGGGCACGCAGAGGGGGTCGCAATCTCCCGGCCTTCGTCACGGGACGTCCAACACTCCGGTCAACACTCCAGGACAGCAAGTCATAGGAAGACAGGGAGACGGGACAGGCGTTAGACAGCTCATGAGATTGTAGTAGGCGGACATAGCAATAGATACAAGTGGTAGGCATATATGTGAATGGAGTAGATATATGAAGTAAGCGTATTATGTGAATAGAATAGAAGTACTTAACCCAGCAATGAAACCGCGTTGACTGTTAATCTGTTAACAGTCTGTTAATCAGTTGACAGGACCACGGACAGACGGCGGTGAATAACTGATCCAATGCCTCGGAGGTGCATGTAGAGCAGTCACTACAAGCTTGGCCAAGACCCCGAGGCATCCATCACCTTGGTCAGCGCCAGGAGACGGGTACTCAGAGAGAAGGGGGAGGGAGAGGGGGGGGGGGGGAGAGGGGGGGGGGGGGAAGAGTTAGAGAGTTCCCATGTTTGTGGTGCTGCAAAGGAGCAGACATGTAGTACCCTGTAGTGCCATGTAGTACCCCGTAGTGCCATGTAGTACCCTATAGTACCCCATAGTGCCATGTAGTACCCCGTAGTATCCTGTAGTACCCTGTAGTGCCATGTAGTACCCTGTGGTGCCATGTAGTACCCTGTAGTGCCATGTAGAGCTGTGTAAGCCATGTAGTACCCTGTAATGCCATGCAGTACCAAGTAGTACTCTGTGGTACCATGTAGTACCCTGTACCCTAACTAAACTACCCTATAGTAAACTACCCAGTGGTACCATGTAGTACCCTGTACCATAACTAAACTACACAGATTAATCTAAAGGTCAGTCCCCGACCAGGTGAGATCAAGGTAGGTTGAAGGAGAGAGAGAAAAGATGAGTCTTAAGCAGGGATTTAAAAGCTTCGACAGAGCAGGCGCCCCTGATGACGGCAGGTAATTTGTTCCACAGGTAGGGAGCGCGGTAGACAAAGGCTCTGTGGCCGGCGGATTTCTTTTTAACCCTAGGGGTCGATAGAAGCCCCGCATTTTGTGAGCGCAGAGCACGAGCGGGCGAGTATCGGGAGATGAGATCAGATAGATAGAGCGGTGCAAGCCCATTTAAAATTTTGTAGGTGAGGAGTAGCACTTTAAAGTCAGAGCGGGCTTGGATAGGAAGCCAATGTAGGGCGGACAAAACTGGTGTGATGTGATCAAATTTTCTAGTTCTAGTTAGTAGATATATCTGTTGCAAGGAGGCTGGATGCCGTTGAATCTTCTCACTCCTTCGCACACAGACCGATATATCTGTTGCAAGGAGGCTGGATGCCGTTGAATACAGTAGCAGTCAGGTGTCTTCTCACTCCTTCACACACAGAACGATATATCTGTTGCAAGGAGGCTGGATGCCGTTGAATCTTCTCACTCCTTCGCACACAGACCGATATATCTGTTGCAAGGAGGCTGGATGCCGTTGAATACAGTAGCAGTCAGGTGTCTTCTCACTCCTTCACACACAGAACGATATATCTGTTGCAAGGAGGCTGGATGCCGTTGAATACAGTAGCAGTCAGGTGTCTTCTCACTCCTTCACACACAGACCGATATATCTGTTGCAAGGAGGCTGGATGCCGTTGAATCTTCTCACTCCTTCGCACACAGACCGGCATATCTGTTGCAAGGAGGCTGGATGCCGTTGAGTAGAGTAGCAGTCATCTCCCCATAGTTGAATACAGCAGCATAGTTGAATACAGTAGCATACCAGGTGCAGGGAGTAGAGAGGTAGGATATCCGTAGCGGGCGTTGTTTGTACAGGCTGGGGTTGTCGTTGGCGTGGTGGGGTAGGTCCTACTTACGCAAAAGGGTTTGGGTCGTCGTCTACAGGTGGGCCTGAATCGTTGCTGGCGTTGAGGTGCAGGAATGGTATTTCCTCATTTAGGAGGATGTCATTGTCATGAGGCTTAGGCAGGGCGTTCGCAAGGGCTCGGTTGAAGCCGTACTTAAGGATAGGGAGGCCACAAAACAGGGTAATTGTGATTACAATAAGGATCGGGAGGACAAGGGTGATGAACCAGGTCATCCAACCGTGGCCCCACTGTGTCAACCACTCCCAGGGGGAGTCCCGCTCAGGGGGCATTGTGATTGCCGCTATGGCCAGACGTGAATGCTTAAGTAGGTCAGAGACATTTTTCCAGTCATTAGGTATGTGGAAGCAACATTTAGCACCTAGCATTTTACAAACGCCTCCCTTGTTAGCGGTCAGTATGTCCACTGCCAATCTGTTTTGCACAACTGCCGATCTCATAGATCTGAGTTCCACAGCATTGCTTAGTACTGCATCTTGGATGTCATGCGTTGCGTTAATGAGTTGCATGATTTCGCCGGCCAAAGAATTTATTTTCTCAAGTGTCCAAACTATGGCCATAGGGGTGGTTATAGGGGACAGACCTGCGGCGCCATAACCCGCTAGGGTGGAGTCGGGAGACCATGGGTTAACAAAGGTATATTTGGGGAAGGCGTTCTGGAGGTTGGCCTGGTTGTCGTCAACAGAGCGTCGGGTGCGTGATGTAGCTTGTGTGTCGAAGATAGGTATACGAGACGGATAGATAGAATGGTCAGGTTTGAGTAATGCCGGATAACAACAGCCTGACCATGCGTGTGGCAGTAGGTGATGGGCCGTGCGACCACAAACCCACATCAAACCAGGGTAATTATGTGATGGTTCTTGGCTTAGAAATGGGCAAGAGATGTTGGCCACCTCTCCCGAGGCCATGACGTAAGAACAATTAGGATGTACGGCGGGTGAGATATGTACATTTAGGTCGCACCGGGACCAACCCAGGACTCGGGCTTGCGGGGTTGTGTGTTGTTGGCAAATGCATACAGGGGCTCTAGTGGGTTTGATTCCGAGTGAGTGTTGAGATGCCCATGGCCCAGTCTCTTCCCTGCAGAGGCTCTTGACGGGGGCCCCTGAGTTGGAGCGAGACGCATTAATGAACCCGAGTAAGTTAATCATGGCTTTAGGGAATATGCAGGTGTTATTATTAGAAACCGAGTTGTGCAAATCATTTTCGTGTAGAGGTATAACTGACATTATGGTTGCCATGGTGCCGCAGACCCAACATGGTTCCCTGTTAGCGGAATCCGTGTGGAGCACCGCCATTACGCAAGCCATGTTATTTTGGCAATGGATCATGGCCTCGCCTACGCGGGTTCGGGAGTGGGATGGGAGGTCTGAATCGAGGTTAGAGTCTAACCACTCGGTCAGAACGTCTTCCTCAGTTTCTGAGGCCCGTTCTGTTATGGTGAGTTTAGACTTTGATCTAGGGAGGACATTTACTCGAAAGCGGACACATGAGTCAGTTCCAGCTCTGGTTACCCCTGCCCAATAATTGCCTGTGTCATGTTGGGACACCTTCTCTATGGTCACGCTGACAACGCTAGGTTTGCGAAAAAAGGGTGACACGTTTCCCAAAGTTAGCGCGTGGGCTATAGCGTGGGCGACCCCCCCTTATCCATCGTCCTTCTTCCTTCCATGACCTTTTCATTACCCTCCTTTGGTCCTCACCACATTCCCCTGGGAATTCCTCATACAATGGCCAGCTGTACCCCCCCCCTCCGGAAAACATATCACAGTGGTGTCTGCATCTTCCTGCACACATATAGACAGGGTAGGCTGGCCCGTAATATGAGTACCATACCCCATCTAGATCGAAAACACATGGTTCCTCCTCCCTACAGGTGAATGTGTGTAGTGCCTGAGTGGTAGAAAGGAGAACACAACCCAGAGAAAGTACTGCCACGCTTCTCAATGTCAACAGGTTTTCGTGGTTCTTCCGGGGCCGGTAGGGACCTGCATGGTTACAGACGCGGTAGAAGAGACCTATAGTCAACACTGCCCCTGTAATGGCTAGGACGAGCTGAGTTAGCACCCTATTGGATACGTAAAGGGTTGGTTCAACAGCTTCTGGACTCTGGATCTTGAGGTCATGGTTCATCATCATGGGCATCACGGAGGCGTTTGTTTTATCGTGACTGTCGACGGTAGGTTTGCTCAGGGTCAGGTCAGAGTAAGGTTGGGAAAGCAGTTCTAGTTTGTCGAGTTTTGTGAGGGCTAGGGAGATTGCTGCCAGGAAGATGACGGCCATAGTCATACATAGTGGCTTAGTCAGTGGTTTGGACCATACTCGTGCCATTGTTGATTGCCCATCTTTTCCCCGGAGCCCGTGTGAGCCGGAGGGTTGGGACGGTGTCCCCTTGTAGAGAGGTTGGTAGTTCTTCATGGAGCCGGAGTGGTGATTTGGTGGTTGCCAGCCCTGGTACTGGTTCATCAGGATTTCTTGATCCTTTCCACCGGCGGACGTGTGAGAGGTGGACCCACGTTGATCTCTCCTGGACTCGGATGGAAGTGGGGGTGGTTAGCAAGACCTGGTAGGGACCTTTCCAGCGGACTTCGGCCCACGACTTCCTTCCGAAAGCTTTGATGAGGACGAGGTCACCAGGTTCTACTGCGTTTTCAGGATCGGGGTTGGGGTCAAATGATCTCTGAGTTAAAATCAACCTGGTAGAAGAGATATTTTTAGAGAGTTGCATACAATAGCTTTTCATAGGCCCATCCAGGTGCTCGGGCAGTGGCGAGATGTCCCTGGGTGGGGACACCCCGGTGTAAGGTGCCCGTCCATACATGATCTCGAATGGGGAGAGAAATGTGCCAGTTCGGGGGGTGGTTCGCATTGCGTATAGAGCGAGGGGAAGTGACTGTACCCAATTTAGGCCAGTTTCTGCTTGGATTTTAGCAAGTCTTTGTTTTAGTGTCTGATTCTGCCTTTCTACTGCTCCCCCAGATTGGGGATGGTAGCTGCAATGTGTTCTCAGGTCTATGCCCAAGTGTTTGGATATGCCTCGTATCGTCTCATTCACAAAATGGGCGCCATTATCGGACGAAATCTTGACGGGTAAACCGATTCTTGGTATCCACTCCCGAACCAGGCTTTTACAAACGGCTAGAGCCGTATCCTTTTTTAGAGGATACGCTTCTACCCATGCGCTGAACATGTCAACTACAACTAGGCATTTCTTCTTACCTTCTGCTGGGTTTAGTTCAATGAAATCCATCATGATGTGATCCCCTACCATGGTGGGTGTGGGGTGCTGTCCCTGTGTGTTTTTGATCCCTCTGCCTGCATTGTATCGTGCACAGATTAGACACGAGCCGCATATCTTTTCAGCCACAGGGGTGAATTTTTGTGTAAACCAATTTTTTAGCACTATTTCGACTATCCCCCCCTTGCTCACATGCCCTCGGCCGTGAGCAACTTTAGCAAAATATGGGAACAGGCTACTTGGAAGACAAGGTCTGCCATCAGAATGACGCCAGATTCCTTCGGTCAAAACACATTTCTTGTCTTTCCACAGGGACACATCTGAGGGTGTGGCCTCAGTTTTGAACATGCGTTGGAGTATGGCTTGCCCAGCAGAGGTAAGAATTGTTACCGATGGGACAGGTTCAGGGTCATTGTTATCATCCGTCAGGGCATCCAAGACAAAAGAGCAGTTAGTGTTTGCACATGTGTCGGATTTGTGCCTTGCCGCAGCCTTCGCCGCCAGATCCGCTCGGGCATTTCCCTGTGATTCCGGGTCCGCCCTGTTTGTGTGAGCTTGGATTTTACAGATGGCCAAGCGGGACGGCAGGAGAATGGCTGCCAAGAGTGCGTTCACAAGCTTTCCGTGTTGGATAGCCTTACCTCCAGAGGTCACGTACCCTCGCAGCCGCCACAAGGTGCCGAAGTGGTGGCAGACACTGAATGCGTAATTGGAGTCCGTCCAAATAGTCACCGACTTACCTTCTGCGGAGGCGCATGCCTCAGTGAGCGCAGTCAACTCTGCGGCCTGTGCCGACAAATGCCCGGGCAGGGATCCCGAACACACAGTGCCATAAGCGTCACACACCGCCCATCCTACTGAACGGGTTCCATCAGGATTCTGTGAAGCCGAACCATCGCAGTAGTAGGCGAGATCTCCGTCCCCCAGAGGTAAGTCAGATAAATCTGGTCTGGGAGTGATGATTGCAGTTACGACCGCCACACAGTCATGTGGGGGCGGATCATCAGGGTCTGTGGGCACAGGCAGGAGTGTCGCCGGGTTCAATGTGGTGCATCGTTTGATAGTCAGGTTTGGCTGTTCAAAAAGAATGTGATGATATCGTAGCCAGCGAGAGCTGCTCAAGTGACATGTCTGTTGGGAGTTCAAGAGGTTATGGACAGAATGTGGCACATGTAAGATGGTATCTTGATAACCAATAATGGGTGCGGCGGCCATTAAAGCCATGTCACAGGCCACAAGAGAGCGCGCACAGGCAGGTAACCCCTGCTCGACTGGAGACAGTTTTTGAGAATAGTATCCCATGGCCTGATTCTTTCCCCCCGACACTTGTGTTAGAACGGCGGTCATGTGGTTGTTGTGGCTGTCGGTGTAGAGATGGAATGGTTTGTCAGGGTTTGGATGTCCTAGGCACGGGGCATTGACAAGAGCCTGTTTCAAGTCCAAGAAGGCCTGTTCCATGTCCCCCGTCCACGTAACTGGGTCCCGTGGTTGAATGTTCTTAGTGGCGGCCCGAAGGGTGGCGTCAAGAAGGCTGTATCCAGGCACAAAAGCGCGACAATAGCCGGTCATGCCTAGGAAGCTGATCATAGCTTTTCTGGTGTGAGGGCGAGGTATTTTCTGAATGGCATCGACCCGAGATGGGTCAAGACCTCTCCCTGACGGGGAGAGTTGGTGCCCAATGAATATGGCACTACACACCGCAACACGTAGTTTCTTTCGGCTTACCTTGTGGCCTCCTGCGTGGAGGTGTCGGAGGAGGGTCTCAGTGTCAGTCAGACACGCCTCCCTGGATGGGGAGGCCAGCAAAATGTCGTCCACATACTGGGTCAAGACGGAGCCGCCAGGTAGGACAAGGTCAGTCAGGTCGTTTGCTAGAGCAGCATTGTAGATAGTCGGGGAGTTGCAAAACCCCTGAGGCAGTCGTGTCCAGGTAAACATTTTGTGACGAAACTCAAACGCGAACCAGTGCTGACTTTCTGGGGCCACGGGAATAGAGAAAAAAGCATTACTCAAATCAATGACCGAATAGCACACCGTACTGTCTGGGATCCCCTGAAAGATGGTGGTGGGGTTCGGTACCACCGGGGCCCTCTTGACCACGGCCTCGTTTATGGCCCTGAGGTCTTGCACGAACCGCCACTCCACGGGTTCCTCTGGTCCGCAAACCTTTTTGACTGGGAAAATGGGAGTGCGGGTTGGACTCCCTTGAGGGAGCTCCACTATGACCCCTGCTTTTAGGAGGGAGTCGAACACAGGAGCAATACCGTCTGCTGCCTCTTTGGGCAGGGGGTATTGCTTCACGTTGACCGCGGGTGTCCCTGGGTGTTTTGGTAGCACGTGTACTGGCACAGCACTTTTAATGAGGCCCACGTCATACTTTGTTGCAGCCCAAATAGAGTTTGGGATGGAAGAAAGCATCAGGGATACGTCATCAGGGTCCCCCGAGAGCAGCGTCAGACCCCCCTCCTCAGAGTGTGGGACGAGGCTGGCTCCCCGGGTGGCAGAGACATGCATAGGGTTGTCTAGATGTATCTTGTGCACAAGGCAACCATTCAGTGTGGCCGTGTAACATTGCCCTTCTGACTGTGGTAAGCTCGCTGCTATCCAGGTTTCTTCTGGTAGTTCGGAGCAATTCTTGACAAACTTACTGAGGCTCTGCCATGCGTCCATGGGGCCTTTGGTGAGGGAGATATGTGGAGCATCGGCTGGGTCGCAAAACTGTTGCATTAAATCAGCTTTTAGGTTTACAGAGGCGGCCATTGCAGATGTAGAATTGCACCAATACAATTTGTCTATTTCTAGTTCAACAATCACATCGTCATCACTCAACCAGTCAAACACTCTCTCTGCTCTCCTTGTCATTCTCATTGTGCAGTGTAGGCTAGGTGAATGTTGAACTAGGGGGTTCACGGCGTGAGTGTTGGCAGTAGTGGCTAGGTTCCACAGGCCGTCTTGATCCAAGAGGTCGTACGTGAGTGCGGTTGGTCGTGTGGTTATCATGGATTCGTGGCCATTGAAGAAGGTGCCGGCATCGAGTTCCGTGTGTTTGTCATAAAAGGAGGTCACAACGAGCCCTTCTGTTCCGGGGATTATTGCCAATCCCAGGAGCAGAATGAGGTCCCGTCCGAGCAAGTTAACTGGGCATGCATGACTCAGGACGAAGGGATGTGTGAACTTAAACTGTTCGTAGGTACAGGGCAGGGGAAGTGTAATGGGTTCTCTTATAGAGATACCTGCTGCGGTAGCTGAGTTACGAAATTTACCAGATAGAACAGGTGGCTTAGCAAAACACGAACTCTTCACGAGGGAACGCGTTGCCCCAGTGTCCACTAAAAATGGCACGGGTTCACCCAGTATGGTAATGATCACTGTGGGAAGTTTCAAGTGCGCATCATCATAGTGGAAGTATGTCCCTACGCTACGTGTATCGCAGTTATCAGTGTCAGTGCTATATGTACCTGTAACTCTGGGCAAAGAGGGGACGCCCGGCTCAGCAGCAGATATCTCGGCACCCCGTCAATCGCCTCTGTCCTCATTTTCTTGTTCGTTCATGTAGTCAGTGGCAAAACGGACGTGCTGATCTTGCTCATCGCGAGATCTGTTGCTGCGGTTGCGGTTGCTGTTACGGTCGTTGTCACGGTCGTTGGTATGGTCGTTGTTCCCGGCCCTCCTCCTTACTCGCTGCTCGTAATCGCGGGTTCTTTCGCTCTTTGGGGCCTGGCACTCAGAGGCTAGGTGGCCTGCTTTATCACAGTTGAAACATTTACCATCATTCATGCTTTCCTTTCGTCGGGTCCCAGAGTTGGAGCGTGGGCGTTTATTGTGGTGTTCATCTGAGTCGTTGTGGTGGGAGGGGCGACTTTGCCTTGGAACCCCAGGAGCGCTTTGGTTCATTATTTTTGGTACTGTTTCGGCCAACAATGTCAGCGATTTCTCCAGCTGCACCTGTCTTCTCGCAGTTATTGCTCCTTGTCTGGCTTGCACCACAATCTGTTCTTCTTTCATGCAATCCTCTGCGTGCACCGCATGGGCCTCCAATGTGGCGGAGTTGGGGTGTGTATTGAAACCCACCCAGCTTGACCGAACTTTGGACGCAACATCCGGGAGTAGACCACTCATGGCGAAGCTTACATATATTGCATCCCACTGTGCATCAAGAGGAGTCAGAGCCATGTTATCTTTTACTACACCTGACAGTCGGTGTAGGAATGGTTTCACTCCTTCTAGTGGGCCCTGACGGCAGGTCGTCACCTCTTGCATGGACACCTTTCTTGGGAAGATGTTGATCAATTCATTGCAAATGCCAGTAATCCATTGGGTCATCCCCAGGTTCCGGATGTGGGCGCCCGGGGCTTGGATCCATACTGCACCTCTCGGAATATTACGAAACACCCTTGCTTCCACATCCTGCCATTTGGGGTGTGTCCCCACCAATGTGAAAAGTATCTTCCGCAAATCTGGTGGGGTTAGCATGCCCTCGATGGCGATTGTTGCGAGTCCATCGGTGAAGTCCTGGGATTGTTTGACCAGGCTGGGTAAGGCTTTAATCATTGCAGCACTTTCCACCTCCTCCAACCTTCGATGCACCAGGATGGTTCTTCCCGCCCCGTTCGGGAGTTCTATCATGGGAAGACACAGGTCATTGTTATCAGAGAGTTCTATACCGTTGCGGTCTGTAGTCGGTAGTCTCAGTTGGGGCAATGGTGGTGGTATTGCCGACTGGGGTGCGTGGTAGGGGTTCCTGTGGATCCCAGCAGTGGTGCGTTCTGATCTTCGTGGCAGGGCGTGGCTATCGTACAGGGAGCTTAGCTGGAGTTCCTGACCCAGTTGCCCTCCCAGGGCCTCCACTGATCCCTGGGCCCCGCTTCCGTAGCACCGGCCCTGCTGTGGTGTTGCCATATCATGCGAGATGTTGAGCAGGCGGTTCCTGTTGGACTTGGGACTGAACCTGATTAGGTTGTTGTCGTCCTCCGCGGGCTCATATGGGTATGGTGTTGCGGCCCTGTATGGTCGCGTTCCCGTTGTGTTTGGGGTTGTTGCAGGGTATGGTGGCTGGTGTGCCGGTGGAGATGGGGCCCCTAGGTGAGGTGGGGTTCCAGGGAAAGCGTAGCCCTGCTGTGGGGATGGGGCCCCCAGATGGGATGGGGCCCCAGGAAAAGCGTAGCCCTGCTGTGGGGATGGGGCCTGCAGATGGGATGGGGTTCCAGGAAAAGCGTAGCCCTGCTGTGGGGATGGGGCCTGCAGATGGGATGGGGTTCCAGGAAAAGCGTAGCCCTGCTGTGGGGATGGGGCCTGCAGATGGGGTGGGGCCCCAGGGAAAACGGGGCACTGCTGTGGGGATGGGGCCTCCAGATGGGGTGGGGCCCCAGGGAAAACGGGGCACTGCTGTGGGGATGGGGCCTCCAGATGGGGTGGGGCCCCAGGGAAAACGTAGCCCTGCTGTGGGGATGGGGCCTGCAGATGGGGTGGGGCCCCAGGGAAAACAGGGCCCTGAGGTGGGAAGTCCGGCCCTGGTGCATATTCGTTATCTTCTCTCTGTTGCGCTGAAAGGAACGCACCCTCCTGCCCAGTTTTTTTTTTTACCCCTGTGCTCAACCCCCCCTCCCCCTCCCCACTTGCTTCGCTGACTCTCAGTTTGCTATTATCAGATTTCAACTTCCCTTGTTTGCTCTTCTCATATCTCTCTTTCGCCTCTTTTAACCACACATTCAGACAATGAAGTACATTTTGATGCAATCGTACCCTGTGTTTGTTCGTCTTGTCTGTTTTTAGGACAGCAGCAAGTATACCCTCTATCTTACTTACCGACAAAGTGCCTCCGTCCGGCCAATTGAAATGTTGGAGATTTGCCAGGGGCATGATGACATCATCTCCATGTTTCTCGTGCATTTCGCGGTAAATCTGGCTTTGCGATAGAGCGAGGGCCAATTGGGCCTGTTGAACGCTCGTCGTTGTCCCCATATTTCCCTCCTGATATATATATATATATATATATATATATATATATCTATATTATAATTCAACCAGGGTTGAAACTTATCCCTTATCGGGCCAGATGGATGGTGCCCTGTTTTAAACAGAGATCCTGACTTCACAAAGAGCGGAGGGGGAGGAGGAGGGAGGAGGTGGAGGACAAGGGGGAAGGAGGAGGAGGAGAAGGTGGAGGAGGAGGAGGAGGTGGAGGAGGAGGAGGAGGGAAAGAGGAGGAGGAGAAGGTGGAGGAGGAGGAGGAGGAGGAGAAGGAGGAGGAGGAGAAGGTGGAGGAGGAGGAGGAGGAGGAGGAGGAGGAGGAGAGCGGAGGGGGAGGAGGAGGGAGGAGGTGGAGGACAAGGGGGAAGGAGGAGGAGGAGGAGGAGGAGAAGGAGGAGGAGGAGAAGGTGGAGGAGGAGGAGGAGGAGGAGGAGGAGGAGAAGGTTATAATTCTACCAGGGTTGAAACTTATCGCAGTGTCACCCAATTCCTTTAAGCACGTATGTAGCTTATCTTAACACATATAGTGACCAAAGCCCATATCAAAGTTGAGCTTCTCGCAGTGTCACGTATGTAGCTTATCTTAACACAGATAGTGACCAAAGCCCACACAAAGTTGAGCTTCTCGCAGTGTCACGTATGTAGCTTATCTTAACACATATAGTGACCAAAGCCCACACAAAGTTGAGCTTCTCGCAGTGTCACCTATGTAGCTTATCTTATCTTAACACAGATAGTGACCAAAGCCCATATCAAAGTTGAGCTTCTCGCAGTGTCACGTATGTAGCTTATCTTAACACAGATAGTGACCAAAGCCCACACAAAGTTGAGCTTCTCGCAGTGTCACGTATGTAGCTTATCTTAACACATATAGTGACCAAAGCCCATATCAAAGTTGAGCTTCTCGCAGTGTCACGTATGTAGCTTATCTTAACACAGATAGTGACCAAAGCCCACACAAAGTTGAGCTTCTCGCAGTGTCACGTATGTAGCTTATCTTAACACATATAGTGACCAAAGCCCACACAAAGTTGAGCTTCTCGCAGTGTCACCTATGTAGCTTATCTTATCTTAACACAGATAGTGACCAAAGCCCATATCAAAGTTGAGCTTCTCGCAGTGTCACGTATGTAGCTTATCTTAACACAGATAGTGACCAAAGCCCACACAAAGTTGAGCTTCTCGCAGTGTCACGTATGTAGCTTATCTTAACACAGATAGTGACCAAAGCCCATATCAAAGTTGAGCTTCTCGCAGTGTCACGTATGTAATCAATAACACAGATAGTGACCAAAGCCCATATCAAAGTTGAGCTTCTTGCAGTGTCACGTATGTAGCTTATCTTAACACAGATAGTGACCAAAGCCCACACAAAGTTGAGCTTCTCGCAGTGTCACGTATGTAGCTTATCTTAACACAGATAGATTACAATATTCAGACGGCCCCCCCCACTCCTGCTTACCTTCTGATTCGCAGTGTTCCGCGTGAAATGCCCGGGGGAGTGCCGGCCCGACCAGCCGACGCAGACAGACGAAATACCCTCAGACTCTCTCACTGTCCTGGACGTGGCTTCTAGAAGAGCGATGCGAGGGGGAGCTACCCCGGTAAGAGGCTGTCCACACCCGGCAGGTCGGTTAGCAATCCCACTTCAGACACCAAGAATGTGGTGGATTTTGACGTCTCCAGAGATGCTTAAGTAAAATACAGAGACAAGAGTTTGGCCTTAAATCAGCGTGCAAACCACCAGGTTCTCCCCGGGCAGTCCAAAACAGCGTCACACCGCAAACCAGGTATTCTGAATTAAATGAAACAGGAGCAGAAATGACAGCCGGAATACTTACGTTAAATGAACACAGGTTTAATACAGAGGGACATCTAGTCTGGCAGAGTGCATACAATTGATAGTCAGGTCTGCCAGAGTAAAAGTGACAAAAAGCAAAGTGTCATGTGTTTTAACACAGTGGGATAGAGACGCCTCTGTCTCTGATTGGGTTGGCTTTATATGGTCATTTGGGGAGTCGGATGGGATGGGCCCTTGAGGAGGTAGAGGCGCTGCGGCCTTGGACACAAGCGTTATCTGGCCTGCTCTGAATATAATGAATGGATATACTGTAGTGTTTTAACAGTTTTTGAGAGAAGGATAACATGACTTCACGATCAACCCTGTTGTGGGGCCCCAGAGGAAACCACCCTTCACATCCAAACAGAAATCCTGACCTCACAAACAGAGGAGGGGGGGGAGGAGGAGGAGGAGGGGGGAAGGAGGTGGACGAGGAGGAGGAGGGAAGGAGGAGAAGGTGGAGGAGGAGGTGGGAGAGGAGGAGGGAAGGAGGAGGAGGTGGGAGATGAGGAGGGAAGGAGGAGGAGGACAAGGCGGAGGAGGAGGGAAGGAGGAGGAGGAGGGAAGGAGGAGGAGGAGGGAAGGAGGTGGACGAGGAGGAGGGAAGGAGGAGAAGGTGGAGGAGGAGGAGGCGGGAGAGGAGGAGGGAAGGAGGAGGAGGAGGAGGTGGGAGATGAGGAGGGAAGGAGGAGGAGGACAAGGCGGAGGAGGAGGGAAGGAGGAGGAGGAGGAGGAGGTGGAGGCCAGATGAAATTACACTTCACAATGACCTTTACGAAAACGCATCATGGTAGTTTTGATGGTCATTTCAGTTTTACCAACGGGTATTGCCCGTTCTATAAATCATTTGCCATTTAACTTTTGTACTTGAATAATACCATGGTAGAATTCAATTTAAACAATGATGCAGATGGTATTTTCCAATGATGGAAATACCATGATACTACATATGTATTTTTCTTTCCTGAAATACCATGCATTTTTTGTAAGGGGAGGGGATGCTCTTACTCTGATTGGAACACTAGCTTCTTGAAAAAAATTATCACTGGTCAATTTGTAGATATAATTTGGTGGCATAACTCCCCCTGTTGGTACTGAGAGCCAAACCTTTGCTAGCAGATCATTTGTCTGCACCAGGTCATTACCCCACATGATTCTCTCAAGAATGCATTCTCACAGACTGCATTCTCAAAACAGATTCTGTTTTTCCTGGAGATCAATCAGTCACTTATAGTCTCAATACCGCTGTGTGTCAGAAGCCCAGGGAAGAGAGACAGTCAGCCTCTCTGTCATCATTCCGAGGCTGGCCTTTCCTTATCAGAGAGGAAAAGGCATGGGAAGGGCTATTTGTTGGCTGGAGGAGCAACATTTGCTTTCAGAAATAAGGGTTAAAATCATAAATGCGCTGCAAATCAACCAGTCCTTTGTAAAGTAATAAGCATCTACAGTAGCCGGGGACTGAAGCCTTTATTGCATTTTTTGAAATGCGACACGTCCCCAAAAAAAGACAAAGAGAGCACTAACACCGTGCCCAATTAAAAATGCATGTAGGTAATGGTTTGGCTGTCTTCTTGAAATTGGATTCTGATGTGAAAGTCCGTCTTGCACTCTCTCTTATCACACTAAATCCGATGGTACCCATCTGTGTGAAATCGCAAGTGCTGTTGACATACAGAGGAGATGATGAACCAATCATGCTCCACAATCATATCAGTACCCCTCCCCCCTCCCCCCTCCCCCCGGATGTGTACTCAGCAAATGTGCTGGTCGATATCTAATCTGATTTAGTCCCACAGATATGCCTTATTTGATCGAGTCCAAGATGACTCTGAACAGCTTACCAAGGATTCTCTCATGAAAAGGCTTTGGACTACAAAGGAACCGAAGAATTGTGTAATATATAAACAAAGGAGCTAGACTCTATCCGAGACTCTACCAAGACTCTACTCTACAGTAGATTATTTAAATCAACTCTGAGGGAAAATGTTGGTGCCTCAGAGTGCTTTTTTTTTTATCCAAAGCACTTTAGAATTTATGCCTCACATTCACCCATTCACTCACACATTCACACACCGACGGTGGAGGCGACCATGCAAGGTGCCAAACTGCTCATCGGCAGCAGTTAGGGGTTAAGCATCTCGCTCAAGGACATTTCGACACACTGCCAGGAGGAGCCAGAATCAAACCGGGAACCTTCAGACTACCAGACGACCACTCTACCTCCCGAGCCACTGTGGTGGCACACATAACCTCTACCTAAGCATTATCATTTAGAAACTCTCAATGGTTAAGGTGATGTTTGAGTTCACCAGTGTGACGTTCCATGTCATGGGAATGACCTGTGATGGTGTGAGGAGGGTTATTTATATCAACTCTTAACACTTTCAATGCCAACAAGGAGATATCTCGTTTGTTCATGCCGACCGTTCATTGCCAACGACGAGAGATTTTTTTTTTTTTTTTTTTTTTTATTATTCGCGATTTTAATTCATATTTCATCAATCTAGCCTCACGTTAGTGCTGCAAACTCTCTCTGAGCTCCATTGGGAAAATACCGCCCCCTATCGTCTCGCCCTGTGGTACTGCACCCCTTTGGAATGGATTGAATGAAACACATGGGGGAAAAAAATCCTGTTTCCTCATTTTACTTCTCAGGCACGTCACCCGAGAGGATCGGATTCATTGCCGAGCCCCAGAACAGCGTGAAATACATATTTCCAGTACCCAGCGTTGGATCAATAAACGCGATCGATATTTGGAATGGCGATCAGGAATTGGAATAATCTTTTTGGATAACATCTGATCTGAGGTAAGGAATCTATTTTACCAGTCTTAGGATAATCAGACCTTTTTTCACAGAGATATCAACGTGTGCCCTATGTGTGTGTGTGTGCGTGTGTGTGTGCTGATCAGGAAATGAGATAATCGATTTTCAGCTCGCTTCTATAGCGTGCATAAGTACACATATACTATCGATAATCTAGCGTTTATTTGAAAACGATTCATAAATAGGCCGAAAAATTACAACGTTTTTTGTGTATTCCAGAATATTCCAGTAAAGGGCGATTATCACAGATTCTTTATATTTTCCTGAAATTTTCAAAAAACGAGCGTTTTTCAAAATGGTATAAAACGGAAATGAACCGATTAAAAAAACAATCTGTTTCGACAATGTTGACTGCAAACAAGTCATTGATAAGCGACGGCCAGATTAGACACATAGCCATCATTTAAGACATAGTTTATGCGTTTGTGTCATAATCGGAACTCTCTGAACAATCCTCTGCCACCCCCTGGCGGTCTGTTCGCGCTAGGCACAGGCGACCTCCCTGTGGTTACATATTGTCTGGAGCCTGTTGACTGTAGTTACTAATGTCCTCCCCTGTCTGGGGATGTTAATGTTCCAGTGAGCCCCTTGTTATTTAGCCCTGTGTTCCCTGTGTATATTCTTATGTCCTAGTCTAGCCCTGTTGTTCCCTGTGTGTGTATTCATATTCATATGTTAGTATACTCCTCATGTATTCTTTGTGTTAGTGTTTTGTCTCCTGTGCCAGTACCTTCCTGTGCTGTTCTGCCTACCTTGTGTTCCCCTCGTGAAAACCCTTGTTATCCTGTATTTCCTTGTGAGTCCGTTCCCGTATTTCTAGTTCATGTTTTCCAGCTTTGCTGAGGTTTGGTTTCTCGTGTTTTCAAGTTCGGTTTTGTTTTCCCCTGTAATGTTCCCTGTTTACTGCTACTCCAGTAAAACTTGTCAATTACAACGTCGACTCGTGCCTCGTCTCTCTCCACCCTCCACTGTCCAGCATTTGGGTTCTACACATCTCCCCTAGCCACAAACCCTAACAGTTTGCAAATATGAGAGCTCTATCATTGAAGTGGGTGGTGGCATTCAAGGGGGGTAAGGCGCACCGCAGGGCTGGCAATGAAAGTGTTAAGAGAAAAGGCAGGTGACTCACTGTACATACACAGCAGAGCGTTATCATTTGGAAACGCAACACCAGTCAAGGTATATGGGAGCGACCCATGAAAGGATATGAAGATCCCTGTTGACTGAAAGAAGCGGATGTCCTCCTTAGCTATCAGTTTAGCGAGACGAGAACGGAGGACGAGGCAGGGTGTAATTATATTTGTGCTGCAGGGCAGTGTTAATTTAGTCAACGAAAATGATGACTAAATATGGTCGTCAACGAAGCTTTTTCCCTTGACGAAAACGAGACGAGACGTCACGTTAACTAATTCCGTGCCAACCGCGAGTAAAGTCGGGTTAACTAGCCAACCGTTCCGTGCCAATCATGAGTATACTCAGGTTTTAATCGCTATTTATTTTATTAGCGATATCCATTCATTTTCATCCATCCAACCTGATGTTATCATTGGGAATGGGTCTGAGCTTACAAAAGGGCAAATACCGCCGCCTATCGTCTCCAGGATGGTATTGCACATCATTGGATTGGATTGGCTGGGAATGTGCATCGAAAAAATTACTTCGGTCCGGGTTTTGCTTCTCGGGCAAGCAGTATCGTGTTACCACATTGACTGAGGACACTCAGAGCAGCGTCGATTATGTGTTTTGGACTATAACGTTGGATCAATAAACGCAATCGATATTTGGAATGGCGATCAGGAATTGGATGAATCTTTTTGCAGAACATCTGATGTGAGGTAAGGAATTTATGTTACAAATCTTGGGTTAATCAGATGTTCCTATCACCGCCATCGGAGCGTGTGCGCGCGCATGTGTGTGTGTGACGTTAGCGCTGAGCAAGTCACGAATAAGCGATTTTTCAGCTCGCTTTTGTATCGTGCATAAGGACACATATACTCTCGATAATCTAGCGTTTATTTGAAAACTATTCATAAATCAGCCGAAAAATTTCAACGTGTTTTGTGTATTCCACTAAAGGGCGATTATCGCGGATTTCTCTGGAATTACTAGAAATCTCCAAAACTATACTCGTTTTCAAAACGGTATAAAACGGAAATGTACCCATGAAAAAACAATCCGTTTCGTACTGTACATGTTGACTGCAAGCAAGTCATTGATAAGCGACGGGTGTATTAGATCCATAGCCATAATTTAAGGTATAGTTTAAGCGTTCGCAAATGTCCCTGTCCTCCCATTGACTTCAGTGCTCGCACGCTAGCCCTAATTTCATCATATGGGCGTGGCTCTGAATGAGTTAATGGAGATCATGTGACACTAACGTGACGAAATTATTCATGCAATGTCGTTGACTAAAAACGACGACACAAAATGTAGTTTGCAAAATAAAATCTTGCTAAACGTTTATTCAACATCAACTTCAACGTCAACACTGATTACTTGCTACTTGCTAGCTAACAGCAACTCGTTTGCTGACAGGAAAGTAACAAACATAATTGTCCGTGCGGAACCCTTATCCCCAACACATCGTTCCGTGGGTGAATTATTGTAATGTTCTGGGGTTTTGTGTGTCGCTAGTTGTATGGTCTTAGGGGCACCACTGTTATGCTGGGGGTGTTGTTTCCCCCCGGGAGATATGGGAGGACGGACTGGATGTTACGTTGTTGTTGTGAAGCTAGCATATTAGCAGGTAGCTGTGTATGAGAAGGGAAGTATCAACCTGTAAAAGCCCATATTGAGCTGGAAATAAAGCACCATACAGAAAAGGAAACTCTCTGCATGACGGATCGCTACATTATGTTGAATTGTTGATCCACCACAATAGAACACATTAAATAAATAGCTTACATAAGTCTAACCAGCTAGCACTAACGTTAGCTTTTTTTGTTTAGAAAAAGCTCACGCCAACTTATGAGGCTGTAACTGAGTGGCAAAAAAATTATATATATATAATCGAAACTAAACAAAAAAGACTAAAACGAAAATGCTCAGACCTGTAGTTGACTAAAACTTGACTAAATGAAAAATAGATAAAGGTGACATGATGAAAACGAAAAAGAGCATTTGAGACATGACTAAGACTAAAACTAAAATAAAAAATGGCTAACCAAATTAACACTGCTGCAGGGTCAGGCTGGGTTCAGTAAGTCAGCTCCGGTTGGGGTGGGGACTCTGGGGAGTGGACGGCAGCAAGGGGGACATGATGCTACGGTTGGGCTGGGGACTGGGGAGTGGACGGCAGCGAGGGGGACATGATGCTCCGGTTGGGCTGGGGAGTGGACGGCAGCGAGGGGGACATGATGCTCAGGTTGGGCTGGGGAGTGGACGGCAGCGAGGGGGACATGATGCTCCGGTTGGGCTGGGGAGTGGACGGCAGCGAGGGGGACATGATGCTCCGGTTGGGCTGGGGAGTGGATGGCAGTGAGGGGGACATGATGCTCCGGTTCCGGTGGGGAGTGGACGGCAGCGAGGGGGACATGATGCTCCGGTTGGGCTGGGGAGTGGACGGCAGCGAGGGGGACATGATGCTCCGGTTGGGCTGGGGAGTGGACGGCAGTGAGGGGGACATGATGCTCCGGTTCCGGTGGGGAGTGGACGGCAGCGAGGGCGACATGATTCTCCGGTTGGGCTGGGGAGTGGACGGCAGCGAGGGCGACATGATTCTCCGGTTGGGCTGGGGAGTGGAGGGCAGCAAGGGTGACATGATGCTCCGGTTCCGGTGGGGAGTGGACGGCAGCGAGGGCGACATGATGCTCCGGTTGGGCTGGGGAGTGGAGGGCAGCGAGGGTGACATGATGCTCCGGTTCCGGTGGGGAGTGGACGGCAGCGAGGGCGACATGATGCTCTGGTTGGGCTGGGGAGTGGACGGCAGCGAGGGCCACATGATGCTCCAGTTGGGCTGGGGAGTGGACGGCAGTGAGGGCGACATGATGCTCCGGTTGGGTTGGGGAGTGGACGGCAGCGAGGGCGACATGATGGATGGACTGCTCCCTGGCCTCCTCAGATTGATCCTGCCAACCCCGAACCTAGAGTCATGGTCCCCCCTATTTCAGACCCCCGGACCATCACGTCTTCATCGTGCATTGATTGACAGCAGTGGCAATAAATGTCTCACCACTGTGATGCCATAAGATGACCACTGGGGGGGTGGGGGTGGATCCTGCCTGGCCACGTGTTGGCCATCATTAACAGAGCTTCAGTGGTCCCGAGCTGGCATTAGAGTATCTTCATCCCTCCTCTCTGTGGGGATCTGGGATCGCCCCGTGTTGCTTTAGATAACTGGCGTGCTGGTGTCGGTCAGCCTGGTAACTGCCTGGAAAGTGACAGCTTTCTTTAACTCCTAAATCAACACAATGGGATAATAATGACCATCTGGAATGACATCAGAAGGACAGGAGAACAGGCATCTTGATCAAAGGGTCATAAGATCAAAGACCTGTTCTCTGCTGTGCATCTGTGTTCTGCAGGTGCACAGCACCCTGCCACCCACCAGTCTGATTGAACCGCACAGTATAACACATAGTGTGTCCATGTCAGACTTTGACTGACACAACATTGCACAGGCCTGAAACAATATCTATAGTTGTAATGAAAATGTTTACAAAAACCATTTCCTCTTTTAACCAAACTGCCGTAGTGAGTAATTTAATAGAACATTTTAAAGATTAATGCTGAGATTGACTGTAAATTGGCATAATAAGCCCAGGGTCTCATCAGAGCATTAACAATTCTGACCGCTCCTCGGATCCCTCTTCTTTTCAACATTCAGGGCATTCTCTCCATTCACGCACCTACTCAATTGAAGATCACATTTCTATGCATGTTAATTGGAATTATATAAGCCCATTTCATAGTTCATGTCATTAATTATTTCCTTGGGGGTGGGGTCATCTTGGAGGAAAATGGTGTTTTGATGACATTTCGGTTAAATGGGGTCATTGACATTGGATTTGTCCAGAGCCAGTGACACCCTGTACCCAGGTCCTGCACACACCAAGTCAAGCTGTTACCTCAGAGCATCGTCGCAGCCACCCACTCTATCCACAGGCTGCCAGACCCCAGGGAACCACGGCTTGGCACTCCTGATAGTGTGGTCTTGCCTTTAGCTCATCGTTTTTTTTTTTTTTTTCTTAAACAAACACATAAACATAAACATGACAACATAAAATTAGATATACAAGCATTAATTAACAGTGCACATCCAATGAAATTACCATTCAAATAAATGTAATATACAATACACCTAATACTTGCTATCTAATACCCTATACATATATGTGACTCCGCCCAGCGTGCGCGCCTACAACTCGGCGACCCAGGTTCCTCACGAGAAGAGAAAGATTTTTTTTTTCTTTTTTTTTCATTTCCGTTTTTTTTTTTTTTTTTATATATACTTACAGTTCGAGGGTTGAAGAACATATTTAGTATAACAGCGAACATATATAATAACTCTAATTGTGTTTAAATTGTGTTTAAAAATGGCTCCTTGAGACATACTCTGATCGTCTCTCACGAAGCTGTGGGGGCAGTTCCCTCGGGCTGTCCTATTTTTGCATGTGAAAGGCTGCTGTTGATGTGAGGTACGCCCCCACACGGTGTGGTGTTTATATTCACAGCACCTGTAGCCCAGAGAACACTTTTTTGCTGCTTAGATAACATCGACATGGCCGCACAAAAATTATCAGCTGCTCTTAATAGAGGAAGAGATGGAATGAGTATAGACTCCTCGGCGACGATGAGTGACCACATCACGGACTACATGATCATCACGGAAGGTGAGCCGCCACCAGCTCTTTTATCCGACGATGAAGAGACCGAAGACGCAGATGAAGACGCAGATGAAATTGTCCCAGATCCAATCGAACCTGCCGACGATGGTGAAACAGAGGAAGACGGAGACCTTTGCGTTGAAACTGTAGCATTGGGCTTTTCAGCTGAATCGACCATGCGATCAGTTGAAAAGATGTCTGGTTTAACGGTGGAGGGCGAAATAGAAGAGGAACTCGGAAAGATAAACTCTTTCCACTGCAAGTGCCAGGCGCGCCGAAAGGAAAATTCAGAACGATCTGCCCTGTCTTGTTCAAAAAAACTGTCGGTTGAGCTAATTTACCAAAACCGATTGGACACCGCGTCGTTGACACCAAGAGAAAGGGACATGTGTCTGTTGTCCATTATTGGAACATGCCAAAATGTTTCAGAGATGACGCAAAGTACAAAGAAAGTCAACGCTATACGCCTGGCTTCAAGGACAACGTACAGATTCCACGACGTTGTCGTCTGTCGTCCAACGTTCTGTTTCATTTATGGGTAAGTGTTTTTATGCTTGTATATTGTATTGGACGTAGATGTATTGTATTGGACGTATATGTATGTTTAGCAATAGGTTTAAATAGGTTTAAATATGTGTTAAAGTCTAGATATAGTCGTCGAATCCTATTCTACCCTGCAAGGGCGTCCATTTTGGATATTCTGGGTAGTGTAGTTTTTGTGCGGCCATTTTGTAATGCACATCGCTAGGATAGGGATTCTTAAAAACGACACCTGAATGTAAACAAGAGTGATTGATTGATTGATTGAAAAGTTTATTAACAGATTGCAGAATGGGTACAGTACAGTACAGCTCAATACATACAATTGTTAAGGGGATGCAGACCAGAGAAAGACTTCCATCTTGTTTACATCAGGGTCCCCCATTTTCAATTCATCATAACATAATATATGACATACAGATACAGTGTGTACAATGTGTGTATTTCATTCATTAATTCTCTTCCCTATTGTTAACATTTTTGTTTAGGATCAGCGATGCGCTTCTCAAAAGCCTTTTCAAACACTACAAGACAGATGGCCTCACACCGCGGGAGAGGAAGAAACAGCCGAGAAATCACAAGCGTTTTTTGTCTCTTTTTGACGTAAAAAGGGTTGTGAAATTTCTGATCAACTTTGCTGTCCTCCATGCGATTGTGTTGCCTGGCCGTCATGCTGGTCACAAGGATTTCACTGCAAAGTTACTGCCAACCAATCTGACCAAAGCTGCCCTGTGGCGCCTTTACAGCAGTATAGAAGGTATGTCACAAAACCACCCCTTTCTTTCTCTCTCACACACACACATGGTTCCCACTTTTTCTTATTCTACCAATCTAACAAAAACACTTGTCTTTTCAGGATTTCGTGTTGTTGGTCAGAGATCCTTCCTTCGGTTGTGGAAAGCACTCCTTCCGCAGATAATGATCACAAAACCCAGGACAGATCTGTGTTCTCAATGCTACTCCAACAATAACCAATTACAGCAAGCCGCGGGAAGGCCAGAGAAGTTGCAGGTGGAGAAACTCCAGGTGTGTACAGTCTACTTTCACTACTACACTACAGACTGTTTTTTACCACCATCTATTCCCCTGTACCCCCGTCCATAGTGGCTTGTTTACAGTATTTACCCAAACATAGCAACGTCCGATGACGACATAGAATGGGTACAATACAGTACAGTTTCTATGCCTAAAATGTACAGTTTCTACGCCTAATGTATATACTCTTTTCTTTCTGGACTCTTTTTGTATCACAAATACAGTACTGTAATTGCAAATCTGGTATGTCATAAATGTATAGATGTAGCAGTACTGTCTATCTGTATGTCATGTATGTCATATATGTTACGATGAATTGGAAATGGGGGACCCTGGTGTAAACAAGACGAAAGTCTTTCTCTGGTCTGCATCCCCTTAACAATTGTATGTATTGAGCTGTACTGCACTGTACCCATTCTGCAATCTGTTAATAAAGTTTTCATTCATTCATTCATTCATTCATACAGTACAGCTCAATACAACAACAGTGGACTGGAGGATGAAGACCAGAAAAAGACTTTCGCCTTTTTTACATAAGGGTCCTCCATTTTCAATTCATCAAAACATTTAGAGACATACAAATATACAGTAGTTTCATAAAAATGCTAAAATGCTATTGATTGATTGATTGATTGATTTAAAACTTTATTAACATATTGCAGAATGGGTACAGTACAGCTCAATACATACAATTGTTAAGGGGATGCAGACCAGAGAAAGACTTTCGTCTTGTTTACATCAGGGTCCCCCATTTTCAATTAATCATATTTCATATCTAAATCATATAATATCTCATTGCTAAATATATGCAATATATAATCTAATAATCCAATAATCTAAATCTAATATATAATATAAAAATGCTAAATGCATGGGTATTTTATTTTGTCTTTAATGTTAGCTTGCAAACTCGAATACTGTCTTGGTAAGCCTCATAATGAATTGTTTGGGGAAAAAAAGAAAAACATCGTGATGTGTATCGTGTATCGCCGAAAGGTCAGAAAATATCGTGATATCATATTTAGGCCATATCGCCCAGCCCTAGCTTCAACACACATGACATTAGGATAACCTGAGGATAACTGAGCACTGCCACCTCATTAGCCGTGTGTGTGTGTGTGTGTGTATTGAGCCGTACTGTGTTGTACCCATTCTGCAATGCCGTTATCAGCTATGTGGATCATTTCTTCACCAACTATGGAGTTGGAGAAAAATCAGTGGACCTGCACTGCGACAATTGCTCCGGGCAAAATAAAAACAATTATGTCTTGTGGTATTTTGCGTGGCGTACTATTCACAAACTTCACCTGCAGCTTGCTCTCCACTTCCTAATTGCAGGCCACACTAAATTTGGCCCCGACTGGTGCTTTGGTTTGATAAAGCAGGTTTACAGGAAGACTGCGGTCGACACCCTGGCAGGCATCGCAGACATTGTCAGGAAAAGCTCTGCAGTGAAAGGAGTCAATATCCCCCAACTTGTCGGTCGCGAAGATGGCACAGTTTATGTTCCAAGCCACGACTGGCAGCAACATCTCGGAGGCTTCTTCAAAAGATTCCCACAAATAAAGAAATACCAGCACTTCAGCTTCGATGCCAACAGTCCTGGCATGGTGACGGCGAAATTACACTGTGACGATACAGAGCCATTCACGTTTCAGCTGTTGAAAGACCCAAAACGCTACCCAACCATCTCTGGTTTTCCTGTCCTCCCCCCACCTGGTCTAGACAATGACCGACAGGAATATCTTTATAAGGAGATAAGACAATACTGTTCTGATGACGCAAAAGACATTACATGCCCACTCCCAACATCTAGAGCACCTCAGAACAAGAAGACTGTACGATGTTAGACACATGGATGTAGAGCACACACACACACACACACACACACACACACACACACACACACACACACACACACACACACACACACACACACACACACACACACACACACACACACACACTGTACTAGCAGTCATTTTAACATGAACACACACACACACTCATGCTGCACACGCTCACAATGTAAGGTCACTTTAAAAAAATTAAACAAGAACAGGAGTGGTTCTTGTAGAGTAAAAGCTTTTGTAAAACTCATGTACATATACCTGATATGTCTTATTCTTATTACTTGTTCTTATTACTTGTATTATTGCACAATGTCGCATTCTCATCCTATTGGAATCTTATTATTGCATTCTTGACTTGACTTGATAGTATAGTAGTACTAGTATAGCATAGGGACATAGAAGAATTGTATTGTTGTACCGGTACATCATACATGTACATTATATTTTTATTACTATTGTTTTATTGCACAATCGTAGCGGGCATGGCCAACCGCATTTCACTGTATGCCCTGGTATGCAATGAATAAAAAAAAATGTCACTTTAAACTAAATGGAAAGGTCACTTTAAAGGAATGAACCGATGTGGTTCTTGTATAGTTTAGATTATTGTAGTATAGCATAATGACAGCATGTCTATTTTTATCATGCACATCTTATGCCTTTTTATTACCTGTTTATGTATTTTATTATTAGTATTATTGCACAATCGATGCGGGCATGACCACCCGCATTTCACTGTATGCCCTGGTATGATATGCAATGAATAAAAAAAAATGTCACTTTAAACTAAATGGAAAGGTCACTTTAAAGGAAAGAACCGATGTGGTTCTTGTATAGTTTAGATTATTGTAGTATAGCATAATGACAGAGTTGAAACTGTATTAGCATGTCTATTTTTATCATGCACATCTTATGCCTTCTTATTACCTGTTTATGTATTTTATTATTAGTATTATTGCACAATCGATGCGGGCATGACCACCCGCATTTCACTGTATGCCCTGGTATGTATGTGACTAATAAACCTCTTGAATTGATTTGATATTGTCTGCTGATTTTCATCCAGTTGTCACATGAAAGGTTGGAACAATGATAATGATAATAATGAGGCTTGTGTCTATCACTCCGCTGGCCAGTTCTACCAACTATGCATTACAATTCCCTGCGGTCAACATAATTTCTTCCTATTTTGGTTGTAATTGTGTAATGATAGATGTATAACCTGAACACTGTACATATCTGTTTTCAGGAAACACTGGGCTATACAAAGAATATGCTGTGATATCACATGAATGTATAAATATATGGCCATGCATTTAATCTCTCTCTTTTTTATAAAATCATTATAGCCAACATGCAATATATCCCATTGATTGGTACAATGGGACAGACATTTGTTTTATACAGCTATAACCTGCATTCTTTCAAAATATATCATTAATCAATAAAACAGATATTGGAATACATAAATAAAGGTTTTCAATTCAATAACTGAAATATACATTATTCAGACTAGTAGTTATATTACTACTACAATAGAAAATGTTTGATTTTGTATCTGATCTGTCAGCATGACTGTCACAGCACTTAATTATGTTAATACTATTCAGGGGAGAGGTGTGGCTGGGAGGTATTGTTTACGCCCAGCAGAATCCTGGCAAAAGGTGTCAAATCTTTAAGAGCTGTTTTCTCTGCTTAGGTCTCTGGGGAAAAAAGACTGCTACAAGATTTAAAATTAGCACATCACAATAATAACATTCTCAGATTTCAAAGTATGACACATCATTTGAAAGCTTACATTCTGTACTTTCACAATCTGGAAAAATCTGGAAAATGAAAAAATAGACATGTAGGCTATAGCACTGGTCGGGGTCACATATGCTCTCACTCGCTCCCCCCCCCCCGGGCCCCCCCCCCTTGGATAATCCATCCATCATCATTCGCTCCTAAC
Organism: Notolepis coatsorum; assembly: GCF_963971535.1. Lineage (NCBI taxonomy): Eukaryota > Metazoa > Chordata > Actinopteri > Aulopiformes > Paralepididae > Notolepis > Notolepis coatsorum. The sequence goes on from NC_140169.1 coordinate 124,261,128, forward strand.
CAGGCACTACCATTCAAATGCTAGTTTTTATTCTCTCCACCACTTCTAACCACCTTGTAATTTTGGATTCACTGAGACCTTTAGCTCATCGTTTATATTTTGTGAAAGCTGCACGGAGAGTTTTGATCATTTGAAATGTGGACCAGGCTCAACCACATGCAATTACGTGGAATATGCATTTAATTTAGTGGTTGAGTGAGTCTGCATGGAACTAATTTCAAATAATCTAAAATACATTGTATTCCTTCAAGATGGGGGAAAGGATATTTAATTTGATTAATTGCATCATATTGTAATGACATGTTATCTTACTATGTTAACTTAACGTCCTGAGTGCTGTATTGCTCAGTTTGCACTGTTATGGGCCATGGTCACTGACGGGTACGTATGTTAGGATGAGACAAATCTGAATTCCTAGTTTCTTCTTCCTGGCCTGTCAAACCTTCATGCAGAGAACGTGAGATGTTATTTGTAAGCTAAAAATGTATTAGCTAGCTGCTATTAGTTAGCTAAATACATTAGCCAAGTGGTTGGGCCAGTGGTCTCAGTGGTTTGTGTGGTCCGACCAGACAACCTGAGATGAAATAACCATTATCAAATCCAAATCAAATCAAATCAAATGTATTTGTATAGCCCAAAATCACAACGAATTGCCCCCATGGGCTTCACAGATCAAGAAAAAACATCATAATAGATCCAGAACAAAAAACACCATAAAACCATTGTTTAATAATAATAATAATAATAATAATAATGGCTTGGATTTATATAGCGCTCTTCATGAGCGCTTCACAGAGTCCATTATTCGTTCATACACAGTCATACCGGTGGTTTAGGATTGTTTTAGTAGCCTACAACATACCCAACCCAACATAACACTTTTTATGTGACTGGAATGATTGGAATGATGATAATGATTCCCAATTAACTCATTCAGCGCCGGAGCTTAATCCGCAAGATGGCGCTAGTGCGCCACTGCTGTTTGTCAATGGGGGACTGCGAGATTTGCGAGTGCTTAAAATATATCTTAAATTATAGCTATGGGTCAAATACCCCCGGCGATTATCAGTGAATTGCTTCCAGTCAACATGTACAAAACGGATTGTTTTTTCATCGGTACATTTCCATTTTATAGCCTTTTGAATATGAGTATAGCTTGAATTTACCCTCTGCCGCGTCACGTGGGATTCATGTCAGTCGGTGTTTCTTTCTTTTTAATAATAAAAAGAGTGAAGAATATGAAGCACGACAACTCCTTGTCGTTCTCCCAGGCAACTTGAAGGACCAATGTCTGGTGTCTGGTTAGACTATCCATTGATGTGTTTGGGTCTCGACGCGTACATAGTGCTGGCTCGGGGTGTTTTCTGATAAGAATCACGCAGGAGGCTAGTACGCCTTGGTTGCTCGTTATTAAAACAGTGTTTTTATAGGGCAACTGGGATGGGTTTTTTTTCTCTTCCGAGCGCCTGTTACTGGGTCTCGACAGATTCTCGCTCATATCTGGGGGATGTTAACGGAATAGATCAGAACATAGGTAGAGGGGTCTCACGCCCCTTGGGGTGGGCCACTGAGCGCGGTACGAATGGGACCGTCTGGGTGGCGCCCTCTTTTCATGTTTTAGATCGACACGCATACCTACCCCCTCTCTTGGAGTGGGGATGTCGGCGTGGTTAGGGCACGGGACTGGTTCTGGTCACGCTGGTCCAGGTCAGTTAACCCGTTGTCCGCCGGGGACGCAGATCTGCTGTTCTGGTACCCTGAGGGACTTGTGCTTTTTTCGGGGGAAAAAATGCCGGGTCGGCCCGGGTGTCACAGGGTTGGGCGTTATGGAGACCCTTTGTTGGGTACAGGTTGTACCTGGCACTATCATGAAGGGGCTGGTTCTCCTTTCTTTTTGCTCCTCTCTCACGCATGGTGAAGAGGGGGCTGTTGGGGTGGTCTTTTGGACCTCCTCTGGTGACCCTGTGTGCTTCCCGAGCCGCCGGGCCCGGTCCGAAGTAATGTTTTGTCGACCCGTAGGCCTGGAATAACCCTTTTTGAAAACTGAAACACTTGTACTGCGGTATAGCCAGTGTATACCCGCAGGTGTGTTTTGGAGTTTTTTCTTGAGGGCTTATAGGAACAACCACCGCATGTGGTACCAAGAGGGTGGTTGATTCCCTGGTGTGTTGGAGCAGAGTCAACTCCCGGGTTACCCGGTTGAGTGTGCCCCTGCACATTCATGACGTCTGCCAATCGTGTCAGCCTTCTCTGCCTCGACCCCTCTGGGTGGTTTTTTTTTGGTGGAGGCTTTGTCATGGTGCGCAACAATGCCAGCATACGCCCCTTCCGCCGGGGTGCTGTTTTGAGTTGACCCCTTTGGCGCCTGTCTCGTCCGCAGTGCTCCAGGCTCGGGTCTAACGCCTGCTGCCTGGTTTAAGGGATCGACCCCTCTCCCCGGTGCGCTGCCTGCTTCCGCTGTAGTATAGCCTTTTGAGTGCTTCAAGTTACGGCCATGCTGACTGCCTGTGTTGCAGGGTCAGTGTGCCAGGCGGCATACTAGTGGGGGGAAGGGCCCGCTTTTGGAGGGGCCCTGTCCGAATACGCTGGCGATGTGGGGGGCGGTGTCACTGAGTGACCGCCTGGTGAGGTCTTGATGCTTTGGCGTCATTGACCTCTCCGGGCCCCCTTTTTCCGGGGGATCCAGTCCCTTCAGTGGGCCCGGGTCTTCCTTTGCGCTCAGCTGCTACGGCCTTGCCACAGGGTTGAGTTTGCTCTTGACCCCGTGATTTTGGGGGCAGTAACGAGGGTTGTTCCTTCCGTTCGTTCCCTGGTGGCATGCGGGTTGTGCGTAGTCGTGGGGTCAAGCCACGGTCTGCTCACCCTGTGCGTTGAGTTGCTCGAGTTTCTCTTCACACGGTCGGATCCGTCTCCCTCCCGTCCTCCAACAGGGAGGGTATCCTCCATTAGGGAGGGTCGGGGGGCTCGGTCCTCTCCGGTCTGATGGTTGTGGGGGGCCTCAGCGGGGTACATTTGTCGAGCTTCTGGCTCCCGCTCAGCTCCTGTAGTGCAGATGACGCTGAGCGGTTATGTATATAACCAAGTTCTATGAATACTGGTGACGCTCAGCGTCGGGACGCCACTGCGGCCCTTGACCTCGCCTTGTGGTGAAAGTTTGGGAAGGAGGCAAGTAGGTGACCACACACCTGCTTATGAAGGTAACGGATAGGGGTGTGGCCAGACGGATGCTGGTATGTAAAGGTACATTGTGGATTTTTATTCAGTGCTGTGCACGAAGTGAGGTTAGTGCAGATGACGCTGAGCGTCACCAGTATTCATAGAACTTGGTTATATACATAACCTTACGTTAACAGTCCTGCAAATTTTGCATAAAACGCCTGTCGATTACATACCCAAAGTAATTTGAAATTAGAAATTTGCATACCCAAAGTAATTAGAAATTAAACATTTGAAAGCTATTATTGAACCATTTATAGCACATGCATGAGACTGGCCTCTTTTGAAAGGGAACATTCTGAATGTTCCTCCACAACAGGAAGAATCACTCTGAGTGCTACTGTAATAGAGTTACAGAGGTTTGAACACACTGAAATAAAAGTGTATTTTACTTACGTCTGAATTATTTTGCAAACAGATGCCTGCAAAAGAGTTCCAGCTGAGAGGTATTAGCTAGAAAATACAATAGGTCTATAGCCTTAAGTCTTCTTATCTAGTACAGGAGGTCCAAAGTTGATAACAATACCACAGAAAATTATACCATCTTTTTCTAATGATATAGGTATGTTTATCCAAAATGGCTATTGGCACCAATGCATTGGCACGTGCAGGAGATGTCGAACAAGTCTTCTTCTTTTGCCAGAGAAAAAAAAAGTTATATCCTGGGAAATATCCCTCAAGTAAGATATCGTCATTTCAGGCCAGTAAAGAGTGCATTACTGTAGTCAAGTCGGCTTGAGATAAAGGCATGGATCCGTTTTTCAGCGTACTTTTGATTTATAAATGGTTGTACTTTCTAAGGTGGAAAAACACCTTGTTGATGTGTGATTTAAAGGGAAGATGAAGCAGTGCGATAAATACATATTCATAGCATCACATTAGTATTTAGATAAGCCACAGAAGAAGTCACATTATAAAAATAAGCAGTTTCTAAGAAAAAACGATTTGTTGTGTACATTTCTGAAGCATTTAGCATTATGGGCGCGGCCATTTTGTTGCTGACGTCATACCGTGGCTTGGGTGTATACACTCTGGTTAGCTGCCTATATTGAATGGGTCAGTCAGCAAATAAAATGTTGCCTACAAAACAACGGGACCGCGGTGGTTCTGTTTGTATTGCTCCTGGCTGTTCAAACTAATTTTACCATGTGAGAGAGAGGAAAGTTGGTTAATTTCCACAAACTACCAGTGAAAAAAACAGTGTTGTTGACATGTTGGCTCGGGCTGCCTGCACCCAGACGGCGCGACCAGCCTGTTGGACAGGGAAGGAGGATCTGCAGCGAACACTTCATTGCCTCGGATTATGTTGTTGGGGTGGGATGTTTGTCCAGAAGACCACTAATCAGCTGAAGCCGGACGCGGTTCCCTCGGTCTTCGACAGACAGACCGGCGTTAGCTCTCGGGAGCGATCGCTAGCTAGTTGGCTAGTCTCGAGAGCAATCGCTAGCGTTAGCAACCGGAGCGTCGCGGAGCATTCAGCCTGCTGGCTACCTAGACCCACTTCAACCAGCGTCGCGGAGCATTCAGCCTGCTGGCTACCTAGACCCACTTCAACCAGCGTCGCGGAGCATTCAGCCTGCTGGCTACACAAGCTGTGTAGCCAGCAGGCTGAATGCTCCGCGACGCTCCGGTTGCTAACGCTAGCTAGCGAGAGCTAACGCCGGGCCCCGAGAGCTAACGCCGGTCTGTCTGTCGAAGACCGAGGGAACCGCGTCCGGCTTCAGCTGATTAGTGGTCTTCTGGACAAACATCCCACCCCAACAACATAATCCGAGGCAATGAAGTGTTCGCTGCAGATCCTCCTTCCCTGTCCAACAGGCTGGTCGCGCCGTCTGGGTGCAGGCAGCCCGAGCCAACATGTCAACAACACTGTTTTTTTCACTGGTAGTTTGTGGAAATTAACCAACTTTCCTCTCTCTCACATGGTAAAATTAGTTTGAACAGCCAGGAGCAATACAAACAGAACCACCGCGGTCCCGTTGTTTTGTAGGCAACATTTTATCTGCTGACTGACCCATTCAATATAGGCAGCTAACCAGAGTGTATACACCCAAGCCACGGTATGACGTCAGCCATGACGTCAGCAACAAAATGGCGGCGCCCATGTTGAAAACAGGGATATTATATTATATTTTTCAGACAAATAAGATAGATTTCACATTTGATTATAGAACCCTGTCTTACACAAGGTACACAACAAACAAACTAGGATCACATTGCTCACTGCTTCATCTCCACTTTAAAGCTTAGGTCTGAGTCTATGATAACACCAATACTTATAATTTTGGGTTTAATCCAACTCTAAGGAGTAAATTGCCCCATATTGCTCTGCAGCATTTCTCTTTTGACTAAAGTAGGATTTCAGTTTTGTCCTCATTTTAGGAAGTTGTTGTCATTCATTTGTTTATTGCTAAGAAACTAACATAAATTGAGTTCATCGCTGCAGTATCATTTGGTTCAGCAATTGTGTGTCATCTGCATAGCTATGGAAACATACATTGTGTTCTCTAATGATGTCCCCAAGTGGCAGCATGTATATAGTGAGAATAATATAAACATATCTAGCAACATTATAAGGAAACAAGAAATAATATAACTATAACTATACAGCAATCGAGAGCATCCTGACTGGCAACATCACCTCCTGGTTTGGGAATAGCACTGCACAAGACCGTAGCAGACTACAAAGAGTGACACGTTCAGCCGAACGCACAATTGGAGTGGGGCTTCCCACCCTCCAGAACATTTACAACAAGCGGTGCAGGGGGAAGGCTAAGAGAATCATCAAGGACTCCAGCCACCCGAACAACTGCCTCTTTGAACTGCTGCGGTCAGGCAAGCGATACCGGAGTCTTAAGGCGAGCACAGAAAGACTCAGAAGGAGCTTCTATCCCCAGGCCATCAGGCTGCTCAACGAACAATAAACACTATGCAGCAACCATCAAATGCACACAGCACACACATCCACACGCACACACTCACTTTAAACGGGCAACTCACTGCAGCACCCACTTTACACACTTTAGAACACCTAAACACACTTTACACCCACTTTACACACTTTAGAACACCTAAACACACTTTACACTTTATATCTATATTTATATTTATTGGTAAAGGATTTGCACTACAACTCGCACACCCTACTGTAAATTGTACCTAAATTGTACCTCATCCCATTTCTACTCTGCACTATATAGTATTGTATATTAGTACATTGCATAGTACATTGTATATTGTATGGTAACTCAGTTACTTCTATTCTGCATCGAACATTGTACATATGTCTATACTGAACACTGTGACCTCTAGTTTTAGTTCTATTTTACATGCTATACTATTTTATTTCATACTATCTTGTCTAACACAGTCTCTGGAGCGAAACAGTAAGAAGCATTTTGTATAAAAGTATTCTGTACTTCTGTATGACAACTATTAAAGAAACTTGAAACTTGAAACAGTTATGCATGTCTATCATTGTAAATTGACAGTTATTTTGTCAGATTATTTATAATTATATAATATAATAATTTATATTTTTCAATTATTTTGTTGGCAAGTCTTTTGCATTACTTTTCAGACTTGCCAACAAAATAATTGAATCATAATAATAATAATAATAATATTATATAATTATAAATAATTTGGCAAAATAACTGTCAATTTACAATGATAGACATGCATAACTGTATAGTCCCCAGCTCCAGTATACTTCTGGAGGAAGCTCATACAATAGTTTCATGTCAAATAATATTGGATGACGTGATTAATCATGACAGGAAACCAAAGTGTGAGCTTCTGCCAGGAAGTATACTGGAGCTGGACTACAAAAATGCACGTAGGCTATTGTACATTAAAAACAACAGTCCAAACGCACAAATGAGGTAAGCCATGAATGGCATTTATTGTCAAAAGACAGAATTATATTACAAATAATTATATTCTTGAAATGGTAAATGGCTGTTTTTATTTTTTTTATTAATTTTTTTTTACAATTTGTGCACATTTTACCCATAGGAAAATCCCATATTAACTCTGAAGAACTGGTCCTCTGCGAAACGCTTGTTGTACAAGTATCGCAGAGAAAATTCAAAGGTACTCACAGTTGCACGAGGGTTTCGGACATAGAAACGCAATGGTTTGAAAGCTTGGCGTTGCTAATAAACATTTTAAATATTCTTTTATAAACTGCTGGTCAACACTGCTCAAAACGGCTTTAGCTGACTGATGCACCTTGTACAACGAGCGTTTCGCCAGTTCTTCAGAGTTAATTATGGGATTTTATTGTCAAAAGACAAAATAATCATATTCGTAAGTAAAATGGTAAATGGCTGCTTTTTTCTTTTCTTTATGTATTTTTTTTTTACAATTTGTGCACATTTTACCCATTCACATTTCATAGGAAAATCCCATATTAACTCTGAAGAACTGGTCCTCTGTAAAACGCTCGTTGTACAAGTATCGCAGAGAAATTTCAAAGGTACTCACAGTTGCACGAGGGTTTCGGACAGAGAAACGCAATGGTTTGAAAGCTCGGCGTTGCTAATAAACATTTTAAATATTCTTTTATAAACTGCTGGTCAACACTGCTCAAAACGGCTTTAGCTGACTGATGCACCTTGTACAACGAGCGTTTAGCCAGCAGTGTTGACCAACAGTTTATAAAAGAATATTTAAAATGTTTATTAGCAAACCATTCAAACCATTGCGTTTCTCTGTCCGAAACCCTCGTGCAACTGTGAGTACCTTTGAATTTTCTCTGCGATACTTGTACAACGAGCGTTTGAATGTGTGAGTGAATGGGTGAATGTGGGGCATAAGTTGTAAAGCACTTTGGATAAAAGCACTATATAAATGTAGTCCACTTACAATGGTCTATTACCATTTGCATATCACTTGCATAGTTATGCACAATACTGGCGTTGGTTTTTAAGGGAATAGTATCTAAAGGGATAGTTCAGATTTTTTCCCTATTTGCTACTCACCAATGATGTTTTTTTTCTCAGCACAATCAATGCTGTTCCTCATACTAGCTCCACCTAGTTAGCCAATCAATGGGGTCAAGCGCCTGTCTGTACAAGCTGATTGAAGCTCACTGAAATATAATTCTATATAATATTTTCTATAATCAATAAAATAATATAATAATTCTATGGCTACAACTCCTGCTCGAATTATAGTGCTAAATGGGGCTAAATTACCCAGAATCCAACTGCGTCCCCATATGGTCCATCCATTTAGTCAAAGGCTTACATTAAGGAGCAGCTAACCGGATGGGATCAAAGGCAGAAAGAAAAGTCCTACAGACAGAGGTCCAGAGGAGAAAGAAAAATCAAACATTCTAAAGTCAAAGTTCATATAGTAAAACCTCAACTTTCCAGTGCACAGGATTTCAACTGATTCCATGTATTTCACACTCGCTATGTCAAAGTCCTGCTACGTCTTCCTTCTGATAGACTGTGAAATAATGCTACCACAGTGGCGAAATAAGACATGGAAATATTTGGAATAGAATCCTTGGAAGTCCCAGTGATCCTATACTCAACAAAGTTCAATGACTGCGGAACTCCATAAAACCGCAATCAGCTTCTTAGCAATTTGAAAAATGAACCTAACAACAGATGCTGATCAACTGCGAGTGTTTCTCATAGATGCCTGAACAACAGCCAGATAATATCCCTCCTCACCTCTGGACAATAAAACCCCTGACATTGCCAAGTACTCTCTGACATTGGCCCAGATGTCCAAGTCTATCAAATAGGACTGCCATGATCATTGACAATGCTGGCCAAGAAAGCACTTGAATATTCTAATCTGCTAGTGGCCAGTCCCTCACTTTGAAAAAAAGGAGAGAGAGAGAGAGAGAGAGAGAGAGAGAGAGAGAGAGAGAGAGAGAGAGAGAGAGAGAGAGAGAGAGAGAGAGAGAGAGAGAGAGAGAGAGAGAGAGAGAGAGAGAGAGAGAGAGAGAGAGAGAGAGAGAGAGAGAGAGAGAGAGAGAGAGAAGAGAGAGAGAGTGCCCTTCGGGCTCGGACGTCCTCTCATTTTTCATCTTGCGTGAATGAGCTGAACATGACACTGTCAGAGACAGCAGCAGATGCCTCCCCCTCCAACCCCACCTGTTTCAATTGAACTGCTGGTGTAGAAAATGTAAATAGCTGGGGCTAAAAGGGGCTTCATTTATTGTACAGTATATGCAGGGATGATGATGATGATGATGATGATGATGATGATGATGATGATGATAATGATAATGATGATGATAATGATGATGATAATGATGATGGCTGGGCGTCAAAGTAAAAAATTTATATAAATAATAACTGATCTGAACGATCAAAGATAGTCATCCTTAATTAACGAGAAAACCAAGTGATGACAACAATCTCCCATGGCTGTTCCCATCCACCTGTATTTGGATTGGATATGGTTAAAAGGAATGAATAAAAATAACAACTATATTTATTCTGTCCCGGTTTAGTCCCAGCTCTGGATCCGAGGCTCTGATAACCTGTAACTCTTCAGAAATGAAGACGAATCAAGGGGTGACAAAAACTGAACATGGCCCGGAAACTATATGATAAAACTGCTTTTACTTCATTTGTCTACATATTCCCTCCTCAACATTATGGCCACGGAAGTGTGCACTTTCCCCACAAAAAGCGCCGCCTAGAGAAACCCCTCACAGCCTGTTCCGTATCCACCTAATGCTATCAATCCCACTTCTCCTCATTCCACTTCATTGTCTCTTTATTCCTGCACTTTCCTGCATGGGGAAGCTTGATTGATTCGGCTTCCGAGGCCGGGAGACAGGAAAGTTGGGCGGCTTAGGCAAAGTGTTTGGGAGCATCATATAATCTCTGACACAGACAAATGGCCCGCCTGGACGAGATGAATCATTTGACTTTTGTGAAAATCTGCGGCGGTTTCCTCTCAGTGAAGTGGCCTCGTCACGCCTTTTCCTCCGGGCCTGATAATGTGGTGACACGCACATCTGTCCTGCTTTGGCCCACATTACTTAGTGGGAGCGCACAGATGGTATACCGCCACACAGTCCTGGGCTGGGACAGTCGAAAAGTGACCAGGGGAAGGAGGGGTATAATGTGTCCCCAGAGAGACAGTACTACACAGAGCTCATCGGAAACCACCCCTACCCCTATTGACAAATTACTGTGTCTTGAAAAGAAAGTTGTTAGATTAAATTGTGTGTGTGTGTGTGTGTGTGTGTGTGTGTGTGTGTGTGTGTGTGTGTGTGTGTGTGTGTGTGTGTGTGTGTGTGTGTGTGTGTGTGTGTGTGTGTGTGTGTGTGTGTGTGTGTGTGTGTGTGTGTGTGTGTGTCCGTCCCGGGAACCTCATCTTCCTTCTCTCTCACACCATGTTCTTTTTACATTTCATACAGGAATCTAAAACAAAAGTACAACATCCATTACTAGACTTCAACCCCTGTGAGTTACACGATGTAGGGGATGTTAAATCCCCTCTTGGCAAACGCACTCACGGAGCAGTTTGCCTTGTTGTTATACATCACAGTCGTACTGTGTGCGAGATTAGTGCAAAGGAGCCGAGAGGCAGCTAAAAGCCAAACTGTGTGGGACAGGGACTTGGGGGCAATTAACAGCACTGACACCAATCCTGAGCTGGGTTTGATATGTGATGCCCTGCAGGCCACCATCCCCCCCCCCCCACACTAATCCTCTGCAAGATTTCCATTTTTAATGAAGTTCATTTATTTTTGTTACAACTGCTTAAGCATTTCAACAGATTTTTTTCCTTCTATTGCAAGAGGCTTAACTCGATGTATTTCAAATAAACGGCGGAGCGGCGGGGGCTTAGCCACAAGATGCATGAAATCATCTGTGACCCCCCCCTCCCCTCCCCCACTATAACACTGTCTACATCACGCTCAAGGCAGGGAAGCAATTTCGAGGGCATGACAAAACTGTTAATGAAGACATCACCCCAACCTCACCCAAAAATATCTCCGCCTCCTCCGTTCCTCGTGGGAGACATGTTCAGTAAATATTGCGGTAAAGCGGAAAACGTACTCAGATCTGACAGTCCAAATTAGATTTGGATATTTTTTGCAAATAAGTACAAAGATCTGTTGGTTCCCATTGCATGTCTGTTGTCATTGGTCCTCCTTTATCAAGCAAGTGTACCTCACATCCAATTTGAGGATGGATCTGTACGCTAATTTGGATACGGGCTATCAGTCCTCTGTATATTATAAATGTAATGCTATAATAATGTGCATTATTTACCAGTGTAGGAGCCAAAATTCATATTGGAATACCTACCTGATTTGTTAATTGACTGACTCCACCTATAGCCTCTTGATTTGTTAATTGACGGACTCCACCAAACCTCTTGATTTGTTAATTGACTGACTCCACCAATAGCCTCTTTATTTGTTAATTGATAGACTCCACCAAAGTCTTGATTTGGTAATTGACTGACTGCACCAAGCCTCTTGTTTGGAGTGATTGCTCACTTGCTTTAGGGAGGGAAGCCCAGGGGCGTATCTAGACCAAGCACTGTACTGGGGCACAGGGGGGCACTTAGGGATGCCACATTTATTTTGCCGGTTTTGGGCGGTTTTTGGGCGAAAATAGGCGGATTTCGTAACTATTTTTTATTTATTTTTTTACTTTATTTCGGTTTTAGGCTTAGGGTTAGGTTAGATGCGATGGGAGGGGTTTGTCTGATGGTAAGGCCTTGAGAACATCACCCACTGCCTTTGGAGCAAGGATGTCTTTGACCAGAGCCTCTGCCTTTGTTCTTCCTAAAGTCATTTTCTTCACTATTTTGGAATCATGTAGAATCTTTTGATTGAGCTTGTTTTTTTTAAGAACAAGTTGATCATTTAGATGCCTTTATTTCATATTCGACGCAGACGGTAGGCTATATATAGCACATTTTGTTATTAATCTTATTAAACTGTAGATGCTTCACCTTCTCAGCCATCACATCTGGCGCGACGATGCCTTGTTTTACTACTCGGTGTTGATGCTGCCGACTATCGCATACGGCGTCTCAGGCCTCCTGTAGATGACATGTGTCAACAAATGTACATGTCTGTTGAATTTATGCTGTGCCATTGTTACTGTAAAAATGTAATGATTGTGATGTGTTGTTATTATTAATGAGACGTTGAGCTGTATGTGTGTGTCATGAATTTCCCCAAGGGGATTAATAAAGGAATATCTTATCTTATCTTATCATTAAGCAGGTAACCATCAATCTTGGTATCCAAGCTGATAAAATCACTGCATTAATAGAAGTCTTTTCAGCCATCTTTTCCTGAGCATTATTAGCAGTGAAGTGTTAATAATTCAATAATCCATAGGATTAGTAGATGAATAGCCAGTTCTTTATTTGTTTTAATTTGATGTGTACATTTACATTTGATTGAGCTTGTTTTTTTAGATGTGTACATGCTGATACATGTCATACAAGTAATATTCATACGTATGTGGTGTACGCGTTTTGGTTACTCACCCAATATGTGTGTGTCTGGTGAACCCAGAACATTATTGGGATTTTAAAACAATAAAGTCATAACCATTTATGTAAAAATACTTAATACTTAACATAATGTTAACTGTTATCTCAATTACAACCAATACAGCATAAACAGTATGGTTAATATTAGCCATTTATCTCAGCTAGATCACATTTATAAATACAAGTGCTATTTGTTTTGTGTGATAAAAAATGTAAAACAGTATGAATGAAACAAGGTGGGGGCAGACAGTGAAGGTACACAGTGAACCTTTTTGCTTCATATTTACCATGTTTACTTGTTTTCACCTACAATTTCCACACGTTCGGGTCCAGTGTATAGTCCAAACTGTGCACCCAACGTGTTCTTTTATATGCTCTTCACAGAAAATGAGCCAAGGCCAATGAGTCTCACTTCTCTTAGTAAACATTGAAATCAGGTCCCAGTCCACTGACCTGGGTGATGGTGAAGCTCGGGGCTGCGGCACTGCAGATTTACCCTACTCGCAAATCCTGCACTCGGATCGTCTGAAACAGATCTCAGCCATGTATATTTCTTCTCCCAGTCTCTGTTGTATGAGCAAAGTCTTTTTTTCTTAGGAGTTGCCTCCATTTTCTCGTTTTGTTTAGCTAGCTTAACTTTTATCGTTTTCAGCGTTCTTTCTTCTCCACTTCACTGATTGCCACTGGCTACATAAAACATGCGTCATCACGCACCTGCGCGCCACACTGACAGCTCGAGCTGCTCGGCTGCGCATTGGTTTTTGACACAGACGTTGCATTAAATGAACAACATTTAAAACATAATTATTATTGTTTTTACCATGATCTTTGAAATGCGGGACATTGTTCTGTTGCAGCGGGACGTGGGACAAACGTTCCATTATCAGGACTGTGAAACGTCTACTATGCCTTTTTTTCTTTTTCTGGGGACGTTTTTACTGGGACGTGCCCCAGTAAAAGTGGTCTAAATACGCCGATGGGGAAGCCTGAAACAAAATGGAGAAGTAGACAGAGAGAGGAAGGGAGTCCTAGCTGTTGTTGGAAGCTACAGAGTTTTCAACTACCGCTACACCACATGCACTCAATTAGGGTCCCCAACTGTCCCGTATCAGCCGGGACATCCCATCTATTGGGCTCAATTGGTTTGTCCCATACAGGACTTCCCTTATATTGACTGCCACTTCTCTGTGATAAGGAGAGGAGGAAAGGAGAGGAGGGGAGAGAAGAGGAGAGGAAATAGTGTGCTGTTGTTTCAGGACAATGGCCAGCACTGTTTGGTGTGTAGAATACTCCAGCATATAGTAAGGACATGATTGCCACACACCACCAGGAAACCAAAAACCAAAATCTGTGTTTATTCCACAGATATGTGTTTAATTGTGTATTATTGCATTTTCTGCATTTGCTGTGCCGTTGCTGATTCTGAGTGATTGTCTATAAAAGGAAGGAACAAGAACTTTGAGAGACTGTTCATATGAGTCATATAAGAGATTCTGCTGACAACTAAGCTGACAAGTCCATTGTTCAGTTCAGACCATTGTTATGATCAAGCTGGTAAATGGTCTAAAAAGGTACAAGTTCCACATTTTGTTGACTGTTTTAGGCCCTGTTTAGACGGAAACGCTAGCAGGTGAATCCGCAAAAATATTTTTTCGGATGTGCCTTTTGTTTATACGGCAACAGCGTTTTTACGGGGAGAAACCGCAAAAAAGTGAGACCACCTTCCTGGGTGGAATTCCTAGAAATGATAAACCTTTGCGCTATCATCTAAACTGTCAAACCGCATAAAACTACGACGAAAGGGTTCTCAAGGCTCTCGTCGCACGTACTGCTTACATCACAGGCATGCACCAGTAGCCTAGAAGCGTAAACAAAGCATGTCTGATTCTATCCATGGCGATCACCTGAAGGCTACATTGGCAGTACTTTTAAATACACAAAAATCTGTCCCGCGGCTATCGCAACTATTAGTGACTAGAGCCACTGTCTGTGAGTGACTCTGCTTTGGTCCAATCACATTCCCCCACCCACAGTCTGCGAATCAGAGGCAGAGTAGGGCGGGTCTTTACAGCACGTCATGTGACATATGCGCCAATCGTGTGACAGCGGGGCTCCGTCGTCTCGAGTCTTTACAGCCTTGTCTGCACGCAGAATTCCATCCCAAAACACTAGTCTAAACGCAACATTAAAAGTGAGACCGCAAGTCGACTTTTGCGGTTTCTGTTCAGACTCTCTCCGTCTAAACATGGCCTTACCTGTTAAAATTGAGCAAGGCACACACAACAGAACATTAACGTTCCATGGTATTTTTTTTGTCTATGAATGAACCCAGATTTCTTTGTGTTATTTTATGTCTGACTGAGAGAGGTTGTTTAAGAGGTAAAGTGCCAGACAGCGCAGCAAAACACACCCACATTTTCTTTCTGGTGTGCGCATTTTGTGTCCCCTTTAGGCCAGACGTTGTCTCTTATTTGGTAGTGAGAAAGTTACACGCTATTGATATTTTTATTCTTCTCACTACTGATTGCTCACAGAGCCGTCTGGGAGAAATGCGAGGCCCCGTGCCATATGGCCATAGGTGTGCAGTTTGCTCCTGACTTAGCGTCAGAAAAAGCCACGCAATCCCTTTGTGAATTCGCCCCTTTGTGTCATTAAGTAATTTTTTGCGTGTGCAGCCATGATGATTTTATTTAGAATTTCCGATCCCAAATAACGCTGATAGGTTTCTTTGTTTTTAATTCGTCTGACATGCTCTTGCATAGTTGGATCAAATTTGGCGAACATTTCTATGAGGCCTAAAAAGTTACCATTGCTTTCTTCATAAAACTTAGAATTGGTTCCTCTAAATGCCAAATTATGTTCTGCCAGATATTGAACGACTGTGACAATACAGGTTAATACGGCCTGCCAATGTGCTTTCTCTCTGTTAATTTCCCTTTGTTGCAACGTCCGTATTCGTTTCCAGTCGTGTTGTTGCCTCTCTCCATTTGAATGCATTTGAGATATGATCTGGGGATGTTTCGTGTGATTTCAGTATACCAGTTATATGAATCCAATCATTGATGCCCTTATCAGCTAGTTGTGTTGCACTCTTCAAGCTGAAGAGTTTGCAACAAAATCTAAATGCTTTGTCCAATTTCTGAGAGTAGGTAAGCCACGTTTTTCGGATAACAAAATCCTGGTTTCAGCTTTTGGGGACCTCTTCTAATGATCAGATCTCTAACTTTAGTGTCCAACCACATTCACTGGCCAATTACCGACATCATCATACATGGCATCTGACACCATAATCTCGACTTCTTCTTGCCTTGTGTCATCATCATCAAGTTGGCCTCGTTTTCACTCTCCGCTCTGCTGCTGCACCTTCCTCCTGAATAGGGGCCTCGCGCTCCTCATCCTCTTCTTCACTGGTCATCATGACCGTCAACTTGGGCTGGCTGCTGCAGCTGCTATCAATTGCATCTTCCTCCTGAGGGGTCGCGGTGGCCTCGCCCTCCTCCTCACCTTCACACCATAAAGACATGCATGGTAGGCAGGGACTACAGATGAAAACTAGCTCATTAGCTAATTCTGGAACATTTACATTGATGTGTTGAATCACACACCCTTGTGGGTTGGGTGATTAGCTGGCAGAGACTGTGCAGATCACAAAACCTACTGAAGGACTTGCATTTTTATCTGGGAAAGAGTTTATTATCTGGGTAAGAGTGCTCTCGACCACTCTTAGAATTTGGTCTTGCCTAAGAGAAAAGCAAAAACAAGAAAATATTGCTGAATCCCAGGTAAGAACAAAATAAGAAAAAATGCTAGTTAAGAACAAAATAAGAGGAAATCTGTTCTTATATCGCTTTGTGAATGAGGCCCAATAAGAGCAAAGGTAGGGATGCTGCTAAGCCATTATCAGCGGTTTATTGAACATATTTGGTGGAAAAGCCATAGCAAACAAATAATTGCATTTATATTGTTATTAGATATACAACATTTTCAAATGTTAAAAACACATGTTGAGGGGATCTTTAAGATACAGCGGCAGTGTTTTTATCAGGAGATTTCTGCTTTGGAGGAAGGCGGTCATGCCAAGACAAACAGTACCATCTTCAGACTCAATCCAATCATACAGGATGGACTATCAAGAGTTGCTGTTATCACCAGATCTGTGGAAAGGAAGAGGCTGGCCAGAGATGAGATGGCCACCAGCAATGTGTTTTAGTGTGATACTGGTGGAGTGGATGAGGGCTAACAAGGGGTGTGTGGCCCCCCTGACTGCCATGCCAGAGGATATCAAACATCCAGTCATTCTCTGCAAATGTACTGTAGCTAATTCTCTACACTCATCCTGATGGGTTGGCCACAGTGGATTTGATTGATTGATTGAACATTTTATTAACAGATTGCAGAATGGGTACAATACAGTACAGCTCAATACACACAATTGTTAAGGGGATGCAGACCAGAGAAAGACTTTTGTCTTGTTTACATCAGGGTCCCCCATTTTCAATTCATCATAACATGACATACATGACATACAGATAGACAGAACTGCTACATCTATACTTTTATGACATACCAGATTTACAAATACAGTACTGTTTTTGATACAAGAAGAGTCTAAAAAAGAAAGTATATACATTTGCCGAAGAAACTATACATTGGAGGAGGTTGGTAGGTAGGAGGTTGGGTGGAGGGGGGGGGGTTGGGTAGGTGGGGTGGGGTGGGGGGGAAACTGTACATTGGAGGTGGTGGGGTGGGGGGGGGGGGGGTAACTGTACAATGGATTATCGACTAAACCTTACTTGGTCCCAAGAAGAGGGTCTTGTGTATTATTGGGTTTAATAGGACATTTATTGTACATTGGAGGAAGGAGGCATAAGTTAGTTAAAACAGATGTTCTGAATGGTACATGCAAACTCTGCTGCAAGGAAAATCATGAAAAAGAATGCCTCTTCTGCCATTGACAGAGAGCCAGAGTGGGAGTAATGTAAGATTGACTAGAGCCTTCTTGATCGTAATATTTACTCAATTGCGTTGTGTTCTATTGGCTCTATGTCATATTACCAAAAACTATATAGCACGATGGAGGAAATTAATCAATGAGAGTGTGGTTATTTCTCAAGTGTTGGGTTTATTCAAATCCACAGAGTATACAAAAATTTTCTGGTTCAGTCAATGAAACGCAATGATATTAGTAGAACAAGCACTATGCCGCAAGTCTCTAATATCAGTCTAAAAAGTAGTTAAGAGTAACAATCTTCAATGGAGCTTCGGGTTGTTGATTCTCGTTGCCAGGGAGACAAAGGAATCCTGGTCTCGTTCTCAGCGTCTCAAAAAGGTCCTCCTCCGTTCGGCTGTTGCATATAAGATTTCCAAGAGCTTCCCCTCGTCTGCTCCGTGCAGACCCTTTTAACAGCTAAATCCCGCCCCTGAGCGAACGTCGAAATGGTTCGTCAAGTTTCAAGTTTCTTTAATATTTGTCATACAGAAGTACAGAATACTTTTATACAAAATGCTTCTTACTGTTACGCTCCAGAGACTGTGCAAGACAAGATAAGTATGAAATAAAATAACATAGTAAAATTAGAAGTAAAAAAAATGAGGTCACAGTGTTCAGTTTAGACATATGTACAATGTTCGATGCAGAATAGACGTAGTTACCATACAATATACAATACTGTGCAGTGTACTAATATACAATACTATATAGTGCAAGGCAGAAATGGGACGAGGTGCAATTTAGGTACAATTCACAGTAGGTGTACGAGTTGTAGTGCAAATCCTTTATCAATAAATATAAAGTGTAAAGATCTCTAGGGGGCGGATCTCTAATTCCTGATTGGCTAAAGCTCACAGCGGCCATTTTAGATAGGGGTCGTCTGCCATTCTGAATCTTAAAGAGGCAGGTCCTCCTATTAAAGGGAAATAGTTACCTTCCTAAAGTTTAGCGTTTAAAAGTATACAGTATCTAATTTTACTAACTTAATAATTAGAGATTAGTTATTACTTGGCTTAGACAGTTAATTCAAGTCTTTTACTGAATTCTGTGGCTTTCTAAATACCTAATTTAGACCTATTGTTGGTTTTAAGACAAACTGTTGCATTATCTATTCTATAACATTATCTTTGAAGTTTAGTTTAGTCTTCTAAGTAAGTTACACATGTTTTGCCACATTAATCTTCTATTTTAAACTATATTACTTTCTTTTTCTTTTTATTTTTTATTGGTCTTTTTCCCCCTCCATTTTTCCTCCGATTTTCTCCCATCCCAATGTTAGTCGTATGCCAATTCCCAGTCCCTTCCTGGTCGCTGCGCACTTACCCCCCACAGTCAGATCATCTGGGAGAGTGGAGGCTACCACGTGCTTCCTCCGACACACGTCCAGCCAATCACCGCTTCTTTTCACCTGGCAGCGCGGATTCTCATCGAGAGGGCGTAGCGTGTGGGAGGACCACACTATCCCCCTCGAGTCCTATCCGCGCTTAGCAGGCGCCCCGACCGAACTGTAGGAGTCGCTGTTTACAACGACCCGGACCCACCCCGCCAGCTTCTCCCACCCTCTAATACAGCCAATTGTATTAGTGCAGACGGCCAGCCAAGCTGGTGACAACCCCGGAGCTGTGAGCTGGACTCGAACAGGCGAATCCAGCTCACAGCTCCGGGGCTGGTGACGAACGCAATCTCCGCTCGGCCACCTAACCGCCCTACTATATTACTTTCTTAATTAAACTTAACAATGGTTGATAAGTGTCTGGTTTAGTCTCATATTAATCAATACACTATTTTATAACTATTGATGCTATTTTTCATACTAAATTACTATTAGTTTTGGTGGCTGTTTTTCACAACTTAAGACTAATTGTTCCTGTGTTTAAATGTAACCAGGGCTATTTAAAAGCCTTCCTGTCCCCCACTATGTGAGACCAGCTGGCTTCTTTGTTCTAGAGCCCCCAAATGGCTCTACTCAAACAGTTCTTATCTTTTACAGCAGGCTGTTGGGTAGCCTATCTTACAATCTTACTATCTTATCTTATTGTGGGGGTCTGGCTATAGTAAACAACACTATCTTTTCAGATGCTATTTTTAGCTTTTAGTAGAAGCCTGGGAAAACAGATGAACTATTCAAATGCTAAATTACTTTGTCACAAGGCCTAAAATATGTTCCAGTGTATTTACAGTTTGCAGGGAGCAAGGGAAGTGGGAGTAATTAAATCACCTTTTTCAGAACTATGTGCAAATTTAAGGGTGGTTCCATTTTGTGATTCCCCACCTCTCCCCCTCCGGGGGAAGGTGAGGCACCACTTGAACCCAGAGCCTCTATTTTAACCACCAACGTGACTTCTAGAAGAAATGTATCTAAAATACTCTTTGGGGGAAAAGCAGAACACTTATGTATATTTAACAAAGTGAATCTATTGAATAACAGCAGAATTGGGCCAGAAATGTATTGAAATATATCAGAGTATTTACTGAATTTAACTGTTTTCTCCTATTACCAAACTTACACACAGCAGTTGCTAGAGATTTCTGGGAGTTAAAGCATGGTTCTGAGTCAGAATATACCACAAATCCACCCTTGTGGGTTTCATAACACACATATATCACCAGTATTTTCTCACTCAAACATGTCTTTAACTTTATATATACCATAATATGTTAACTTTAGCAAAGTCACCTAAAAATAAAAAAAATACAAAGAACTTAAAAAAACAGTTTCCTTCTGTACAGTACAAGTTCTCCTTTCATTCATCCCCCCTCCCTCGTTATTGACTTTTACACACATTTATCAGTTATGTTTAATGACACCCAGACTAGGGTAGTTCTTCTATACAAAGAAGACATCTCCCCATATCAGCTTTTTTGTTTTATTTACTATATGTATTGTGTAATATCCAAATGTGTCTATTTTGTGTGTCTGACTCTGAAAGAAAAAGATTAATACATTTACACAAAAAGATTAACATTCTAAGAAAAGAGGGAGAGTATACAATATCTCCCTCCAAGGACCACTGAGATCTCGATTATCTTTAGCTTTCACTGTCATTTTATCCCTTTTCAAACCTCCTGAGGCTTTTACTGCTAAATTGTTTTGGTCGCGGACCTTCCTTTGGATTTGTGCTAACCACAGTTCCTTCTTGGTTGTGTGCAGCCTTGGTACTGCTCCGGTCTCCACAGAAGGAAATCATTTTCCCTCTGTCCTGTTATTGCTTTTTGGATTTGTTATTTACAACACACAATTGATTGGAAGATCACATTTTCCCTCAGATACATTCTTCTACTGTTCTGCATTGACAATACATTTCTTCCCAAATTATTTATCTATATATTCCACGGCTCCTTAGGTTATCATTTAACTAAATCACCTTCCTCTCATTTATTTTTGTGCTGTACTATATTACTAGATCAAATGTCTCAAGTTCAACACAACACCACTCCACCCTTGAGAGTGAAATATTCAATATTACACAATCATACCTTGTTTCCAGACAGTTCCTTGGTTCGGACAGCCAGCTCTGACGAGTCCCATTCACCAACATATCCTATATGCATGGTAACAAACCACAGTCCCCTCAAACACACATCTTCCACACACTCTGCCAGCCCCCAACAAGCCGGTGCAGAGACCCCCATAAGCCAATTATCAATTGCACATGCTCGCACCCTACATGAAAACTATTTGGCCAATTGCGACCAAAATCCACAGAGCTTACCTATGTACAGAGAACCATGTTTTCCCAACACAACCACTAAATGTGACACAACCTCCCAGATGCTACATCTGGACTCTTAATGAGCGGAAAACAAAATCATGAACCAGCTCTAGTCCATCCACCCCGTTTCCAGCCCATCATATAGACATTTCCTACCAGTCCTGCTGTGTCACCACCATCCTCCTACCCTGACCGGCGAGAGATCCCTCCCAGCCCGTCAGGTCCTAAGAAAAAATAGAGAAAAGAAACAAAAACAAAGAAAAAAACGCCAAAACAACAAACGACAACAATCTTGCAACACACCCCAAGAAACAAAAACCAAACTTCCAGCCGGAGGCATAAATTGCTTATAAAAACTAGGAAAGAAAACAACAAAAACAAAACCCTACATTTATATTCATGATTGTTAATGTCTATCTATCAATACCATCTTTCTTACTTTTTTTTTTTTTTTTAATCGTGCAGTCCACCCTTTGACCAATCTAATTCTTGATCAAGCATGGATAATTACTACTTACCACTAGCTGAAGTAGTACCATATCATTACTCTGTCTAATATTAAATGTTCCATTTTTCCTGTTTTTAAAACCACCATTGTTGTTAGTATGATTAGCCATGCAATTGCCAGTTACCCCATCTCCTGTGCATTTCCTTCTCGTTCTATTCAGCCTGTGGCCTCTGCAGACACGACCTTTGATAATGACCCACCATTCCACAGGTCCAGCAAGTCAGTCCTTGTTCCCTTCGTTGTGGGGCCCTGTGGGCCCCCCGCCCGTAATCGGATGGCCCTGGCACCAACCTTCGCAGGTTTGTCGGCCCCAGATTCTGTCCTTGCTCTCTGCCATTACCACCACGGCCTTTTCTTCTGACGGTCTCTTTTTGGGCTTGCCCCCCTTTGCCACATGATCTGGTCAGATGTCCAAATTCACCACAACTCCAGCAATCTATCGGCTGGTATCCCACAGTTCCCGACAGGCCCACACCTCTTTGATCTTCTCCTGGCATGTCCTGCTGTATGGGAGAGAGAGGCACATACCTGTTCCTTTCAGCCGCTGCCCCTCGAGCCTGTTGTGGGGAGGGGCCTGGAAACTCATCCCTCCTGCGGTCTCTGTCACAATGCCCTTGTGGCCCAGTTCCCTGTCCGGGCAACGGAGCACATGGCATTCTTTGATCACGGCGCCCTAGTTCTGAAGCTCGGAGCATTACATCACAAATCGCATCACTCAACAGTCCATTCTTTTTAGCCAGTTCTTGCTCTAGTACTATCATCCCGTGCGCGGCTCGATCAATAGCCCGCTGTGTCTCCATCAGGTCGTTTGTAGGTCTGCCTCTCTTCCTCCATCCTGGCGCCGGCGGTCTGACTCCCCGTCACTGGGCCCCGTGCCTCGTTCTGGCTCTGGTGCAGGGGAAGATCTGGACCAGGGAAACTGGTGGGCTGTGTCCCCAATCCTTGTCCAGCCTCTGTTCCAGCCGTGAGGCCAGGATGGGCCGCTTGGGACTGCCGTTTCAATGCAGCCTTCCACTGTCTATGTCTCCCTTTCGACAATTTGTAGTTACCTGAAATGGTTAGTCCAGCGTGGATCGGCCCTGTCGACTCTTGCTCGATTGACACTGGTCGAAGTAAAACAGTTGTCTCTGTTTGTCCCTCCTCAATGACCCCCTGTGTTGGAGTCAAAGTCATCATTTCAAGTCTCTCCGCCACGCTCGTCACATGAGGGGAGTCAGTCATATCCAAATCAATCAGGTTAACGTCACTGTTCAATTCTGTCTGGGGGGTGTCTGCAGAGGTCATTGGCATTTCTCCACTAGTGGCCTGACTATTTTTGGCCATTTCTATATCACCTCTACTTGTTATACTACGGGTTATTGAAATAGACTGATTGTCAACACTCGTTTTTGTTATCTTATTTACGCTTCTAGTTGCTCCTAACAAAGTTTCACCAAGGTGAACTTGCTCTACATTTGCACTTTCACACCCTTTCAACCCACTCGTAATATTACCGTTTGGAAAAACAAGTTTCTCTGTGTTTAAAACTATTTTTACCCAACTTGAGTTAAAATCACTCACACTCTCAGATTTTTACTGGTGCAGACAGGAATCGATACGTTTCTTATCATACTATACCAAGGCTTTCAATAGCCACTTTTTCCCATTTGGAGTTGGAATCGTCAGAACTGCCTCTGTCCGCACCGAGCAACTGTGGAGAAAGAAAGAAAAAACACATACACTTAATATCAGTGGTATTTCCCTTTTCATTCCATCATTATCTTACGCATGGAAATGTCGGGCATCTCTATACTAATACACTTTAGAGAGATTTGGTGCAATTTATTTGAACATAACAACACGGCCTTAGCTGCATTTTGTCCTTTGTCCAATCGGAAAACTGGATGTTCCAACCACTTGTCGTTTTTCCTCTCACACGAATCTCTGGGGAATACAAATTTGCATAAACCTCTCCCGTCCGTTCCTGGTACGTTGATGATCCTCCTTTAGACAATGAGAATTAGTTCCACACAGCCTATCAATGTCTAAACCTTTGTGATGGATATGGTAATTTAGTTGATTCAAATTTCTTTTTGCCTTAATGAATTTGTCATTTTGATCTCATAAAATACTCTGAATGACAACGTCAGCTTAATGACTATGTGTAGATGTAATTTTAACATTTCCTTCTTGCTTTGTTTATTTGTCTCTGAGAAAGTCTAAAATATATTCCTATCTTACCTCACACTTCACATAACATCATACATCATTTTCATACTTAATATACACTCCCCCCGTTTAACACCAACTTTCGGTGTTAACTTCATCTGCCACCATCTCACGAGGAAAAAATAAACTTTCAGTGGTTTATACCACTGAATCCCCATTCTATATAAACCACAGAAGCGAACACCACCCTTATTGAAATCCCTACAGACCCTCGATACATCAAAGGCCTGTCATCCGCAGCCCGAAGCATCACCTCTCAGTAGCGACCTGAAAGAGACCCCTAGGCTCCCCGCAAGGATATCCAAAATCCACACAACTTTCAACCACCTCTGCACCTAAACAGGCCAGCGCCCACACGGCACCCAGATTTACATTCATAACAACAACACTCCTACCTAAAGAAACACACACAACATGGCGTAAAGCCTAAGCCCATCCCCAAACGCACCCCTCAACCCCCACTAACACACTCCTCGCTTACAAAAATAATGCACAAACCTAAGCTGAAAAATGAGAAGTGACTTCCTTCTCACAGTCCTATCACCCGTCACCTCAGTGACAAATGCACAAGGGATGGCTTGCACTCCAACTAACACTAGTCCATACCCCGGGTCAACATCTAATTTACAACCACCTAACCCGTACCCACCTATCGAGAGAGCGGAAGAGGGCTGTGAGGGGCTCGGAAAAGGGTGGGCATTTGGAAAGGAAATAACAATCCCCACTAGGAGAGGGGGGGATTAGTAACTTGTTCTAAATGAAAAAATATACATTATGTACACTTAAACCAGAACTAGAATTAATCTACAGATTATTTTGTATCACTTGGTCCCGTAAATAAACAGGGCTTAAATCTCCCTTAGCATTTGCTGCACAACTTAACTCAAATTAAACACTACCTATGTGAGAAATGGTCCCTGCACGTGGTTCCTAAAAGTTCACACTATACACCTAAGCCTCACTGTAAAGGCATCTATCAAAAAGGCTTTAGCCCGGAAGTCACCCACAGCCCAGCACGGCCTTATGCCTGTTCTAACGGAAGGGAAGAGAGAAGGGAAAAGAGAAAGGAAGAGAGAAAGAGAGAGTAAAGAGAGCTTGTATTATTGTAAATTACCATACTTAACCCAGTCTGAACTTAACTGTATACATAACTTGTATGAGCCACTAGTCATACTGAACGTAATTCTAACCTTGCAACATCTATGCTCAAACCACGCACCAACTGCCCAGAACAGATCTCAATCTAGAGTAACACATCATAACATTATAACACAGTTGAATCGAACATTTAACACTTAAAGCCCCTTTGGTATAAATAGAGAGAGAGAGAGAGAGAGAGAGAGAGAGCGAGAGAGAGAGAGAGAGAGAGAGAGAGAGAGAGAGAGAGAGAGAGAGAGAGAGAGAGAGAGAGAGAGAGAGAGAGAGAGAGAGAGAAAGGAGGAGGGGGGGGGGGAAAGGAGGGAGGGAGGGAGGGAGGAGGGGGGGGGGGAGAAGGAAGAAGATGGGATACTATATTATATCTTCCTATATGTTACTTACAGACTATACCCACTATCAATTACTATTACTGCTTATCAATCTATTAATGTATACAACCTTAGCCCTCAAGTTACTGTGATATTAAAGATATAACATCATGAGTGAAAGAACAACTGAAAATTGAGAGCAGCTTAGAATGGGAGCCTAAACTGGCCTCTGCTGCCCCCTACTGCATTTTTAAACACCATCTTCACTGAATACCACGGCTTCCAACCCCACACATATGCACTCAGAAACTCAGTGCGCATGCGCAGGCGAACTCCTTAACCACGTTGCCAACTGAATATTTAAACAACTCTGAAAGTTCACTCAATCACACCGCAAATACAACACGCAGTCATACACACGACACATCAATATCATAACGTTCACACAGTACAATCCACCCATTCACAACATTAGCATTGGGTAGCCACGTTAGCATGTAGCATCGCTAGGTAGCCGTAGCTAAATTAGCCATGCTACATCTTCCGCCACTCATAACAGTGGTCGCATTAGCTACATTAGCGTCCAGCATCGCTCGTTAGCTCGCAGCCTAGCTTAGCATCAGCTACGAGATTAAACAGTCTATTCCATTCACCGATCATTATAGCAGTCCGCGACGTCAGCGTTATGACGACGTCAACCCTTAACAGAACTTTGATCCAATGTAAGCGCTATTCTACAGATTAAACAATATAAAAACATTATATTATACACAGGACGACTTCCGGGTCAATCTTTG
Source organism: Notolepis coatsorum (assembly GCF_963971535.1). Lineage (NCBI taxonomy): Eukaryota > Metazoa > Chordata > Actinopteri > Aulopiformes > Paralepididae > Notolepis > Notolepis coatsorum. The sequence goes on from NC_140169.1 coordinate 124,287,527, forward strand.
TTGACGCCGGACATGTAATTGCTAGTTTGACCCTTATAGCCTAACCAGCCGTTAGCGTCCGCCATTTTGCCTAGCTTAGCTTAGAACGACTTCCGGTTCAAAGGCTTGTTGTCAACGGACGTGAAGAAGCTAGCTTGACCTTAATAGCCAGCCGTTAGCTCAGACGTTAGCGTCAGCCATTAGCCTAGCTTAGCCATTAGCCTCGCCCGGTAAAAGTACTTTTTTCAACACTTTCTATATACACATTCTCACCGCGCTAAGTGCCTTCTCATCACAATACATGCAACAAACATCTACATTGTACGGTCTAAATCAAACGATCATTTATAAGAGCTTAATTCACTTAAGTTGTGCGCCGAAACAGTGATGTAGACGCTCCAGGCGAGCAGGTTTCTTCTGGGATATAACCGAACATTGCCTTATTTAACTAACTGTCTCACAGCTAGCAGGCAAAATCGATCCCGTCCTTAACCCAGCACTAAACGGCCAGATCAAGGTAGAATAGCTTGTTATGCCAGTACAAGTTCCCGGCCCGCAAATATGCCGGGTCTCGGCTAATCCTGGACGAAACTCTTAATAAGCTTTATACACACTCACCCAAAGTAGGCTCCTCGTTCGTCTACATCTCCTAAACCATTTGGGACCTCCACGACCCGTAACGATCTGCCATATGTGAGCTAACTCCTTACCCTTCTGATTTCGTGCACCGTATAGCGCTGGAATGAGGCCTGGAAGTGTACCATTGCCGGTTATGCCCGACATCCTACGTCCACCTACTCGCCGCTTGAGGGGCGACATTCGACGGAGCATGGATGATCTAGGCGCATAACGCACGTTCAAAACGCAGCCGCTGTACACAAAAACACGAAAAAAAACGTCCCTCTCATCCTTACAACTCCCGAAAAGCCAGCAGCCCGGCTGGCAATTTCAGAATGTACCACTATTGCACTTCCCAAACGCCACAGATGATCGGCAGCGATCAGTTACCAAACATAAGGACGCAGTGCAATTCCGTCATTCCTACGTGTGACCACTGAGACCCACGCCTGAATGACCCTGCACATTAAGGCATTAATGATCGTTACGCTGTACCCGCTACCACCATCACTGTGTCCACCGAGACAGGCCGCCGGTCTTCAAGTACCGCCGACTGCTCTGCCCCGGCGACACACACGGAGCCCTTGCGGGTCTCCTTAACAACCCCACTCGTTCTGGACGCCCTGTATTCGGCATATAAGCCTTGTGTCTGTCACTCACCTGATTCACGTAGATTGTAGAACGTCTCGTGGTGTGATCCAAATCGTCGGGCGTTGAAGATTAACGAGTGTGAAGACGTATGCCGAAAAATTTTAACGTTCCAGCCGCACATCACAGCACCATCTAATGTAAGATCGACTAGAGCCTTCTTGATCGTAATATTTACTCAATTGCGTTTTGTTGTATTGGCTCTATGTCATATTACCAAAAACTATATAGCACGACGGAGGAAATTAATCAATGAGAGTGTGGTTATTTCTCAAGTGGTGGGTTTATTCAAATCCACAGAGTATACAAAAATGTTCTGGTTCAGTCAATGAAACGCAATGATATTAGTAGAACAAGCACTATGCCGCAAGTCTCTAATATCAGTCTAAAAAGTAGTTAAGAGTAACAATCTTCAATGGAGTTTCGGGTTGTTGATTCTCGTTGCCAGGGAGACAAAGGAATCCTGGTCTCGTTCTCAGCGTCTCAAAAAGGTCCTCCTCCGTTCGGCTGTTGCATATAAGATTTCCAAGAGCTTCCCCTCGTCTGCTCCGTGCAGAGCCTTTTAACAGCTAAATCCCGCCCCTGAGCGAACGTCGAACTGGTTCGTCAGGGGGCGGATCTCTAATTCCTGATTGGCTAAAGCTCACAGCGGCCATTTTAGATAGGGGTCGTCTGCCATTCTGAATCTTAAAGAGGCAGGTCCTCCTATTAAAGGGAAATAGTTACCATCCTAAAGTTTAGCGTTTAAAAGTATACAGTATCTAATTTTACTAACTTAATAATTAGAGATTAGTTATTACTTGGCTTAGACAGTTAATTCAAGTCTTTTCCTGAATTCTGTGGCTTTCTAAATACCTAATTTAGACCTATTGTTGGTTTTAAGACAAACTGTTGCATTATCTATTCTATAACATTATCCTTGAAGTTTAGTTTAGTCTTCTAAGTAAGTTACACATGTTTTGCCACATTAATCTTCTATTTTAAACTATATTACTTTCTTAATTAAACTTAACAATGGTTGATAAGTGTCTGGTTTAGTCTCATATTAATCAATACACTATTTTATAACTATTGAGGCTATTTTCCATACTAAATTACTATTCGTTTTGGTGGCTGTTTTTCACAACTTAAGACAAATTGTTCCTGTGTTTAAATGTAACCAGGGCTATTTAAAAGCCTTCCTGTCCCCCACTATGTGAGACCAGCTGGCTTCTTTGTTCTAGAGCCCCCAAATGGCTCTACTCAAACAGTTCTTATCTTTTACAGCAGGCTGTTGGGTAGCCTATCTTACAACCTATTGTGGGGGTCTGGCTATAGTAAACAACACTATCTTTTCAGATGCTATTTTTAGCTTTTAGTAGAAGCCTGGGAAAACAGATGAACTATTCAAATGCTAAATTACTTTGTCACAAGGCCTAAAATATGTTCCAGGGTATTTACAGTTTGCAGGGAGCAAGGGAAGTGGGAGTAATTAAATCACCTTTTTTAGAACTATGTGCAAATTTAAGGGTGGTTCCATTTTGTGATTCCCCACCTCTCCCCCTCCGGGGGAAGGTGAGGCACCACTTGAACCCACAGCCTCTATTTTAACCACCAAAGTGACTTCTAGAAGAAATGTATCTAAAATACTCTTTGGGGGAAAAGCAGAACAGGGCCAGAAATGTATTGAAATATATCAGAGTATTTACTGAATTTAACTGTTTTCTCCTATTACAAAACTTACACACAGCAGTTGCTAGAGATTTCTGGGAGTTAAAGCATGGTTCTGAGTCAGAATATACCACAGGAGAACAGAAAATGTCTGACCTCCCCAAGAGCCGAATAGTTATTTGTATTTTCAGGCTGTATAGGCGCCGATACAGCCTGAAAATACAAATAATTATTACCCTCTTATGTCATGTCATCATCACATACTGAGCACACATTAGGAACAAGCACATTTTCAAATGTAACGTTAGCGCCCACCACATCAAGTACGTCTACACAACAAGAGTTGTAGGTCGGAAATGATGGAATAGATTTACAAACAAAAAAGGTGTTTAGCCTGCTCATACCTTAAAAGCGTGGGGCAGCACAAATAACTTGGCTCTGCTAGTATCGTGCTTCCATTCAAACAGATGGCAACACACGTCGAAGTCAAGTCTCACTCGTGTGATACTTCCGTCTATACTCTGTCAATACCTGGCCAGGGTACTCCTGGGTCCTAGTGCCCCCACAACGTTATACGTTATGCACATGTATTTTATATGTTAATAAAATTGCATTTATCTATAGTCCTCCTAATTCTGTCACTGTTTGATGTCACAAAGAAGGGTGTATCTGAAAGCTGTCTACAACATTTGTAACAGGTGATGAAAAAGTAAAAGAATTATTAACTATTACAAATTTGTTAATGATGAATATAGGCTTCACTTCAGATTAGGGCACACAATAGCATCTGCAAATGAGTTATATATGTTTTATGAATGTCTTAACAAATCATTTGTTGAACATGAACAAATAAATGGAGGTACAGTATAGTCGTTTTTTCATATCCATTTTTCAAAGCATCTACAAATGTGTTACTACACATTAAACAACACTATTTAATGATGAACAAATCAAGTACAAACAATGTTGATAATGAGTTATAAATAATGTAGAACTAATTTGTAAACGTTATACAAATATAGTTATAAATGATTTAATAATAATTTACGAATGTATTTGATCATGATTAGTTCATTATCTACAAATACCTTATAAAGGTCTTATAACTGAGTGTTATTATAAAGTGTTACCAAATATTTTATTTTGTACAATGTCAATAGGATTTATTAGACACTACACAAAGGAAATGGCAAATAAGTGAGCGTGGACATCACACACACACACACACATACGCACACACATACACACACACACACACACACACACACACACACACACACACACACACACACACACACACACACACACACACACACACACACACACACACACACACACACACACACACACACACACACGCGCACGCACACACACACACACACACACGCACACACACACACACACGCACACACACATATGCACACACACACACGCACATACACACACATTGTTTTATGCTGGTATTGGTGGATAGAAAAGTTTCATAAATCAAGCACACCACGTTTCTTATGGTCTTCTCAGGCTCCAATTTGCGGTGTTTTCAATTATGCATCAAGAAACAAGGGCCTATCATAGGCTGCCTATGTGTTAAGGCTACAAAGTAGGTATGCCGATGCCCACGGTGCACTGCAGTATTTATTGAAGCGTATGTTTGCTGGGGTCTTGTCTTTCCTCAAGGATAGAGACAGAGATGTACAGACATGAAGGCAGGAGTCTAATCTTCTGGCCAGCTGTTGGGGGGGGGGGGGGGGGGCAGCTGAGGGGTTCTCTCTGCTATCAGTGTGGAACAGCACAACACAAATTAGAAGGATGACCAGAAGCGAACGACGCCCGGGTCCAGAGAGAGTAGAAGAAGGAGAAAAGAGAGGGGATGGGGGGGGGGGGTAAAGTGAAAGAGGAAAGCAGAAGAGGGAGAAGAAAGGAATGTAAAGATCAGACGGAGAAGAAGAGGAGGCTGGAGAAATAAAACCTTGTCGCCGCCGCTCTGTCCTCACTTCCTCCAGCGAGACTGCCTTTGTGATTATTGTTGTTGTGCAGAAAGGCGGAGGCTGGCCAGAGATGAGACGGCCACCAGCCATGTATTTCAGGACGATACTGGTTGAGTGGATGAGGGCAAAGCGGGAGGGGGTTGTGGCACCGTCAGAGGATTGAACAGCCAATCTGTGCTTTGTCCCCTGAGCGCAAAACAACAGTCAAAACATTTAGCCTCCAGTACTCTCCTCTTTCAGCTCACAATCCGTGCAATCCTTTAAAGGGGCAAACAGAGGAATGGTGCGGGGAGGGAGGGTACAGCTTTAGGAAACCGGATATTTTGGGCAGGCAGCCGAAACAGCACTCTGTTTTATTCTAAAAAGACAGCTCTTTTAATGTCCCGTCGTATTTTATCGGGATGAGCTCCAGTCGAATGTTCTTACTTAATTGTAATAAACAAGGTTATAGGCTCAGAAACTGTATGTTCAGAGGCACATGCTTGTTGTCACTAGACAAACCTGTAGAGTAACACAACCGGTGTTATGAACGTGAACTTGTATTTCCACTCCCTGTCCAACATCCACTGTCTTCTGAAACCTATGGCGGGCTGAAGACGAGGCCTCCTGTACCGTTGTCAGTCACAAGCGAGAGTAAAAGTAATTGAGTTTGATTGGCTTGGCCCCCGCCACATCATTAGAGTGATAGATCGAATTGGCAGATCAGACGAGGAAAGGCGGGAAGCACTTAAGTCATAAAGCAAGGTCGTTTTAGCCATGTGACCGACTCATTTGCAATGTTTGTTTCCACTTGCCTTGGCGCGGCGCTCGGAATGTCAATTATATGAACGCAGGGCAGATATTTCACTTTCAGAGGTGACCATCGACTTGACGGCTGCATTGTAAATGTAAATTGAAAACAAGGGAGACCATGAATCAATATGCATATATATTCAAGCTGTTTATGGAAGAGAGCAGTCGGCATCCATGGAAGGCCATTTCGATGCCAAGCAGCTATACTGTACCACTAATATAATGCCCCGATGTTGGACTTTGAATTATTTCATCAGATGTTTATTCTGTCATATCTGATCAGATGTTACCGAACAAGTTGTTAAAAGCCTCATATTCTCTGGTAAGTTCAGAAAACAACAACTAAAAAGGGTATTTTCCTTAAAAAAGACAAGGAGCAGTTCCACACTGCAAAAGGGGTATTTTCTCAGGGCATCAGGCAATCTAGTCTGGTTCCTATGAGTGCCCCTTATTAAATATGAAGAATTCTGATGTCCCTTTGGTTAAATTACATATTGAAAGTGTGTTTTCATCTTCAGCCAAGAAATAGATGCCAATGTCTAGTGCAACCCAACCCCTCCCGCACCTCCCCTGTGCACTCCACTACCTGCACTCCATCCTTCAAATATAGTATCAACGAAATATGAAACATGCGGGTTCTACATCTAAATATGAAGAAGCCTCATCATGTGCACGGCTCACTGTACAGGCCTCTCATACCCAAAAGGGAACTCTTATCTGGCAAAGCAACACATATGCTAGAGGCCTAAGAACCAAACAGACTCGTTAAGAGTTGTTCGTGGCAGACGCTACGTTACAAGATTTCAGCCGATAAACATATGTCGGATTTTCTGTCCGGAGTCCCCGCGCGGCGCTGAACAGGCGATGGGGGACGTGGTTGGAAATCACCAAACCACACTGTGGATATTTAGCCGATGGCCCACGCGCCCCGATTCTCGACTCGCAGAGGAGAGATGCATAATAGACGGGGCTCGTTCAGGAAGAGCACCATTACTGGCGTTTATGATGTGCTGAGAGGGGCACGGGGAGCACTGCTCAGGGTTTATGTCGTTCACGTGGGAAGATTTTGGGTTGTAGGAGATTACACTGATCTAATTAATTACCATCATAAAAACAGCAAACATCATTAAAGTGTAATTCCATTAGAGTTCCTCATTCTACCAGTGTTCATTAGCAGACACAAGTGCAAAATGGGGAGCGCTGAGGGAGTGCGCACGTGCACACACACACACGCGCGAGCGCGCGCTCGCACACACACACACACACACACACACACACACACACACACACACACACACACACACACACACACACACACACACACACACACACACACACACACACACACACACACACACCGGGAGTGCTGTTCAGAATTCGAATCACTCTGTGAAAGAAGAGGAGGCTAAGGAAGGAGGAACAGAAAGACAATAAAAAGCATCACAGGTGGCCGTGGTCGTTGTACAAACAAGGCCTGAAGTAAATGTATTTACATTTTGTATTTCGGACTCCTTGGAATCTGCTTCGGCTTCCGATGCATAAGGCTACGGCATGAAAACATGTCTTGACTGTAAATCATTCAACCTAAACATTTCCCATTGGACATCATTAAGTCTGTAAGCAGAATCCCTCATTTTACTATTAGGTAAAAACCTTCAGAGTATGAGTACTAGAATTCACTCTGCCTGCATTCAACTAGCTGAATCTGTTGCATTTGCTGGTACCAAGCTGCCATCCTCTTTGGAATATTTATTACATCCACACTTATTTGAGATTCCATTCCACACTCTGTTATGTAATTGATATACTGTCTCTTCACACCTGTGTTTTTGGAGGGGCTAACGGGGGATATCTTCTCAGTGAAGACAAACAGATGGCATGACATCTGAGGAGATACAAGGAGAAGAAGGCCTTGTCAAATTCTTTGGAGCAGCGTGAATCTCTTGTGCAAAAAAGGTTCCATTACGTAAAATGTGCCCTAATTATGAACTCCACGTGAGCCTGTGTTGGAATGCCCTTGATGCAGGGGCCCTTGACCATAGATCGAAGAGGCACCTCCTGTTCCTGTACCACTTTCCAGTGACCCCATGAAGCCCCTCACTGGAGTGGAACACAAGAGGTTGTTAACACTAGCACAGCCATGGAGAAAATGCTACTGATTCCCGCCGGAACGGGTCAGATGACCCGACAGCTTATATGAGAAATATGAGAAAAATAAAGAGTGTAAACTATATAATTACCTCTGAATATAAAAATATGAGGTTTACCACAGGTTTGAGTGACGAAAAAAAGTATTATTAGTATATGGAAGTGTCCAGTATGATGGAAGAGCCACACATTGCCGGGCAAAGAGCCACATGCGGCTCGCGAGCCACGGGTTGGCCACCCCTGCGCTAGACGCTCGCAAAGTGCTGTGACTTTCGTCTGTTCCAACGGCCCATAACGTTCTAATTACATTTTCCTGAAGTCATTTTGAAATTTCAGAAACCGTGCCAGATAAAACGGGTACTTTTAGGAAAAGTCATTGAGTGACAGAGCTGGAGCTCGACCGAGTGACGAGGATACATTTATTGAAAATGCCTAGGGGTCATTTGACCCCTTGTCGGCTGTGCTAGTGTTAAGGACTCTGTTATTCCCAGACACTCTCAGCTACCGTGGACATCCTTAGAGGATCAAAGGTCTTATCAACTGACCTAAGAGATTATCTACTTTGCCACTGATAAGCCAAGAGTCGCAGGCCACCCTGTGAGATCGCAATGGATCGTCCGCATTCGGGCACTCGTCAACCTAAGGGATTTGGAAAGGTCACAGGGAGACAAGGCGGTATATTGCTTTGTCTGGTTCTTCTATCTTATCAGACTTTTATCACTTTATCCGTCATCTACTTGACCTTTGGTGTAGTCTCCCTAAACTATTTCTTTGAACAGATTTCGCATTGAGCCCCCGTTGGATCCCAGAGGACGGAACAGGCCGGTTCTGAATGATTAATGCCCAGCTTTGTTCTGCTTGAAAAAGCTTTTCTTACAAGCACCATTCAGCCGGAGATCAGGGGAAGGGAGAAACACTGACAATACCCCAGGAATAAATAAGATTCTCGCACACACCCCCGGTCATATCTCACAGGCTATTGACAATAAAGAAAGTCTTTCGGGGTATGATTCATTACTCGGAGAGAGAGAGAGAGAGAGAGAGAGAGAGAGAGAGAGAGAGAGAGAGAGAGATAGAGAGAGAGAGAGAGAGAGAGAGAGAGAGAGAGAGAGAGAGAGAGAGAGTGAGAGAGCGAGATGCAGATTGCCTGTAAAGGTATTCCTATTTCCTCAATTCTGTAGCAAAGTAGTGTGAGGAACATTCAGCTAGTTTCTCTTCGCCCTTGTCTTTTCCCCCCACGTCAAGTATGACTGATGGTCACAAACCACACAAGCTGTTGTCTCACACTTGCAGTGCAGTATAAAACTGTTAGCTGTTTCAGGTGTGGAACATGTATATTTGTGTGGCAGCTTAGCAGAGTGTGCGGAAGTTGAGGAGATTTGACTCTTGCACACCACAGTCATTTTTGCATAATGGAGAACACAGCCACATACGCAAGCAAAATGTCCTCTCAAGGTCACACACATTGGTTAATGCAACTTCACCATTGGACAATTATGTATCCAATCTAAGTGATGAAGCAGCGTGTCCATTCCTCTCGTCCATCTGGTCAAGTGTTGATTGCCTGAGAGGGATGAGATTGCACAAGTGGCACCGGCACTACAGTAAGTGCCACTGGCCTTAGGCTGCCATTTTGGCACTAACCCTTGATGAGAGAGAGAGAGAGAGAGAGAGAGAGAGAGAGAGAGAGAGAGAGAGAGAGAGAGAGAGAGAGAGAGAGAGAGAGAGAGAGAGAGAGAGAGAGAGAGAGAGAGAGAGAGAGAAAGAAAGAAAGAAACTGAGTGTGATAAAAAGAGAGGGGTAGACAGAGAGATGAAGAGAGAGACTAAGATGAAGAGAGGGAAGGAGAGAGACAGAAGCCGATATGTGAATCCTTACAACAGGAGGCTGGAGAGTCATCTCAAACAGACTTTTAGCTCCAGGATCGCAATTGAGTTAAGTGCCTTTCTCTATAGAGGTTAATATGAATTCACTGAAGGGGAAAAAAACTTAACAGCATAATATGCTTGCTAGACTTTCAAACAGGAGCTTTATCATAGCGTAACTGCAGCTAGCATAGCTTTGCTACTCAATATTTCAGTTAGCTTTCATGAATTCATCGGAATGATCCTTGCATTGTGGTTTGTGAAAGCCTTTGTACAAGACAACATGTGTAGCCTGAATATTGACTAGCAAACATTCATTATCAATTATCTCTCTCTCTCTATCTCTCCCCAGCCAATTTGGCTTGCTGCACAACTAGTAGCTCCACTTACGTAGCTCTCTCTCCCCCCTCTCTCTCAATACAAATCCATCTCCCACGGTCACCCACACAGCATAGGCTACTGAGGGAAGAATTGAACCAGACCAAACTACAATCTGGGAATTTTAAGCAATTTCAATAATCAATCATAATGAAACAGAATAATGCACAATAATCAATAATGAATACATTTCAGAGGTACTGAAGATCATTGATAACATGAAAAGTATGAATAATTTAATCACAAGTTAATAAGACAGGATGATACTAAAATATGAATGAAAGTATGAATAATAAATGTGAATTAAAATGGGATTATAACGTGAATGAGATGTGTGAATATATTAGAAATGTGAATACATGTAGGTTAGCAATGTGTATGTAATTAGAAATGTTAACCTCTTCCGCCCGTGTGGTCCGTCGGCGGACCGCAAATGACATTGTGTCATAAATCAATATGTCCAGAGTGTTCTATAAAAGTATTGTTTTATTTGTCAAACATATTCAAGTATAAACATCATAACCATGTCACAACAGCATTTAGAATGTATATTATCACCAATACCAAGTTTAGGAATAGGTTAACGTGTTATTAGATAGTTTTTCCTCCTCGAAATGTCTGTATATTCCGCGAGAGGCGACCATTTTGTAAAACATTGAATCATGGGAATTGTAGTTTTTTTTGCTGATATTTTGTAGCGGACATCCAGAGCTCTGGATCTGAGTTGACATTTTTCAAAACTACACTTCCTGTAAGGTTCTATGGGGTTCAAGGTTCATAGTTCTGTATGCATTATTTCAATAACTCTTATTATTCAGGATAATTCTACCACAAAAGGTAACGTTTTTGACAAATATTGAAACGCAGTTAGTTTCTCTTCCCTATTGTTAGCATGCAGCAACAATTCAATAAAGTACAGTTTTTTATGTTTGGTCATTATTAGCATGGTGTTATTCACTGTCAAAGATGCAAAGAAAAATCATAATTCATATTCTCTTTTGTTTCATCACAATTTAAGCAAGCCTAGTAATAGACACAATATTTATGACACTGGGAATACATTCACTGAGGTCCATACATACCAAGAATATGCAAATGGACCTTGTAGAAGTGGAGCAATATTACATTTACTTATGTATGTATTTTAGGCAGATTTTCAGAAAATAGGCTCCGGGTGGAAGAGGTTAAAGTGAATGCATGTATTTAAAACATTACACTGAGCAAGACAAACAGACATAAGACAGGCAAAAAGTCAGAAAACACCTTTAGCTCGTCCTGCATGCCATTCCATCACGTGTTGACAAGCTCGGAACACCAAGCAATGGAGGAGGATGTTTAATAGATGTACCTGGACAGTGGACACATGCAAAAGTGAGGGAGAGGGTGCTGTTTTTAACCATTCCCTGCACCAAAAAACAAATGTGCTCAAATGTCAGCATTGGATTCGTGTGAAAGATGTGGGGCCGATCGTAGAGGCGGGGCTGGTGGAGCCGATCATAGAGCATGGTGAAGGAATCTGTTTTTCAATGTGTATATAATGTAAATATCTGGTGGATGACAGCATCTACTCATAGCCATCTCAGAGGATGAGGACAACATAATAATAATAATAATAATAATAATAATAATAATAATAATAATAATAATAATAATAATAATAATAATAATAATAATAATAATAATAATAATAATAATAATAATAATAATAATAATAATAATAATAATAATAATAATGATAATAATAATAATAATAATAATATAATGCAGGACCTGTTCAGAGGTCTTTAATTGGCATGCAATTATCCTCAATGTTAGCGGTTAGCACACACGGTTAGCACACACACACACCGGAACACACACGCATGCATTGTTTTTTGTAGGATCGCCGATGCGATTCGTCTCTGCGCTTAACCCATCCCGTCGTCCTTCCCCCCAAGGGCAGCCGGGAGCAGACAGACGTCGGCGAGGGCCACGCCCGGGGACCAATCCAAGTGCTCCTGCCCGTCTTCGTCAAGGACGCCACAGCGTTAGCGATCTGTTGTTGTGCATGTTTTTCCATTGGGTTTATCTTATCGGGGGGGAAACCCTTGCGAGCACGGGGAGAACATGCAAACTCCACACAGAAAGGCCCAGGAGATACCCCACCTGGGTAACTGGCATCATGGAAACCTGGTCCCCAAGCGGGAATCGAACCCTGGACCTTCTTTCTGTGAGGTGACAGTGTTAACCACTACACCAGTGTGTGTGTTAGCAGCAGTTCTAATAGAGCCATGGTCTCCGAGGTCATCGGCAGGTTGTTAACAAAAGCACTGGTGGGGGAGGTTTTGGTCAGAGCTACGGGGAGAGTTTGACATCGATAGAAACGGACGTTTAGTGTGTTAAAGGTGACGAGCCTTTGCCATGGTAGCGTGTCACGTAGTAACGAGAAGAGGGGGCGGGGCCCGTTGCTAGATAGGAGAACGTTAGGAGAGGTGGGTTCCTTCCGGGGTAAGTTAGATTGAGACACGACGCACAGGCAAGCAGACACGTTGATCAGAGACTTTGAAAAGATCCCTCCTCCCCTCGCGGGGAGGAAGGGAATATGCCACATCATCGCTAGCTTCGGCTAACAGGGGAGGTTTTGGCCGATGACGAGGCCCAGAACTATTGGACTAATAGCATAAGAGACGGTGGAGAAGAATCAATTACGACTGTTCAAGGACATTACAGAAAGAACTGTTTTCCATCTGGTACAGAGGCTTTGTTTATGGAATAAACAACGTTTTTCCAAGAAAGGTACCACGTTTGCCAGTTTCTTCCGACTACGGATATACTAACAGGGGTTGATACAGTGTGAGACAGCTAATGAGATATCCAAGTAAAATGACACAACGCAGAGGCCAGTCACGGAGCATCAGGTGACGACACCTGCCTTTACATCTGCATTTTGTGAGAAGACTCAGTGAGAGGGGCTTCATACATTTTGATGGCAGGACTGTGCCGAAGTTCTCCTCCCATCCATGCTCCAGAGGCTCTTCTTTTCTCCCACGTTCTTTGACTGTTCAATGTCAATTTGTCCCAGACTGTAGGCTGGCACATAAAGCAGGCATATCAAGTGCATTTTTTCCGTGGGTGCTTCCGGGCTCGAGCCCCCACGGAGAAGGCTGAGCAAAAAAAATGCACTTGATATGCCTGCTTTATGTGCCAGCCTACAGTCTGGGACAAATTTACATTGATTTGATAGCAAACTACACCCAGCATACGTTGCCAAACAAGTTGATCACCCACTCAAAAGTCATATCTTTAATGTGATTGGCTAACTTTATACGCATTGTCCAATTGAAAGCAATGTCAGATTAAACACTAATGTGTAGAGCAAGGCTGGCTGACAAGTGGCAACTTGTTAGCTATCCTTGACCTGTCCTAGCCCAACAAAATGGACAAATTTGTGATTAAAAAAACAAAAATATGTCACGACTTCCACCAGTGCCACTTCCAGTTCCACCAGTTCCAAAATGACGAGGAGTTTGCCTAGCTATTTTGTATGTACTTCCCAGGTACAACCGGGATGAAGTCACGTATCGGGCGGCCGAAGACACACATTGCCGGAGATATTTTTGTGTCAGGGTCAGGTGTGTTACGATATTGCAGGATCGCTCTCTGCACAGCATCTGTGTCAAGCTCCCCCTTTGGGCCAGTGTTTTCAGTGATAAGGTGTTTCATTGTCTTCACCCCAATCTCAGCGCGGCAGTTGCTGTGGGGGAAGGCCACAGATGAGAGGCGGTGGTGTACGCCCCATCTGTTTAGAAATGACCTGGTCTCGGTGGAGGTGAACTCTGGGCCCCCGTCCGATGTGAGCTCTTCTGGCGTCCCGTACGTCACGAAGGCTCGACGTAGGTGATTTATGAGGCCGGCGGCCCCCCCCCGTCGCCTTCGAGATGATCGGCCAGTGTGAGTACCGGTCCACCGTCACGAGGTAGTGCACGCCCCTGTGCATGAAGAAGTCTGAACACACCGCCTGAAAGGGGTAAACAACTGGGATCGGCGGGGTTGGCGGCGCTCCAGGCTGTGAAGGTGCCATCCGGTGACAGTGCTCGCAGTTCCTCCGAGTGGCGCTGATGTCAGCTGACATGCCTGGCCAGAACACAGAGGATTCTGCATGGGCGGTCATCATCGATACGCCCTGGTGGGCAGCGTGTAGGGCGCTCAGCACTTCTCTGCGGAGTGAGAGTGGTATAATTACCCTGTCCTTGTACAGGACCACCCTGTCAGTTGATGTGATGTTCTCACGGTACTGGTGGAAGTCACGGATCGTCATCGGCATCTTGAATTTTGAGTCGGGGATGCCGTCCGTCGCCATTTCCTCCAGGATGCGCATCTCACCATCGCTGCTGGTGGCCTCCCTGACACAATCCCATGTCACTGACCGCAATGATTCAAGGCCCGCAGCACACCATGCCAGGTCATCCTCCTCAGTGTCGTCGTCATTCCCTGGCTCGGTCTGGCATAGGATGGACAGTACATCAGTGTGCGTACTGGGTGGGAGGTGGGCGTTGTCATCCGGAAGGTCCATAAGTGATGGCCGTGTGGTGCCAACCGGCATACGTGACATGGCGTCCGCCGCCTTGTTCCTCATGCCCGGGACATGCACGATGCGGAAACGATAACGCAAGGTCTTCTCCTTGAGGTTCCGTAGGCGGAGGTTCGGTATGTCATCGAGCGCCCTGTCTGCAAGGAGTCTCAGAAGCGGCTTATAGTCCACCGCTACAATCAAGTCCTCGCATCCCAACACAAAGTAGCGTGCCTTGTCCAATGCGTCCACGACCGCAAGAGCCTCGCCCTCTATGGGCGTGTATCTGGACTCCGCCGCATGCATGAATCTGCTGCCAACCAGGGTTATCTTCCACCCATCAGTGCAGCAGAAGGGTCTGACTGGCATACATCGGCAGTGTTTCTGGAATAACCAGAATCCAATGCCCTCCTTTGACCAGTCCGTGGCGATACATGTTGGCCTGGTTTTGTCAAAAATGCGGACACCACGCTCAATTTCTTCGATGATAACATCCTTTGACTCACGGAATATGTCTTCCAACTCCGTGGACCACTCGAAGCGTTCTCCACTCTTCAGGAGCTTCCGGAATGGCTGCATACGCTCGGCCATGCTGAAGGCGTAGGCCACCTGGTTGACCAGCCCGAACCACGGCCTGATGTCCGTGACATTACGTGGTTGTGGGAAGTCGTGTATCGCCTCCAGGTGCGCTAAAAATGAACTTCTCCGGGTTGAGGACTATTCCGTTTCGGCCGCATATGTCCAGCCATTGGACCGCCTGGAAGTAGCTCTCCTCAATTGTATCTGACCATAGTAGCGTGTCATCTATGCACTTAGTTTTGTTGCCTATGTCCGCGACTACCTCGTCGTACCGTTGCGAGTAACCGTCCCCCGATGCCATGTACCCCTGCGGGGCCGACAGGTACCGGTAGCGGCCCCATGGGGTTATGAATGTCATCTTGTGGCGATCGTCCTTGTATAATGGGACGCTGTGATAACCGTTCCAGGCATCGAATACAGTCTTGAGTTTCCCGTTAGGCACACATCTCGCTTGGTGGAATGGAGATTGTGTGTGGTGGGTCTCGCGGAGTGCATACCTGTTCAGGGCCTGGAAGTCGACAGTGCGTCGCGGTTTGCCTGTCTTCTTCGCGCAGATCACCATGCGATGACACCACGTCACCGGTGTACCGATTGGTACTTCCTCCAACACGCCGAGGCGGACGTCCTGGTCGAGGCCTGCCTTTACCTCCTCTTGCCAGTGTAGGGCCACGGGGATGGGGGTGTGACAGGCAACCGGTGTCGCATCCTCATTAAGCATGAGGCGGAGTGGTGGGCCGGTCATTTTCGGTGGGGGCATGTGTTAAATGTGCTCTGAGCGTACAGTTCTAACAAGTGTCTCCGTAACGCCTTCCTGTTAGCCTCGATCGCCAACATGGGGAGTGTGGTCGGCCTGGTCGGCGGCTCTGCACGCCGCGGGCAGTCACATACTTCTGATGTCGCCAGATTCACCTCCCTGAGTGTTGGGCACTGGGCGGAGATCATTCCCAGGTCCACGCAGGCTGCGCGGGAGAGAAATATGCGGTCTGAGGTGTCCGTCACATACGCGATTTGGCGTGTCTCCAACCTTTGAGCGTCACCAGCGTCGCCGGCGAATCTGACTACCGCAGCTCCGAGGATCCGAATTCCCTTATTGTTCGCAGCTTTCATGGTCATGGATACGGGGATGAGGTCCTCTGTGCTTAGGCCCATTTGTTGAGCGACTTTAATGCTGATCAGGCAGCTTTGGCATCCCGTATCGGCCATAGCAGGCAGGGATACTGCACGGGTGCGTTTTAGGAGGTCAAAACCCAGAGCCTTGTAATCCTCGTGCTCGGTGGTGAGAGTGAGGTTGACGTATGGCTGCGGGCTGGACGCACGCTTCATCCACTTGTCGCACATGTCATCGTACAGGTGATGAGCGAGGGGAAGCGTGCGTAACTCGCCATCTGTGCTGA
This sequence comes from Notolepis coatsorum, assembly GCF_963971535.1. Lineage (NCBI taxonomy): Eukaryota > Metazoa > Chordata > Actinopteri > Aulopiformes > Paralepididae > Notolepis > Notolepis coatsorum. The sequence goes on from NC_140169.1 coordinate 124,304,115, forward strand.
CTGTGCATAGCTCAACGAAGGCTGCTGTCTGCTTGTCACACGTCCAGTCAGTTTCTCCGGGTGGGGGCCTAGTCGATCGGCCACCCAGGCAGGCCCTCTCGAGGTGATTCTGGTGGCCACACTTCCGACACTTTTTACCGTATGCGGGGCACTCGGCACGTCTGGCGTGCCACTGGGGTGTTTTGCCGTGGCCCACCTCGCCGCAGTGGATGAATACCCCTTCGGGCTTGGCCTTTGGTTTCTCTAGCCTGGCTCCTCCTCTGGCGCAGGTGTCCTGTTGTCTCACCCGCCTGTACGAACTGCTGACCATGTCCGCGCTCTGAGGGTCGAGCAGGCGCGATGCCGAGCGCTTTCCAGACTCCTTAGCCTCGATATACTCGATCATGTCCTTTAGTGGCATGTTCTGGTTCTTCTCACCGAGCAGGTCGAGCTGTATTTCCGAATCTGCAATGCCACGGGCAATCACGTCACGTAGGATCTCTTCCGTAAAGTCGTTGACTTGGTCGCACCCTGTCCTAGTGCATTTCATCTGGTACTTGCACGTGTCCGCCTGCCCCTTGATGTGGGCGTGGAACGACCGGATGGGCTCTTCATATCCCTGCCGCATGTTAGACAGGGCTGCCCGAGCTACCATGGTGTTCTCTGCGCGAACGGCGAGTGCCTTCATGGCAGCGAGGACGTCCTCCTCGTCGTTGCCCGCTAGGCTCCTGCCTGCCGCACGTGAGAGGTCCTCCCTCAGATCCTCCTCGCAGCACTCCAGTAGCTGTGAAACTATGTCGACCAGCTTGGTGCCTGTTTTGTACTCACCCCAGCGGGTTACGAAGTATGACCAGGCCTCGCCTGTTCCGGCCAGTGCTATGGAGGGACGCTTTAGCTTCTCCATTTTAGCATTTGCGCCCGGCGCCCAGGGGGCTGCGCCTGTGACATGTATAGTGGCGTGTACACTTAACATGGCCGCCACCACCGCCGCCGCTGCATGCTCAGCTACATAGTCACAACCCTCAATAGAGCACTCTGCATTTATAAGCACCATTGTCAGTTATTTGGATGAATAATTAATAGCTTGCTTCCAATGTATACAAAATTACTTCAGACTACAGCTGTATAGCTCTATACAAAAAAAAAATCCCTTTTGGCATCTTCCGTTGGAACTAATAATAAAAGTCCACTATAATCCAATGAAATGATCCTTTACATGAAAGTAAAACATCCATACCAATTGTCGATGTTAACAGTGCCCTGGTCCTTTAAGTCGACAAGGTGCTGTGTTTGCCGACGGCTCCATCAACTATCCGACTTTCTCCGTGGTCTGTTTGCGCACCTCGTCGTCGTCCTCTGATCCACTGATCATATCCGTTGGACTACATCCAGATGTTTGTATATAAATAAGAACGATATTCCATTTGTTCCATCCAGTTTAATAAGGAAGAAAACAATATACAAACAAGTCTTGGACGATTGCAGGTGTATTTACAAATAGCGTCTCAACTTCCTGTTCCGGTCGCTGTGCTACTGTGCAGGACCGTCTATTATAGAGGCGCTGTCTAGATATTCTCTACTTGTGGTAAAAATTGCATTAGGAGGTAAAGGCTAACCACATTAGCCTTTGCTGGACATCAGTTTTACAGAATGTCGTTGTGGATAGCAAACATTTCATCTTCAGTCCTATAAAGTTATCAATCATGGTGAATGCAGGGTAGAGCTTGAATGATCAAACTTCCTACCTTCCTACCTCCTAGAATGGCTCTAGTTGGGAGCGGGCCGATTGACCCGCGATATGGCTGGTTGCAGCTTTCTCGAGAACTGCTCATCCGATCGACTTCACACTCGACACTGCACTCCCCTGGGTCCTCAGCAATACACCCGCCAAATGTAAAGGTTATTGTTATAGCGCCACCACCTGGCAAAATGGCACCAAATCTGAGACCAGACCCCCCCCCCCCCCCCCCCCCTGGGTCCTCAGCAATACACCCGTCGAGCGTGAAGCCGAGCGTGAAGCCAATTGAATGAACGGTTCTCAAGATATGTTCTCAAGATAGGTAGGTTCTCAAGATATATATAAGAAAATGTCATAGAGAGACAGAAAAGAACAGTCAACCCGCTTGTCCATCACAATTTCCCCTTGAACTGTGCTGTTCAAGGGTGCTAACTGGAGTTGTGCAATGACAGGTAAATCCATTTCACTCTTGACTTACACCTATTTCTATGGGAATAGTCTGGAAAGGAGCAGCTCCAGGAGCTCGTTTAACCCAGCTGAGGACAACAGCCTGATCAAAGGCTGCACTCTGGTAGCATTACATACATGATGCATCAAAGTGATGTTGTTGTTTTAGATTACCTTTGGAGATAGATTTCCACAAACTTTCTCAGGTTCTTTCAGGACACACCAATTGTACCATTGTAAAGTTTCAAGACATACCACTACAGGCCTTGTCCTCACATACATGGGTATTTTTTAAACCATTTTCTATGTGGTTTAGCCTTTCGTCCACGTGTAAACTGTGTTTGAGGTCACTGAAACCTCCTTCCAGGGTGAAGATATTTAGATACATGGTGTATTCACATGGACAGGTGAAACCAGAGCTTTTGGAAAACACTAACATCATGATTAATGCCCCTGTCCATACGTATACAGATATTTCGGAGTATTTTCTCTGCAATCAGGACCACGGATAACTCCCTGCAGCCTCCTGTCCAGGTAATTTTATGTGAGTGTTATTGCGTTGTTGTTGTTATATTAGTCGTACTGGCGAATCGCGTCCTGCTCTTCGCCATCGAGATATACCTCATCTCCAGTACCTAGTGTACTCCATCAACGAATAAAAAACAATACACCCAGCACCTGCCAGGCCCCGCCCTAGTTCTACGTACTATATAGCACTAGGCGTGGTCACCACTCGCTCTTCCTCTATTTTCGTTTCCATCATAGCGGATGCGTGCACCCTATGCAACTAGTTGTCATGAAAAGTTTAGAGAAATTAGGTTGAGTGCTTACCGAAGATTTGCCTACCCCTGGAATCTTCGCGGCATGTTCTGACGGCGCTCGTATGGGTTCTGCGACTCTGCAGCGGGATGCATTTCGATGCATCTCAGCGTCGCGTCTGTAGTCTCCTCGTCTTGTTGACAGCAGACAGAGGGACGGCGTGTGAGGTGTAGCTATCGAGCTACCTCACACAAGGTAGGACTTGCACCACTAGGCATTATCGCTGGTGTTAGTAAATTCTGCTTGTTGTTTTGTAGACAACTTGTATATCGGCGCCAGGGGCAGGATGTTTGGGTAAACGTCCCTCTGAGGTGGACGTTTCCCAGGCTGTCCTGGAGAGCGCTGCTAATACTAAATGCTATAATGCTGGGTCACTGTTCTACTGTTCCCCGCTGTGGGATGTCACTAGGCATGACAATGCTGGCGTTTGTGATGTGCTCGAGTTGTCCCGGGAGACAACCGAGTTGTGTATTGGCGCAAGCGGCGGGATATCTGGGTAAACGTTGTTGTTTTCCCCGTTATCCTGGAGCGCGCGGCTAACGCTATGCTATGTTGGGCTACTGTTTCTTTTTTGTCTCCCTGCTGCGTGAATGTCTGTCTACACTACAGTCTTCCCTCCTCTCAACCATTCATGCTGTCCGTCAATCGGTGTCTACTGGGGGAGTATTGCGGGGGGGCTTTGTTTACCTTTTCATGGGTAAATGGGCTGAGGTCTAGGGCTGGTGTGCTGTTTGTGAATATTATGAATGAATGCGGGACTGGTTCTCTCTGGTCCGCATCCCCTTAATGTTGTGTGCATGGGCTAGCCCATTCTACAGTATATTCGTGGTGTTAGTTCATTTATTCATTAACCCCTTCATGGTGCACACCACAGTGGAGGTTGCTGGTTGCAACCACCACTGGTGCTCCGTGTTAGCATCAGTCCTTTGCTTTTGACATGTTGAAACAGTGCCCAGCCCGGCCGACGCCATGAGGTGGGTCGGCCCGGCGAGTGGCTGGTGGGCTGCTAAAGCCTGTACCGCCACGGTATGGAATTGGCAGCGATTAGTAACTGTGTTCGAATTGCTGTTTTTTCTATCAAAAATGGTGTCTGGTGGCGGGGCCTTGAGGGCCAGCCGACGTCGACACATCGCGCGAGGTTGTTGACGTTATTAGCTTTGACCTAGCCGCAAGCTATAACCGCTCAGGGCTCCCCTCTCCGCAGAGGATCTTGGTCTTCCGCTGGAGCGCGGGCGGTATTTGTCCTAGGCCCCACACCGCCTCACACCGCGCAGCCAGAGGTGAGAGCACGGCCTCGTCAGGGGCTATGGCGAGGCCCTCGACAGGCGGCCATGGTTTCCCCCGCCAGAGGTATCCTGGGCATTGAATCGACAGGTGTCCACAAGGCCGACAGCCTTGGCGGCCGAGGGATCGGCCATGTTGGATGAGCTCGGCTTGGAATATACAAGCCGTCGCCGTCCTGCCGCGAGCAGCCCGCTCTCCGATCACTCCCTCCCCCAACATCAGCGGAAAAGGGGCTCTGATTTGTTTCCTTTGGCTGCGGGCTGCGAGCCTTCATTGAAGCGCATGTGGCCCCACATTTCGCTTCTCATGGGGACAGGGGCTGACACCCAGTTGATGGCTGAGCCTGTCCGTGAGAATGTTGTGCTGTCAAGCGGCTCCCACACCATAAGCTGTGTTTGGTTGAGCCTGGTGTTACGTCTGTCAACTATAAGTGTTGTCAGCAGGGGGGCTCGAAACCTTTTTGAGGCACACAGTGCGGGCTTCCCCAACCTCGCCTTCGCCAGGCCGGGTATCATGTTGGTGCCTCCCACTCCTGAAAGATTGGCAGTGGTCTCGCAGGCGCGCGTGATTTGGGTGGTAGTAATATCACTGCAGGACTACGGTGTGTAGGAACCCATGGGGGCCTCACACCTTGCATGTCCGGCTGCAGAACAACTCCTCAGCATGTTCTGGAGGGGTGTTCAATGGGGGAGCTTTTGTCACCTAGACTGATGTCAGCTTCCCCCGTATCAAACCGGCCCTTTCTGTCGGGGTCCCCCCTTGGGTGCGATTGCCTCGTGGTTAGTGTCAGGGTCAGATGTCCCGACACGAAACGCTCTGCTCGCACGGGTCCAGGGTTGGCTACACACAGCAGGTGGGACCGGGCCGCCTATCTACAGTTCCTAGCGGACCTGCGCCACATGGCGGCGGATGCGTTGGGAGTGTCATCACATATGGCTACAGCAGTACCATATGTCGAGGTGGATGGAGAGAACGCTGAGGCGGGGACTTGTATTTACACAACCCCACCCGTTTTCGGGTTTGGTACAGACCCTATTGTCAGGGTCACCAGCAGTGACAGCTCTGGTCAACGAGATCCAATCTCTGTGGACGAAGCAAGCCATCGTCGTGGCGTTTTCCTCCCGGTGTTCTCTGGTGCCTGAGAAATCGGGAGGGGGGGTGTCAGACCCATGCTGGACCTGTCCCATGGGAAGGTTCAGCATTTTTTGGATCGTCTCCTACTTGTTGAACACTGTCAGGTGGGGGTCTGGTTCTCCTCCATAGACCTGTAGGATGCGTATTCGCATCCCCGATCTTCCGTCCTAGGGCTTACCTACGCTTCCTTTGCAGGGTTAGCGTATGAGTACCAGAGGCTGCCGTTCGGCTTTTCTCTGGCTCCCCGCATCTTCACCAAGAGCGTGGAGGCCGCACTGGGGCCTCTGCGTCATCAGGGGTTACGAAGTGTATTCTGCCCTGACGACGTTCTGGTCCTTGGCGGTCAAGGTGGATCGTCAGGTCTCATACCAGGCAGGTTTCCTACCAGCCTGGGGTTGCTGTAGACTGGAAGTAGAGTACTCCTCTTCCCAGTCAACAGGTGGAGTGCTATGGGCATCCCTCTCAGAGCGTGTTATCGACATGCTCGGGAGGTTCCATCCTAGGGCGGTTACGGCACTGTCCGTGATACGCCTGCTCGGTATGATGGCATCTGCTCATTCCGTGGTCCCTCTTGGCCTCCTCTTCACCCCAGGAGGAGGTTAAGGAGGTGGTTTTTTCCAGTATGGAAATAGACCCGGTGAGAGGCAAGTGGAAGCGGCTAAGGTTCCCGTGTCAGTACTGGGGGACCTCGCCCCCTGGGGAGGGCCTGGGGTCCTCACCAGGGGGGTCCCCATGGGCAGTAGGCTGTCACACGTCCCGTTTTTCACCGACGCCTCCCTCGCTGGAGACGCGTCGGGCCGACGCAGTAGGGGGCAGCTGGCAAGCCATGCTGCCCGGTCTGCGCTACGTTCAATGTGTTGGTATTGAAAGCGGTCCTTCTGGTCCTCAAACGGTGTTTGATCAGGATGGATAATACGACGTCAGCGTCGTATTTCGACAGACAGGGAGGAGTACGCTCCCCCCGTCTGCACCGGGCGGCGGGCGGCTGGCTATGGGCGTTCTCCATCTGTGCGGCCTGAGGGCTCTCCACATCCACGGCAGGGTGAATGTGGGTACAGGTGTAATGTCGCGGGGCGGTCCTCACCCTGACGGGTGGGGATTACGTCCGGACATAGTCAGGCAGGTCTGGGACCGATGCCGTGCCGCCTGGGATTCTTTCCCCCATACATCTGTTAGGTCAGTTGTTGGGGCGGGTACGTTGAGGAGTGCAGGTCCTTGATCCTGATTGCGCCGGACCCTGGGCACAGCTGTGTGGTTCCCGGTCCTGATCCAGCTCATGGTATCCCATCATGGCCTGTTCCTTGGTCATCGCGGGCCCTCTCTCAAGCGCACGGATCTCTGTGTTAGTTCCCTGTGCTGGGCCAGCTGCTGATGGTTTGGCTTGTGAGAGGGTGAGTCTGGAGAGGATGGATCCTTCTGTGGTTGGTACCATCAGGAACGCGCATGCTCCCTCCACTATCGCGGGTTACGCGGGTAGGTGGTGTATTTTCCAAGAGTGGTGTAAGGCCACCCTCTTGTGAAGCATTTCCTGCTTGGCGTTCGACGCCTTAATCCGGTGAAACGCTCTTTGGCTCTGAGCTGGGATCTTCAATTGGTCGTCGTCGGTTGTCCTTGGCCCCGTTTGAGCCTCTTGAGCAAGCGCCGTTGGAACAGCTGTCGTTCAAGACTGCGTTCTTGCTGGCCATCACCTCAGCTAAACGCGTGGGTGAGCTTTGTGCTCTCTCGGTGCGGCCCGAGTGTCTGTCTATTCGTTCCGATAGCGGTGCCACTCTGCGGCCTAATCCAGCCTTCGTGCCAAAAAATATCCGGAGTTCTTTCCGCTCCAGGGATATTATGGTTCAGGCGTTTCATCCGCCTCCTCACGCTAGTGAGTTGGAGGCGGGCCTTCACCTGTCATGTCCGGTCCGGGCTTTGGGGATTTACCTCAGCCGTACTCAGGGCCTCAGGGCTACCGATCAGCTCTTTGTCTGTTACGGTGGCTCTCGTGCTGGTAAGGCACTGTCGAAACAGCACCTGTCCCATTGGTTGTGCGAGGGCATTGCCCTTTGCTACACGTTGGCCGGGCTGGCTCCCCCTGGGGGCGTCGTGGGGTGGCGGCCTCTGCCGCCCTACTGGGTGGGGCCTCGGTGGAGGACATCTGTGCTGCGGCTTCATGGTCCTCACCGGGTCCCTTCGTAAGGTTTTACCTCATGGACATGACCGGGGGTTCTGTCTCCCAGGCGGTTCTGAGGTCTGGGACCTCTCCTGCTTCCCGTCCTTTGGTGGGATAGCAGGAGTGTGTGGGTGTGGGCCACGGGAGTCCCGTCACCCCCTCTTCATTAGGAAGGATGAGGTGACGGGACTCCCCTCCCCCCTGATGTGGGCTTTCGGGTCCTCAGGGGGTGCATTTGTCGGTCCTCGCGTCTGCTCTGTCCCCATATCTCGATGGCGAAGAGCAGGACGCGATTCGCCAGTACGACTAATATAACGATAGGTTATGTATATAACCTAGTTATATGAGTACTGGCTGAGCGTCCTGCTCTTAGCTTGCCCTGAGGTCCCTTGGGGAAACTTTTCTTGGGAAACGGTTTTTTCCAAGGAAGAACGAGTGGTGACCACGCCTAGTGCTATATAGTATGTAGCACTAGGGCGGGGCCTGGCAGGTGCTGGGTGTATTGTTTTTTATTCGTTGATGGAGTACACTAGGTACTGGAGATGAGGTATATCTCAATGGCGAAGAGCAGGACGCTCAGCCAGTACTCATATAACTCGTTCTTGTTGTTGACTGAGAGATTTTCTAAGACACTGTTGGTGTGGACAAGATTTTAAACAAAGGAGAACAAATCCTCGTTTCAAAAACAGTGGTGGAAAGTATTTTTACTCAAGTACTGTACTTGAGTACAATTTCAAGCTACTTCTACTTTACATGAGTATTTACATTTTAGGTAACTTTATACTTTTACTCCACTACATGTATCTGAACCCATCAGTTACTAGTTACTTTGAAGAAAAAGATTTTGCTTAGAAACCTTGGCAAACATGTACAGTATATGAAGATTATATACTTTCACATTTGAAGCCTGCTGACTTCAAGAGGACATAATCAGAGGAGCAGAACTGGACCACATTCCACTTTAACATGACCTTTAGAGGTCAATTAGGTCAGAGGATTGAACACTCCCAAGCACTGGAATACACAAATGTCATGTAGAATGCCTACTTTTACTTTAGATACTCAAGTACGTTCAATAGCAAATACTTCTCTACTTTTACATTTTAATCTCTAACCCTGTACTTGATCCTCCGATCACAACTTTCCTCCCCCCTGCCTCCAAGACAGCTGGTGGTGACCATGGTTTAAAACAGCATGAAGATGAAACATGGGGGCTGAACATAGTTAATGAATGTATATGGAGGGAAGAGGTGCAGAAAAACCCTGTTCTGAAAATGCCATATGTTACAGTACAGTAATGGATGTTAGGCATCCATTAGGCATCTGGGGGGGGGGGCATCAGAAAGCAAAGTTCTCTACCTTTAAACGTCAGTATTTTCTTTTTCAACACATGGGGAACCTGTCTGTAGAGTTCTGCCAGTAGTGAGGGCCTGGGGGTGGCAGATGTGAGGAGATCCAAAGCCACTGGTGTGAAGAGAGGAAGAACCGCCGTTACTCCTGTTCACCTGCAGCCTGATTATGAAACAGCCGAGACATGACAAAGCATGTCTCGCTCTTTTTTCTCTCTCTCTCTCTCGCTCTCTGTCTCTCTCTCTCTCCCTTTAAATTACTCTGGCAGTTTCCTTTTCATGTCCTTCATACCGACGGAAAGAAATAACCGAATTGGGTACCATGCGTTCACCGGGACCCAGGCTTCGGCACGCACAATTAATCCCCCCCCTCTATCTGCCGGCTCCATTTGGTCGGCATGTGTGCAGATGAGGTAAATGTCAGGGAGGGACGGGTGCACTAGTTTATCAGTGTGGCCGTGCAATTGTAATGACTGCAAATGAGCATCATTGTACTACCAACACCCCACACAGCACCCCACACAGCACCACACTTATCCTCCCTTTACTCATAGCATGGGCGCCGCTCAGCCTACCATGCAAGGCCAGTTCAGCATTTCCATGAAACGGACAGTGGTGGAAGAAGTACACAGTTCCTTTACTTAAGTAAAAGTAGAAATACCCAGATAAATGAGTACTCTGGTAAAGGTCCTTCATTCAAATTCTACTTAAGTAAAAGTAGAGACAATCCTCGGTCCAAAGTGGTATGTGGTCCAGTTCTGCTGCTCTGATTAAAGGTTGTGTTAAAGTTGTAAATGGTCCAGTTCTGCTGCTCTGATTATGTTCCTCTTGAAGTCGGAAGGCTTCTTCTTCATACATCTTTGCCATATTTTCTATGCTAAATCTTTTTTTAACTAGTAACTGATGGGTTCAGATAAATGTAGTGGAGTAAAAAAGTACAATAGTAAGTTATATAAGTTCCCTAAAATGAAAATACTCACGCAAAGTACAAATAAACAAACATAGTTACTTTGCACTACTGGAAATGAGTACACTTAATTAAATAATGGCCCATCACGCCCATGCTTCCAAACTCTCAAAGGGCGTGGTTTTGACCTTCCTTGACATTTGGCCTCCCTCCACTTTGGAGAGTTTATGTAGAAGGTCAGAAGGTTGCATATCTGTCTGTCTTGGAGGGGGGGGTTCAGCTGATACATGGCGGGGCCATGCTGACCGTAGAGGCGGCAGCCTGCTCTTCATCACCAGTACAGTCAGAAGCAACCCCCCCCCCCCCCCCCCCCCCGTTCCTTTCAGAATCCTTGGAGTCCCTGGGCTAGAGTATAGGGTCACGTCTGTCAGTTCCATCTTCGGTTCCCACCGCCTACCCTGCTCTCCCTGAGGACAGACAGGCAGACAGACAGACAGACAGACAGACAGACAGACAGACAGACAGACAGACAGACAGACAGACAGACAGACAGACAGACAGACAGGCAGGCAGGCAGGCAGGCAGGCAGGCAGGCAGGCAGGCAGGCAGGCAGGCAGGCAGACAGACAGACAGACAGACAGACAGACAGACAGACAGACAGACAGACAGACTGACAGACACACAGACAGACAGACAGACAGACAGACAGACAGACAGACAGACAGACAGACAGACAGACAGACAGACAGACAGACAGACAGACAGACAGACAGACAGACAGACAGACAGACAGACAGACAGACAGACAGACAGACAGACAGACAGACAGACAGACAGACAGACAGACAGACAGACAGACAGACAGACAGACAGACTGACAGACACACAGACAGACAGACAGACAGACAGACAGACAGACAGACAGACAGACAGACAGACAGACAGACAGACAGACAGACAGACAGACATACAGACAGACAGACAGACAGACAGACAGACAGACAGACAGACAGACAGACAGACAGACAGACAGACAGACAGACAGACTGACAGACACACAGACAGACAGACAGACAGACAGACAGACAGACAGACAGACAGACAGACAGACATACAGACAGACAGACAGACAGACAGACAGACAGACAGACAGACAGACAGACAGACAGACAGACAGACAGACAGACAGACAGACAGACAGACAGACAGACAGACAGACAGACAGACAGACAGACAGACAGACAGACAGACAGACAGAGAGGAGACAGAGACTCACTCTGAACCTGTCGTTATGTTAATGCCGGCTATCAGGCACCGGTGGTGCGATCCTCCCAGCCCCACTCAACACACTCAGGGGACAACCTACAGATTTTTCTCACTTCCACAGGCAGCCTTCATTTTCCACACTACTGGAAACACGACACCGTCATCAGTTATTGGATTTCTTGGTCGTATTGCCACTACGGGGCTGCAGAGCTCATCGCTGTGTAGGAAATTGAATGCAATGCTTTTAGCTACGGTATACGGCAGGATCACATTCATTCAGGAGAGAGGCCAACGAGTCGCGGCTTAAAGGTGGGCTATTACCAAAATGAAAGACCCCCCATTGATCCGGTCTCATTGTTGTTTTGATGGCGCAAACGAACTTGAACCCCTGCAAGGGTAGATTGAGACTCGAGTCATGGGCACGTTGAAGTGTAGCAGGCTAGACTTCACATGAGGTAATAACCGGGAGCAGAGAGCGGTCCCTCTAACAATATTATGACCCCAATAGCTTCCCTCACAATAATTTATTTCCTCTCCGGGCATCGATTAAAGCCATTTGAGATCGTTACTATTCAAAGTGCTTATGATGGAGCATTATGAAAAGATACCTTGACAGACAGTTTAAGATCCAGTGGATGAATCAACATAATAAAAGAGCAGGACATCCATCAGCTGTCCAATTACCTTTCAGACCAAATTAGAACATGTCACAGGAAAGGTCAAGGTCGCTTCAGTGCGGGTGTCCGGCCCCGGCGAATGGACAAGGAGGTCCAACTGTTTTGCTTCATTGTGTTTGTCTTTTAAGCGGCTATGCATTTCAGACACCCGGAATGGATGCCAAGCGCAAGGCCGTCCAGGACAAGTGGCCCAGAACACTCCTAAATAATGACCTAAATAGCCTACCTGTGACAGCCTTCACAATCCGAGTTGAAGTAAATGTGCCATGTTACCTGCGCCCACTTTAATAATACACACAGGACTGCTTCTTGGCAAGCCATGAATGTGTTTTGAATAAAGGAATAAATGTCACAGGTAACGTACAGTCACACTACTGTAAATCAACAGCAAACCTTGTGCATTCCGGAGGCACAAAGGACTAACCTATTGTAAATCCTCAGTGTCTGTAAACATTTAAAAAAAATGATTTAACCTTTATTTATCCAGGCAAGCAATTAAGAACAAATTCTTATGTACAAAAGCAGTCTGTCCACACATTTCTGTGTGTGTGCGTATGTGTGTGTGTGTGTGTGTGTGTGTGTGTGCATGTGTGTGTGTGTGTGTGTGTGTGTGTGTGTGTGTGTGTGTGTGTGTGTGTGTGTGTGTGTGTGTGTGTGTTTGTGCGTGTGTGTGTGTGCGTGCGCACGTGCGCGTGTCTTATAATTGTACTTTAATCACTTAAAGTGGAGAAGCATGGGTTAAATGTCTCCACCCTGGGTCCTTCCAGTCCAGGTCCTGTGAGGAGAACGACACATAACAGGTGATACATTTCCCCCTCTTCTAATTACATTCCTTGCAATCTCCGTATCCCTCCATCAGTTAAACCACTCTACCGCTCCACAGAGCCAGCCCTGCCTATCTATCTACAGGCAAAAGTAATTTTCTTACAATGGAAAGAAAGTCGTGAGAAATGTATTTATTTATACGGAGGGATCAAAAGCCATTTTAAGTCATACCAACCGAAGCCTCATGAAAGCCGGTACAGAGACTCCAGGTAGAACGTTGCCCCCCCCTAGCGCTATTTTCCACTCATCGCTGATGTCGTCTCAGTGTGTAGATCCCTTTCTCATCACAATCCATGCTTCTCTTCATACTTCATACATGCTGCTCTTCATACTTCATACTGCAGCTCCGTCAAGTTACAGTAGCCATAACACAAATGTAAAGTAATGGAGCTACGCTTCGTTCTGTGCAAGGCCTGAAATCAATGTTGACACCGCAATAAACACTCATTTTGTGGCTACCTACTGTCAGTTTTGGGAAAGTTCACTTTCTACATGAACTAGTTCAGTTCACAGTTCACACATTTTTAAATGAACTAGTTCAGTTCATAGTTCATAATAAATTTTTTTTAACTAAAGTTCATGGTTTAAAAAATGAACTCGTTTATAGTTCTGTCTTCAATACGTTGCTGCAAGCTATTATTAGCGCCGATAATGAACAAGTTCACAATTACGTTCATCTAGCGGAAATACAGTACGTGAATTCAGTTCACGTTCGCCCAAAATATGAACGAGTTCATGAACAATCTAACGAGTTCATGAACGATCGTTCATTGAACGCGTTCAGGTACATCACTGCCTACTGT
>NC_140169.1:124319994-124617494 GCF_963971535.1 Notolepis coatsorum
ACCCCTTCCTAACATCATTGGAGAGGCAAACAACGTAAAACAAGTCCTCCTAAAGACAGCTGCTGATTTTATTGCTGAGCCCATTGCCTCAATTTTTTATCTTAGTTTTGTGACTAGTACCATCCCCAAAGTGTGGAAGTCTGCTTTTGTCCTTCCATTATTAAAAAGTGGGGACCCCTCAGATGTTAATAATTATCGCCCCATTTCTAAGCTCCCTGTCCTGGCCAAAGTTTTTGAATCCTTTGTGAACATTCAACTAAAGCAATACAGCATACAACACCGGGCTGGTGACAGGCAACATGGAAGAACACAAGATGGCAAGATACAACGTCAGGAGAGCAGTAATAGAGGCAAAACGGCGTTACAGGGATAAAGTTGAACTTCAGTTTGAACAGGCTGACTCTAGAGGCATGTGGCAGGGCCTCAGAACAATGACAGACTACAAAGGCACCCCCCTCAAACTGAACAGTGACATCTCCTTAGCAAATGATCTCAATTCCTTCTATGCGAGGTTTGAGGCTGTGAATAACAACACCAGCCTACAAACCACGGCAATGGGGGGGGGGGTCTGCTGATGGAGACTCAGTGTTCAGGGTAACAGAGCATGAGGTGAGAAGGATCTTTAAAAAAGTGAATATCAGGAAGGCAGCAGGACCGGACGGCATCCCCGGCCGCGTCCTAAAAGTCTGTGCCGACCAACTGGCCCCGGTATTCACTGACATCTTCAACCTGTCCTTGGAACAGGCTGTCATCCCCACCTGTCTGAAGAAGTCCACCATCATCCCTGTACCCAAAAAATCTACGCCCGCTTGCCTCAACGACTACCGCCCTGTAGCCCTCACCTCCATAGCCATGAAGTGCTTTGAGAAGCTAGTGAAGGGCTACATCTGTTCCTCCCTCCCCATCAACCTGGACCCTCTGCAATTTGCATATCGCCCCAACAGGTCCACGGAGGACGCCATAGCCCATGTGCTGCACACAGCAGCATCACACCTGGACAAGAGGCAGGGGAACTATGTGAGAATGCTGTTCATCGACTACAGCTCAGCATTCAATACCATAGTCCCCTCCAAACTCATAGCCAAGCTCAGGGACCTGGGCTTGAACTATGACCTCTGCCAGTGGGTCTTGGACTTCCTGACGGGCAGACCCCAGGTGGTAAGAGCCGGCAACTGCACCTCCTCATCCATCACGCTCAACATAGGGGCCCCCCAGGGCTGTGTTCTGAGCCCCCTCCTCTACTCCCTGTACACACATGACTGCGTAGCACAGCGGAACAACAACACCATCATCAAATTTGCTGATGACACAGTAGTGGTGGGCCTGATCTCTGCCAACGACGAAAGGGCCTACCTGGAAGAGGTAGAGAACCTGTCACAGTGGTGTCAGGAGAACTGCCTCTCCCTGAACGTCAGCAAAACAAAAGAGATGATTGTGGACTTCAGGAGGTCGGGGGTCAAGGACTACAGCCCCCTCAGCATCGACGGGGCACCGGTTGAGAGAGTGAACAGTTTCAAGTACCTCGGAGCCCACATATCCGAGGACTTGACATGGACCACACACATTGACAGTGTTGTGAAGAAGGCACGACAACGCCTCTACTTCCTCAGGCGCCTAAGGAAGTTCCAAGTCAGTCAGAAGATCCTTAGGAACTTCTACTCATGTACAATAGAGAGCATCCTGACCGGCAACATCACCTCCTGGTTTGGGAATAGCACTGCACAAGACCGTAGCAGACTACAAAGAGTGACACGTTCAGCCGAACGCACAATTGGAGGGGGGCTTCCCACCCTCCAGAACATTTACAACAAGCGGTGCAAGGGGAAGGCTAAGAGAATTATTAAGGACTCGAGCCACCCGAACAACTGCCTCTTTGAACTGCTGCGGTCAGGCAAGCGATACCGGAGTCTTAAGGCGAGCACAGAAAGACTCAGAAGAAGCTTCTATCCCCAGGCCATCAGGCTGCTAAACGAACAATAATCGCTAAACGAACAATAATCACTATGCAACAACCATCAAATGCACACAGCACACACACCCACACACACACACTCACTCAAACAAACAACACACTGCAGCACCCACTCTCCACACTTTAGATCACACAAACACACTTACACTTTATATTTATTGATAAAGGATTTGCACTACAACTCGTACACCTACTGTGAATTGTACCTAAATTGCACCTCGTCCCATTTCTCCATTTCTGCCTTGCACTATATAGTATTGTATATTAGTACACTGCACAGTATTGTATATTGTATGGTAACTACGTCTATTCTGCATCGAACATTGTACATATGTCTAAACTGAACACTGTGACCTCATTTTTTTTACTTCTAATTTTACTATGTTATTTTATTTCATACGTATCTTGTCCTGCACAGTCTCTGGAGCGCAACAGTAAGAAGCATTTTGTATAAAAGTATTCTGTACTTCTGTATGACAACTATTAAAGAAACTTGAAACTATTAGAAAATAACATCCTAAGTGAGGTTCAGTCAGGCTTCAGGTCTGGACATGGTACCATAACTGCAGCTATGCTAGTGGCTAATGACATAATCAACACACTTGACAATAAACAACATTGTGCAGCATTGTTTGTTGATTTATCAAAAGCATTTGACTCCGTAGACCACAAACTATTACTGGATAGACTGGACAACATTGGCATTGGACAGGAAGCGGTAAATTGGTTCAGAAATGACCTCTCAGACAGAACACAATGTATATTTGCAGAGAACTACAAATCAAGTTTTTTAGAAATCAACAAAGGTGTTCCCCAAGGGTCTATTTTGGCTCCGGTTTTATTCTCTATTTTTATAAATGACCTGGGAAATAAAATCCAGACAGCCAAGATGCATATTTATGCAGACGATACAATCCTGTATACAAGTGCTCCCTCCCTTACTCAGGTGATTGAGAACCTCCAGGCTGCGTTTAATTGTTTTCAAACCTCCCTTTTTGATCTTAAACTAGTTTTAAATGCAAAGAAAACTAAATCCATGATGTTCACAAGGGCTCGCTCACAGCCAGTGAATCATGTTCATATCGTTACGCTAAAGGGAGCAACCATAGAAAATGTTTCATCCTACAAGTATCTTGGGCTATGGCTGGATGAAAAGCTATCTTTTAAAGTGCATATTGGAAACCTCACAAAGAAACTTAAACTAAAACTTGTTTTTTTCTTTCGCAACAAACGATGCTTCTCTTTTGAGGCCAGAAAGAAACTTGTTCAAGCCACATTCCTGTCTGTAATTGACTATGGTGACATAATATATATGCATGCTGCCTCTTCAATGCTAAAAAATCTAGACAGTGTGTATCATGCTTCTCTGCGCTTCATCACTAGTGCCAAAGGGCTTACTCACCATTGTGTGCTTTACCAAATGGTAGGATGGACCTCTCTGTACGTACGGAGGAAATCCCACATATATAAGGCCATCATAGGGAAGCTTCCCCTATATCTTTCCAACCTAATTAGCTTTGCCTCTAGCAGCTACCATACCAGGTCCACAAGATGGCTACTTTAAAAAAAAACGAGAATAAACACTGAACTAGGAAGAACTGCTTTTTCAAGCTTCGCACCTTGGGCATGGAATGGGCTACAGGACCATATCCACTTAGATACCCTGGTCTCCCTCTGCGAGTTTAGGTCTGTATTACATAACTTCCTACAGGAAGAGTGTCGCTGCTTTCTCTAGTCGGGTCCCAGCTGCAAAACTGCAGAGTTACTGTATTGCCCTGTATTTTACTGTCGTACACTTTTACTGTTATGTAGACTGTTCTGTTTTGTGTTTTTATGTTTACGTGTGATGTATTGTGTATTGTGTACATGCACTTTTATTATGTTCTTGTGTGATGTACCGCACATTTTATTGCTGTCTGATGTTTGCGGGTGTTATGGCTGTCATCTTGGCCAGGTCGCCCTTGCAAAAGAGATCTTGTATCTCAATGGGACTTCCTGGTTAAATAAAAAAAAAAAAATTAGAGAAGGGGCAGCAGAGGTCATTTACTTCAGTCATTATTAGTACAATTTTAATTACAATTGCCCAGACTACTGTAGATCATCCCTGACTATTCCGCTAGTCTGTGTCACAACCAGGGACAATAACACTTCCCTTGGATGGGAATCCTATACAAAGACCACAATTCCCACAAAGGTGGTCGTAGCACTGCCTCTGGCGAAGTGCGGGACAAATAGTATGACAGTCGTCAAGGCTAAGATTAATGCCCCTTAAAAGTGTTATGAAAGGGTTGTGAGAGTGAGGGACATGTAGGGACTATGATTAAATCATGCCTGTGACTTCCCCCCCCATGAGTGCATTCTCGTGTTCGACACCTTGAATTACAGCCCTGGGGGTCACTGCCAGAGCTACTGTAGAATTTTTGAATTGGAAATCTACTCATCTGTTTTTCTCCTATTGATTTGTGGTGGCTGCCCCTTCCCCACCCTCGTCTTCCTCCTCTCCCAGCAGGAGAATACTGTTACTGATGCCTATAACGAAGCCCGGGCAGCACAGTTCTGTGCTGGTTGATAAAAGCCCTCTTCGGCTCCTCACAGACTATAATACGAGAGAGGCACTTTCCCTTCCGTACGGTGTCGCAAACGAACTTCGCGCGGAGCGGGAGCGAGAGGCATCATCATTCCTCCGCCACATCGACGCGTCGCGACAGCTTGACAGCTCAGCGCTCCTGCACTGCGTTACTCCGGCTCGTTGGGGGTGAACGCTGCCGAGACTCTAGGTGCCATTTCCACCCACCCGCCGGAGAGAGTGCAACAGAGACTCACTCCCAGTAATGAAGCTATAAATGGTGCCGCCTGGCCGTCTGCTTCCCTCCCCGCCTCCCAATCCCATCCCATTCCCCCTTTTTTCCTTATTTCTCTAATGTCTTTTCATAATGATACTGGCACTCTGGGGTTCGCCAGCCGGATGCTATCCTATTTTTACCGGGGCCTGATGACCGACAGTATTGGTCTTTGACTTGATGTATTCACCTTTTAGTTTCGGCTGTTATGAGAATTTATTCTCACCGGCTCGTGTCATCATGCCGCCACCGTTTCGCCGTGCTGTTTTGCCAGATGACCTGTTGATCCCCGTTGGTAAATGCTGCGGTCGGTATTATCAATATTTCCTTAACTATGGCGGAGGGAGCGGCACCGAAGCCCGACGGATGTTATCGATCGAGAGAAACCCTCCAGGCGGTTTTTGAATATGTTATCGGAACACTTACATGCATCTTGTGAGCCATGATCATCACAAGAAACGGCAGGATGAAAATAAAAATGGAGTCGTTTCCACCAGTATTTCACATTAGGTCGGATATGGTTTCAGTTTCAGTTTAAGTTTATTTAAAAAAGACAGTACACATTAATCAACATTACTGTTGATTATAATTCACAACTGTAGTCCTTTTGGCAAGATGTTATAAAACCATACACCTAAAACAGAAGCATTAAAAGTAAATAGCCAGGTCTTGATATTTTTTTTGTAAAGGTGTGGTAGGTAGCACAGTATCTTATTTCAGTTGGTAGGATACTCCAAAACTGACTGAAAAACACGATTGACTGAAGGAGCTGGACCTAAACGGCAAAGTACAGTCCCCTCTCTGGGTAGATCTTCTTGTGGACCTATAAGAAACGTTTTTTGTTTGACAAAAGTACTGAGAGGTGGAGGGGCCTTGCCATTTAAAATCTTGAACAGTAGGTAGGCATCAGTGTATTTTGTCAGGTTTTACCAGCTGAGGATTCTGTACTTGCTGAAGATGTGACAGTGGTGGTAAGTATACAGTTTTCGGTCCAGCACCTTGAGAGCCTGCTTATACAGAGAGAGAATGGGTTTCATGGTTGTGTTTTTTTGCGTGGGTCCAGCTAGTCATGCAGTACATGAGATGGGAAATGATCACTGCATTCATATAGAGAAGCGCAGCTAGATGTTAAACAGTTCCTCATGAATCAGAAATTTTACAATTTATATTTGGCAGTCTGCGTTACTCTTTTTACCTGCTTTTTGAAAGATAGTGTAGAGTCGAGGATACTGCCAATATATTAACAGCCGCCAGTTCTTTAGTTTTTGCATGTGTGATGCCCACTAGAAGTGGTATCACGTTAATATCTTTAGATTATGTGTCAAAACAGTGTGAACATACTGGTACACGATTACCGCCATCAGAAACAAGGTAGAACAGTCATTTATATTTAATGGGAGACATTAACATAATTTGGTCAATAGGTGGCAGTATAGGACTTGTGTTTAGTGGCTTCGCCTTCCAGGGAACCGTACCTTGTCGTTTAGGGACACACGAGGCGAGCTTAGTCTCACAACCGGGAGGACCCATAACCAATAACACCATGTCTGCGCCTTCCTTTGTCAAATGACTAACTACAACCTGTTTCATAGGTGGGTAATATACTACAAAACACACATAAAGGTTAACAAGGATACATGCAATGTCGAGGGTCCAATGAAGTGACTATTGTCGATGTTTGAGTCAAGTTTAAGAAGTTTAAGACGACAAGTAACGTGGTTTAGAAGTTGACCGTCTATTGATGGCGCCGTGTCTCGTGGTACATTGAAATATAGTGTTGAAATACAATTGCCCATTTAATCACTAACGTGTCGGAGTTAAGTATCTCCAAGGGGATTATAAAGGTTTATGTTTTGAAGTACATACTGTTTGGGTTGAACTGCTGTTTAGTAAATGTGTATATTGTGTACAAGTATTGAAGACGGTTAGAGGGAAATTACTTTAGCTCAACACCGGAGCTGTCCCGCATGCTCTCTCTCTCTCTCTCTCTCTCTCTCTCTCTCTCTCTCTCTCTCTCTCTCTCTCTCTCTCTCTCTCTCTCTCTCTCTCTCTCTCTCTCTCTCTCTCTCTCTCTCTGTCTCTCTCTCTCTATCTCTATCCCGCTCTCCGTTAAATGTAAATATAAATCTATTCCCTTGAGTTACACCATGGTCACGGTTTAGCAAATTCCTAGTAAGGTTGAGAACGGCCAGATACATATATATATAAATGCACATTTGAGTTGCAGTAGAACTTGAGCTGGAACACAAATTTGAGTAACACTGAGGTGTTGAGGTATTTCTGTACACTAGAGAATAGTGGATATGACTGATGATAAACGAATGATGATAAAGGTAACAGCTATTGGTGATATAAGGAATTGTTTGACAGACAGAATGAGAATGACAGTGTTGTTAATTAAAAGAAAACATACGATGGTCTCTTCCAACATGCCTAGACATGCCTAGACAGAGGTTAACAGGATAATGTTTCCCTTCTCACGTGCTTATACTTAAGACGCCAAATATGTATAAAGACATAAGTAATTACAATGTACAGTATATAATACTGGATAACTACATTTGAAAGGAAAATACTATTGAAGTGAACCAGGGTATCCTAAAAGGTGTGTGTTGCAATGATGAATATGCTTTTGAATTGATAACAAGAATGGAATTATAATTGAATGTATTAAAGTAATGTAACTAATTGAACTGAATGATGATACAATGATGTTGATTGATTGATTGATTGATTGATTGATTATTCTGTTGAATAAATAAACGTTGTTGAAATCACAACCGGGAGGACCCAGAACCAATCACACTATGTCTGCGCCTTCCTTTGTCAAATGACTAACTACAACCTGTTTCATAGGTTAAATATATCTCTGCTATCAGGTGCCATATCCTGGTACCTGTAACACATGAATATAGATAACGATAGGCAGGGCCGCCTGGGAGAAATGCGAGGCCCTGTGCGAGATTTAAACGCGAGGCCCCCCCCCCCAAAAAGGTAAAAAAAGTAAAAAAAAAAAAGAAAATATATATATATATATATATATATATATATATTTTTTTTTTCATACAGTCAACATATTCGTAAATAATAGCGCTGCCCGAGGCTGGGCATGATACAGTCAACATATAGCAAGAGAGAGAGCGAGAGAGAGCGACTGTTCTACAGTCAATATACAGTGTACAGAGAGAGACACATTGGAAAGAAATTGAAATGCTATTTGGCCCTAAACAGAGAGTACACAGTGGCAGAATACCTGAGCACTGTGACTGAAGATTCTTGACTAGGTACAGACTCAGCGAGCACAGCCTAGCCATCGAGAAAGGCCGCCATAGGCAGACTGTGTGTGTTAGAAAGAGAGAGAGAGAGAGAGAGAGAGAGAGAGAGAGAGCATGTGTGTTAGAGAGAGAGCATGTATGAGAGAGATAAGCAAAGACGACCCCCTAAAGGATATTCAACTTTTAATGAAAGAACAAAACAGAAGGAAAAGATAACTTCACAAAGGCAACATGAATATACATAGATCCAAAAGGACAAAGATCAACACTTAAATCCAAAGAGAAGAGGGTCTATACCAGAGAAAACAAAGCAGCAAGGAGCCAATGGCCGACAGCTAAAGGCTAGCCAGGTAGGCTACTGACACCAGGCCACACACAGCTTTGGCCAACGGCCCAACGCTACCCAAGCTACACAAACGAACAAATGAATTCACACACAGCACATGTCGTATCTCCAAATGTTTTGAAGTAACATATGTTTTGCCTGGAAAAAAACATCGTTATTAGCAAAACATTCGGGAGGGGAAGGAAGGAAGAGTGGGGTAATGTCATGACATTTTCATTAATCTTACCTGCACCAAGGAACGCAGGGCGAAAGGCCGCAACACAGGTCTCCACGTTGACGAAAGGCCTCTCGCTGTCGGGACAAAAATAAGCTATGGCCAGAGCCTTGTCATGGTGCAGGCCCGACTACATCTTCTGTCAAAGATGATGTCGTAGTCAGAGTGCCAGAACCCCCTGCTATTCTCACGGCTAATGTCAATGGTCGTAGCACAAGCTAACAGCTAACTCAAGGCTAACTGATAGCATCAAACGAACGTTCCCAGCCGAGCGCAGCCGGCAGCTAACGTCGAAGCTAAACAGCTAACTGGCTAACAGTTAGCTCAACCAGGCTATCGCTAACCATTAGCTAACGCAGAAGCAAGCTATGCGGCTACATACAGGTGCTGACACCAGGCCACACACCGTTAGCTACTAGTAGTACTACAACAGCTAGTCGGCCAGTTTAGCTCCAGAGAGAGAGAGAGAGAGAGAGAGAGAGAGAGAGCGATGTCCACGGCGGGAATAGAATAGAGTTAATAGAATAGGTTAAAAACTCACCAAACGTCCAAGAGGATGGAGACAACCGCATGGAGTTGACGAAGTTCATCTGCCAAACGACCATCCTCTTCATCTTGGCTGCATGTCTCTAGGTTAGCTAACGCTAGTTAGCCTTTAGCTAAGCTAGCTACTAGCCGACATCATCATGGCTATATCCCGACTGCATCATGACAAGGCTCCGGCCATTTGTCCCGCCAGCGAGAGGCCTTTCGTCAACGTTCCTTGGTGACCGACCGACTGATAATGACCGACCTCTTCGAGTTGGCTGGCATAACTAAGCATAATAGTCAAAAGCTGCACGCGCGAAATAGTCAAACGCATCTGACTCACGCCGGCGTACTACACATGATGTAAGTAACCACTCCGCTCCCTTCGTTGAAACCAATAGTATGTCTGCTGCAGAGCCCCAGAGCTCCCTTCGTTGAAACCAATAGTATGTCACTGCAGACCCAGGAACAAGTCAGACACATTCTACAAACGTGTCTAATGTGAAATATATAAGCATATAAGCAAAACTAGATTTTAGGTCTGTGATGAAAAAGGGCCTCGCGGGAAGGGGGGCCTCGCAAAAAAAATAAATAAAAAAATAAAAAAATAAAAAAAATAATAAATAATATATATATATATTTTTTTTGCGAGGCCCCCCTTCCCGCGAGGCCCTGTGCGACCGCACTGCTCGCACACCCCCTGAGGCGGCCCTGACGATAGGTTATGAATATAACCGTAGTTCTATGAATACTAGTGACGCTCAGCGTCATCTGCACTAACCTCACTTTATGCATTTGCACTGAATAAAAATTCACAATGTACCTTTACATACCAACATTCGTCTGGCCACACCCCTATCCACTACCTTCATAAGCAGGTGTGTGGCCCCACACTCGCCTCCTTCCCAATCTTTCACCACAAGGCGAGATCAAAGGCCGCAGTGGCGTCCAGACGCTGAGCGTCACTAGTATTCATAGAACTACGGTTATATTCATAACCTATCGTTCTATATCATACTAGCTTCCGCTCAGCGTCATCTGCACAATGGGAGCTGAGCAGGAGCTTGAAGCTCGACAAATGTACCCCACTGAGGCCCCCCACAACCATCAGAACCGGGGAGGACCGAGCCCCCCGACCCTCCCTAATGGAGGATACCCTCCCTATTGGAGGACAGGAGGGAGACGGATCCGACCGTGCGAAGAGAAACTCGAGCAACTCAACGCACAGGGTAAGCAGACCGTGGCTTGACCCCACGACTACGCACACGCACAACCCGCATGCCACCAGGGAACGAACGGAAGGAACAAACCTCGTGACCGCCCCCAAAATCACAGGGTCAAGAGCAAACTCAACCCCGTGGCAAGGCCGTAGCAGCGGAGCGCGAAGGAAGACCCAGACCCACTGAAGGGACTGGATCCCCCAGAAAAAAGGGGGCCCGGAGAGGTCAACGACGCCACAGCATCAAGACCTCACCAGGCGGTCACTAGTGACACCGCCCCCCACATCGCCAGCGTATTCGGACAGGGCCCCTCCAAGAGCGGGCCCTTCCCCCCACTAGCATGCCGCCTGGCACACTGACCCTGGCACACTCAGGCAGTCAGCATGGCTTTAACTCAAAGCACTCAAGAGGCTACACTACAGCGGGAGCAGGCAGCGCACCGGGGAGACGACCAACAGAAGGGGTCGATCCCTCAATCCAGGCAGCAGGCATTTGACCCGAGCCTGGAGCACTGCGGACGAGACAGGCGCCAAAGGGGTCAACTGAAAACAGTACCCCCGGCGGAAGGGGCGTATGCTGGCATTGTTGCGCACCATGACAAAGCCTCCACCAAAAAACCCCGACCCAGAGCGGCCGAGGCAGAGAAGGCCGACACGATTGGCAGGCGTCATGAACGTGCAGGGGCACACTCAACCGGGTAACCCGGGAGTTGACTCCGCTCCAACACACCAGGGAATCAACCACCCTCTCGGTACCACATGTGGTGGTTGTTCCTATAACCCCTCAAGAAAAAACTCCAAAACACACCTGCGGGTATACACTGGCTATACCGCAGTACAAGTGTTTCAGTTTTCAAAAAGGGGTTATCCCAGGCCTACGGGTCGACGAAACACAACTTCGGACCGGGCCCGGCGGCCCAGGAAGCACACAGGGATGCCAGAGGAGGTCCATAAGACCACCCCAACAGCCCCTTCTTCGCCATGCGTAAGAGAGGAGCGAAAATAATGGAAAACCAGCCCCTTTATGATATCGCAGGGTACAACATGTACCCAACAAAGGGTCCCCATAACGCCCAACCCTGTGACACACGGGCCGAACCGGCATTTTTCCCCCTGAAAAAAGCACAAGTCCCTCAGGGTACCAGAACAGAAGAACTGCGTCCCCGGCGGACAACGGGTTAACTGACCTGGACCAGCGTGACCAGACTCAGTCCCGTGCCCTAATCACGCCAACATCCCCACTCCAAGAGAGGGGGTAGGTACGTGTGTCGATCTAAAACATGAAAAGAGGGCGCCACCCAGACGGTCCCATTCGTACCGCGCTCAGTGGCCCACCCCAAGGGCGTGAGACCCCCCTACCTATGTTTTGATCTATTCCGTTAACATCCCCCAGATATAAACGTGAATTCGTCGAGACCTAGTAACAGTCGCTCGGAAGAGAAAACCTCCATCCCAGTTGCCCTATAAAAACGCCGTTTTAATAACGAGCAACCAAGGCGTACCAGCCCCATGCGTGATTCTTATCAGAAACACCCCGAGCCAGCACTATGTACGCGTCGAGACCCAAACACATCAATGGATAGTCTAACAAGACACCAGACATTGTCCCTCCAAGTCGCCTGGGAGAACGACAAGGAGCCGTCGTGCTTCACGTTCTTTCCTCTTTTTATTAAAAAGAAAGAAACACAGACTGACATGAATTCCACGTGACGCGGCTGAGGGTAAATTTTTTTTTCATTTTCACATCCCGCCACCCTCACCACAGGGAGGAGACGGTAATCCTCAGAGAGACTTCCCACATGAGCCATGAATTGAAAAGTCACGGTAACATTGAGCCATGTGACCAACAGACTAAAGTTACACGTATATCGAGCGTAGCAGAACACTAAGTTCCTACGCTCTGCCCCGACAACTTGACAATGACAGACCCACACACGGGTCTGAAAAAACTCATGGAAGCCGTCGTCCAATAGAAACGTGCCCAGTGACGTATTCTATGACGGGGGGAAACCCATGATTCAACTGCCCGTGATAGGTGCGGAGTCAGGGAAACTCTCCCCCCCCCCCCCCCCCCCTGTGCCAAGCTGCCTAACAGCTTGACCGGACCGAATGAAAAAGAAAGTAAAAAAAAAAACGACCAATCAGAAGAGGGAAGGAGGGGTTTATCCGGTACCCCCTCACAAGCCCAACCCTCGAATACGACAACAACAATAGCCATATGATACCTTAAGTAGCCAGTATGCTAATGAACAGCGCAAAGCTAATTCAATGCGCGCTAGCCACAGACAAGTCTGTGAACAGGGTTTATAACAAGCCCAAAGTTATATATGTGTGAACCCGACACCCATGTTTATGTTGCAAGACACAGAAAATCTGATAGAGAGAGAGAGCGGCCTGAACCGCGGTACCTTTACACACACTCTACCTTTATGTGAAGAACCTAATCTTCAGGTCGAGGCAGAAAAAACCCTTTTCAACCGAGTGTAAGCTGCAGGCCTTGCTTAAGCTCTATAACATGAAATGTAGCGACCAACAAGACTATAAGTCTAGCCCTTCTATCAAACCCACACTAGCGAAAGGTTCACACATCGTATCCCCATCATATGTAGTGAATAAACACACAGTTTGTAACAAAAAATAGTCCCTCCCAGGAGGGACCTTTTATTTAACAAAATCATACGATGGGCCGGGAAGGGAACATGGGGGACCAACAGAGGGGAAAAGTCATTTTAGCGACGCCTGCCACGAGCCGCTCGGGACTTGCCACCCCGGGGAGCCCCGGAGGGACGGTAAAGGACTGGAGGCTGGTCACGACGATCCCTACTGTCACCTCCGAGCGTGGATGGGCCGCCGGCCAGCTGCAGTGGCCGAGGCGCCCTCTCTCCTCCTGGCCTTCTTCGCTGAAGGGCCAGCAGTGGCGGTGGTAGCAGCGGCGGCTACGGCGGTGGAACCTCGACGACGAGCCTTCCGTCTGACTCCACCGGCGACATCGGGCGGGGGGAAATGAGGCTGGAGCACGGAACGCTCCTCCTGCATTTCCCTGCAGGTTGAGGTCATCAGCTGCAACGCCGACCCGAAGAGCCCAGCATCGGAGAGGGGTGCCGTCAGAAGTGGAGTCCTCTTCCTTTCCGGCACACGCGCCTCCTCCAGCCAAAGGTGGCGCTGGGCTAGAGTGGCCAGGGCGCATACTTTCCCAGCGGCGGCGGCCTGCAGCTGAATCAGATGCAGGATGGCTCCTGCCGACTGGGCGAGCTGATCACGTTGCACTTCGGTCAGCTCCGCACCGCCCGTCCTTATCCCGGACATGAATCTTGCCAGCTGCGCGATGTTAGATGTGGCAGCCAGAGATTGAGTCACGGAGATGAATGACTGGTCACTCCAGTAAGCCAACCGCCTCGCCGATTTCCCTTGGGGAACCGGCTTCCGTAACGGCTCCCACACCACCTCAGGACAAAGGAGAGCCGCCATCGGCCTATGAAGCCGAGGCACCCCCTCCTTCATACCGTCTACCAAACCCACCACCCTCGTGACTCGCACGTAGGCGGGGTGAGGCCCGTGATGTGGGAGACCACCTGTCCCTGACGGACGTAGGCCT
Source organism: Notolepis coatsorum (assembly GCF_963971535.1). Taxonomy (NCBI): domain Eukaryota; kingdom Metazoa; phylum Chordata; class Actinopteri; order Aulopiformes; family Paralepididae; genus Notolepis; species Notolepis coatsorum. The sequence continues at coordinate 124,333,984 of NC_140169.1, forward strand.
CCATCGAGGGGAAAAATGGGCAGACAACGCCCGTCTCTCTCACAGGATGACGTTGCCATAGATGACCGATGAGATCATCAGGGACAGGAACAGGCAGTGGCTGCGGCAGCGGCACGCCGTTTGCGACTGCCGCCGCCGCCATGAGCTCGGGGAACAAAGCACGCAGTTCCCCCTGCATACTTTCCCCCACCGAGCTTGCGTCCCTCACATGCATCAGACTACTGGTTACAGAGCAGGGCATCCCGCCGCTGAGTCGGAGGTTCTAACCCGACATCAGCGTACGAGGGACCCCAAGGAGACCTATCACCCCCCGCCAGTGTAACCTGGACGGGAGGCGGACATGTCTCCACCGGGGCGCCAAACAAGAATCCGTCTGCCTCTACCATGTAGTCCTCTGTTTCCATCGGCCACGGAGAAGCAGACGCATCCTCATCCGGCTCCAGCAACTCCCCAAAACCAGGCCGTTCGCGTCTACAAGCCACCATCTTACGACGGGAGCAAGCAGACACAAAAAGTTTGCGTCTCAAATCCTCCGCCACCAGAGGAGCCGGCCGCCCAACAGCGGACGACTCTCCGGCGGCAAAGGAACCAGAGCAGGAACCAGGCCATCTCACAGGAGACGGCGCTGGTGCACCAGCTCCTTGGAGAGGCAAACTACCTACCGGACGCCTACCGGGCGCGGATGCCGTCCACGACAGTGGCGTCAACCCTGCTCCAAGACGTACAGCAGAGGAGGAAATGGAGAACCGCTGGTGAAGGGTAACGTTGCTAGCGCGACCCTCCGAGGTAAACATTATTACTTAGCGTTTTTCTTTGGAAAGAGTATGAGAGAAAGAAAAAAGCACGAAAAAATTTAAACACGTAACTCAACTTTCTTCAGCTTAACCTCGTCAAGTGATGATATACCGGCACTTCCTTGTGGTGAAAGTTAAGAAGGAGGCGAGTGTGGGGCCACACACCTGCTTATGAAGGTAGCGGATAGGGGTGTGGCCAGACGAATGTTGGTATGTAAAGGTACATTGTGAATTTTTATTCAGTGCAAATGCACAAAGTGAGGTTAGTGCAGATGACGCTGAGCGGAAGCTAGTATGATATAGAACGGTGTCATCGGCATTCATTTGAACTTCACACAGACGGAAGATCATTTATAAATAAACTGAATAGGAGAGGCCCGAAGATGGATCCCTGGGGCACACCCATTTCATTGCTCAGAAAGGGTGATGTTTCACCACTGACCATAACACATTGAATTCTATCAGCAAGACAATACTTCACCCAGTTCAGCATGCCAATAGAAAAATTATAGTTAGCAACTTTGCAAAAGAGTATCTGATGACTAACAGTGTCAAATGCCTTCTTAACACTTTGGACGCCAGACCCGATGATAGTTGGGTTAATTCGCCGACGCCTGGGCGCCAAACCCGAGTATAGTCAGGTTTTCATTGTTATTTATTTTATTCGATATTTCCATTCATTACAGGCACACGGACATCTGGGTTAACATGGGGAATCATTCTGAGAATGCCAATGTGCAATACCGGCCGCATCCACCCAGGTGGCAGTATCGAGCACCCTTTGAAACATGATATCGTGGCCTGTGGGTCGATCAGAAGTCTCCGGTCAGATTTATATTTGTCGGCAAGGGGACCGGTTGTCTTGATCGGATTGAGAAGCGTGAATTGCTCCCGGTGCATGATGTGTAGCGGATTATGTTGGCGACACGATCGACACCAATACTGGGACTCGTAATCAGATAGTTTTGGGTTACATCCTAGTGAAGGTAAGGCCTATATGGTATCAATCCTGCTGTGATCCAACCATGATTTCACTTCGATCACAATATATGTGTGTATTTTACTCCACAACGTGTGCCGTTGGTGACGATCAAATTATCAAAACTACCACCCCGACACTTTCATGATGAAACATAATACCGATAATATAGATGTGATTTAAAAATAGTAGCGTGTACAGGCGAGAAATGGCAACGTTTTTAGTGAATTGCTGCATAGCGTTGTTTTCTGGGATTAGACAGGATTATTCTAAAACTGTAGTCATATTCACCACGGTATAAAACGGGAATGTATGGATGAAAAAATTATTTCTTTAACACATATTGAACGATAGATAGTCGATGTCAAATGGGCCATAGTATTGTATCCATAGCTATAATATAGAATATAGTTATAGCCCTGCAAACACCGCCACGTATTCCTATACTTTAGAGCGTTGCACTTTTAACAACACATCATGCATATTGCTGCGCCGTCCAAAGTGTTAAAATCTAAGAATATGGCACCGACAACACCTCCTTTGTCCATCTTTTGTTTAATATTCTCTAGGAAGAAGCAGCGGCTGTCTCATGGAGTGGTTGGTCCGAAAGCCAAACTGCATTGGGTGCAGAGTGTACGGGCTACTATTAATATGGGAGATTAGCTGTTCAACAATGCATTTTTCAGCAACTTTGGAGATAACAGGCAAGATACTGATTGGCCTATAATTACTCCCTATACTTCAGAGTCTCTTGATTTAAAGACTGGTACAACAATGGCTGACTTCCAGTCATTAGATATCTTTAATAGAGGCATTCACTATTTTTGTTAATGGTTCAGTGAATGCATCTGCATTATTTTTTTTTTAAAGTGAGATTTCAGAATTTAGCAAATTTGGGCTTCAGTGACCTCCATGCGAAACCTCAAAGAAAACACTGGCTGGGATTCATCTATCGGACATGAAATAAGTGGTCCTGTTTTACTGGTGGGCACTAGAGTTAAAAAATAATAGGAGTTGAAAAGATTTGCAATTTGTACTGGTTCTTTAACTCAATCAGCACCAGACCAGAGGAAAGTCGGGTTAACTCGCCAACTGTTCAGCGCCAGACCTGAGTATAGTCGGGTTTTCATCGTTATTTCTTTTATTCAATATTTGTAATCATTTTTCTCACACGGACCTCGGGGTTACCATAGGGAACCACTCTGAGATCGCTAGAGTGCAATACCGGCCGCAACCTGATAGGTGGCAGTATCGCTCACCCTCGAAACCTTTTCTTCACACCGTGTTACGTTAAAATCTCTCCGGGCACAGTTTTCTTGGTCAGGCGAGTCTAGCGGTTCACTCAATGGCATTGAAACGCGTCCAATGCCCCCGATGCATGTGTTGTGGTGGATTATGTTGACGACACGATGGACACCAATACTGGAAATCACGATCAGACAATTGGAATATTATTTTTGGGGTACCTCCTAGTGAAGGTAAGGACAATAAGGACAATAAACGAACACTATGCAACAACCATCAAATGCACACAGCACACACATCCACACGCAAACACTCACTTTAAACAAACAACACACTGCAGCACCCACTCTCCACACTTTAGATCACCTAAACACACTTTATATTTATTGGTAAATGATTTGCACCTCGTACACCTTACTGTAAATTGTATAAAAATAAAAAAAATAATAAATAATATATATATATATTTTTTTTGCGAGGCCCCCCTTCCCGCGAGGCCCTGTGCGACCGCACTGCTCGCACACCCCCTGAGGCGGCCCTGACGATAGGTTATGAATATAACCGTAGTTCTATGAATACTAGTGACGCTCAGCGTCATCTGCACTAACCTCACTTTATGCATTTGCACTGAATAAAAATTCACAATGTACCTTTACATACCAACATTCGTCTGGCCACACCCCTATCCACTACCTTCATAAGCAGGTGTGTGGCCCCACACTCGCCTCCTTCCCAATCTTTCACCACAAGGCGAGATCAAAGGCCGCAGTGGCGTCCAGACGCTGAGCGTCACTAGTATTCATAGAACTACGGTTATATTCATAACCTATCGTTCTATATCATACTAGCTTCCGCTCAGCGTCATCTGCACAATGGGAGCTGAGCAGGAGCTTGAAGCTCGACAAATGTACCCCACTGAGGCCCCCCACAACCATCAGAACCGGGGAGGACCGAGCCCCCCGACCCTCCCTAATGGAGGATACCCTCCCTATTGGAGGACAGGAGGGAGACGGATCCGACCGTGCGAAGAGAAACTCGAGCAACTCAACGCACAGGGTAAGCAGACCGTGGCTTGACCCCACGACTACGCACACGCACAACCCGCATGCCACCAGGGAACGAACGGAAGGAACAAACCTCGTGACCGCCCCCAAAATCACAGGGTCAAGAGCAAACTCAACCCCGTGGCAAGGCCGTAGCAGCGGAGCGCGAAGGAAGACCCAGACCCACTGAAGGGACTGGATCCCCCGGAAAAAAGGGGGCCCGGAGAGGTCAACGACGCCACAGCATCAAGACCTCACCAGGCGGTCACTAGTGACACCGCCCCCCACATCGCCAGCGTATTCGGACAGGGCCCCTCCAAGAGCGGGCCCTTCCCCCCACTAGCACGCCGCCTGGCACACTGACCCTGGCACACTCAGGCAGTCAGCATGGCTTTAACTCAAAGCACTCAAGAGGCTACACTACAGCGGGAGCAGGCAGCGCACCGGGGAGACGACCAACAGAAGGGGTCGATCCCTCAATCCAGGCAGCAGGCATTTGACCCGAGCCTGGAGCACTGCGGACGAGACAGGCGCCAAAGGGGTCAACTGAAAACAGTACCCCCGGCGGAAGGGGCGTATGCTGGCATTGTTGCGCACCATGACAAAGCCTCCACCAAAAAACCCCGACCCAGAGCGGCCGAGGCAGAGAAGGCCGACACGATTGGCAGGCGTCATGAACGTGCAGGGGCACACTCAACCGGGTAACCCGGGAGTTGACTCCGCTCCAACACACCAGGGAATCAACCACCCTCTCGGTACCACATGTGGTGGTTGTTCCTATAACCCCTCAAGAAAAAACTCCAAAACACACCTGCGGGTATACACTGGCTATACCGCAGTACAAGTGTTTCAGTTTTCAAAAAGGGGTTATCCCAGGCCTACGGGTCGACGAAACACAACTTCGGACCGGGCCCGGCGGCCCAGGAAGCACACAGGGATGCCAGAGGAGGTCCATAAGACCACCCCAACAGCCCCTTCTTCGCCATGCGTAAGAGAGGAGCGAAAAGAATGGAAAACCAGCCCCTTTATGATATCGCAGGGTACAACATGTACCCAACAAAGGGTCCCCATAACGCCCAACCCTGTGACACACGGGCCGAACCGGCATTTTTCCCCCTGAAAAAAGCACAAGTCCCTCAGGGTACCAGAACAGAAGAACTGCGTCCCCGGCGGACAACGGGTTAACTGACCTGGACCAGCGTGACCAGACTCAGTCCCGTGCCCTAATCACGCCAACATCCCCACTCCAAGAGAGGGGGTAGGTACGTGTGTCGATCTAAAACATGAAAAGAGGGCGCCACCCAGACGGTCCCATTCGTACCGCGCTCAGTGGCCCACCCCAAGGGCGTGAGACCCCCCTACCTATGTTTTGATCTATTCCGTTAACATCCCCCAGATATAAATGTGAATTCGTCGAGACCTAGTAACAGTCGCTCGGAAGAGAAAACCTCCATCCCAGTTGCCCTATAAAAACGCCGTTTTAATAACGAGCAACCAAGGCGTACCAGCCCCATGCGTGATTCTTATCAGAAACACCCCGAGCCAGCACTATGTACGCGTCGAGACCCAAACACATCAATGGATAGTCTAACAAGACACCAGACATTGTCCCTCCAAGTCGCCTGGGAGAACGACAAGGAGCCGTCGTGCTTCACGTTCTTTCCTCTTTTTATTAAAAAGAAAGAAACACAGACTGACATGAATTCCACGTGACGCGGCTGAGGGTAAATTTTTTTTTCATTTTCACATCCCGCCACCCTCACCACAGGGAGGAGACGGTAATCCTCAGAGAGACTTCCCACATGAGCCATGAATTGAAAAGTCACGGTAACATTGAGCCATGTGACCAACAGACTAAAGTTACACGTATATCGAGCGTAGCAGAACACTAAGTTCCTACGCTCTGCCCCGACAACTTGACAATGACAGACCCACACACGGGTCTGAAAAAACTCATGGAAGCCGTCGTCCAATAGAAACGTGCCCAGTGACGTATTCTATGACGGGGGGAAACCCATGATTCAACTGCCCGTGATAGGTGCGGAGTCAGGGAAACTCTCCCCCCCCCCCCCCCCCCCCCTGTGCCAAGCTGCCTAACAGCTTGACCGGACCGAATGAAAAAGAAAGTAAAAAAAAAAACGACCAATCAGAAGAGGGAAGGAGGGGTTTATCCGGTACCCCCTCACAAGCCCAACCCTCGAATACGACAACAACAATAGCCATATGATACCTTAAGTAGCCAGTATGCTAATGAACAGCGCAAAGCTAATTCAATGCGCGCTAGCCACAGACAAGTCTGTGAACAGGGTTTATAACAAGCCCAAAGTTATATATGTGTGAACCCGACACCCATGTTTATGTTGCAAGACACAGAAAATCTGATAGAGAGAGAGAGCGGCCTGAACCGCGGTACCTTTACACACACGAGCATTACTGCAGACCAACACAACAGTGTTGCGGCTCAATATCACTGTTTAAGCAACAGAGCACACAACTAACCTCTACCTTTATGTGAAGAACCTAATCTTCAGGTCGAGGCAGAAAAAACCCTTTTCAACCGAGTGTAAGCTGCAGGCCTTGCTTAAGCTCTATAACATGAAATGTAGCGACCAACAAGACTATAAGTCTAGCCCTTCTATCAAACCCACACTAGCGAAAGGTTCACACATCGTATCCCCATCATATGTAGTGAATAAACACACAGTTTGTAACAAAAAATAGTCCCTCCCAGGAGGGACCTTTTATTTAACAAAATCATACGATGGGCCGGGAAGGGAACATGGGGGACCAACAGAGGGGAAAAGTCATTTTAGCGACGCCTGCCACGAGCCGCTCGGGAGTTGCCACCCCGGGGAGCCCCGGAGGGACGGTAAAGGACTGGAGGCTGGTCACGACGATCCCTACTGTCACCTCCGAGCGTGGATGGGCCGCCGGCCAGCTGCAGTGGCCGAGGCGCCCTCTCTCCTCCTGGCCTTCTTCGCTGAAGGGCCAGCAGTGGCGGTGGTAGCAGCGGCGGCTACGGCGGTGGAACCTCGACGACGAGCCTTCCGTCTGACTCCACCGGCGACATCGGGCGGGGGGAAATGAGGCTGGAGCACGGAACGCTCCTCCTGCATTTCCCTGCAGGTTGAGGTCATCAGCTGCAACGCCGACCCGAAGAGCCCAGCATCGGAGAGGGGTGCCGTCAGAAGTGGAGTCCTCTTCCTTTCCGGCACACGCGCCTCCTCCAGCCAAAGGTGGCGCTGGGCTAGAGTGGCCAGGGCGCATACTTTCCCAGCGGCGGCGGCCTGCAGCTGAATCAGATGCAGGATGGCTCCTGCCGACTGGGCGAGCTGATCACGTTGCACTTCGGTCAGCTCCGCACCGCCCGTCCTTATCCCGGACATGAATCTTGCCAGCTGCGCGATGTTAGATGTGGCAGCCAGAGATTGAGTCACGGAGATGAATGACTGGTCACTCCAGTAAGCCAACCGCCTCGCCGATTTCCCTTGGGGAACCGGCTTCCGTAACGGCTCCCACACCACCTCAGGACAAAGGAGAGCCGCCATCGGCCTATGAAGCCGAGGCACCCCCTCCTTCATACCGTCTACCAAACCCACCACCCTCGTGACTCGCACGTAGGCGGGGTGAGGCCCGTGATGTGGGAGACCACCTGTCCCTGACGGACGTAGGCCTCCATCGAGGGGAAAAATGGGCAGACAACGCCCGTCTCTCTCACAGGATGACGTTGCCATAGATGACCGATGAGATCATCAGGGACAGGAACAGGCAGTGGCTGCGGCAGCGGCACGCCGTTTGCGACTGCCGCCGCCGCCATGAGCTCGGGGAACAAAGCACGCAGTTCCCCCTGCATACTTTCCCCCACCGAGCTTGCGTCCCTCACATGCATCAGACTACTGGTTACAGAGCAGGGCATCCCGCCGCTGAGTCGGAGGTTCTAACCCGACATCAGCGTACGAGGGACCCCAAGGAGACCTATCACCCCCCGCCAGTGTAACCTGGACGGGAGGCGGACATGTCTCCACCGGGGCGCCAAACAAGAATCCGTCTGCCTCTACCATGTAGTCCTCTGTTTCCATCGGCCACGGAGAAGCAGACGCATCCTCATCCGGCTCCAGCAACTCCCCAAAACCAGGCCGTTCGCGTCTACAAGCCACCATCTTACGACGGGAGCAAGCAGACACAAAAAGTTTGCGTCTCAAATCCTCCGCCACCAGAGGAGCCGGCCGCCCAACAGCGGACGACTCTCCGGCGGCAAAGGAACCAGAGCAGGAACCAGGCCATCTCACAGGAGACGGCGCTGGTGCACCAGCTCCTTGGAGAGGCAAACTACCTACCGGACGCCTACCGGGCGCGGATGCCGTCCACGACAGTGGCGTCAACCCTGCTCCAAGACGTACAGCAGAGGAGGAAATGGAGAACCGCTGGTGAAGGGTAACGTTGCTAGCGCGACCCTCCGAGGTAAACATTATTACTTAGCTTTTTTCTTTGGAAAGAGTATGAGAGAAAGAAAAAAGCACGAAAAAATTTAAACACGTAACTCAACTTTCTTCAGCTTAACCTCGTCAAGTGATGATATACCGGCACTTCCTTGTGGTGAAAGTTAAGAAGGAGGCGAGTGTGGGGCCACACACCTGCTTATGAAGGTAGCGGATAGGGGTGTGGCCAGACGAATGTTGGTATGTAAAGGTACATTGTGAATTTTTATTCAGTGCAAATGCACAAAGTGAGGTTAGTGCAGATGACGCTGAGCGGAAGCTAGTATGATATAGAACGGTGTCATCGGCATTCATTTGAACTTCACACTCTGTGCAAACAGACGGAAGATCATTTATAAATAAACTGAATAGGAGAGGCCCGAAGATGGATCCCTGGGGCACACCCATTTCATTGCTCAGAAAGGGTGATGTTTCACCACTGACCATAACACATTGAATTCTATCAGCAAGACAATACTTCACCCAGTTCAGCATGCCAATAGAAAAATTATAGTTAGCAACTTTGCAAAAGAGTATCTGATGACTAACAGTGTCAAATGCCTTCTTAACACTTTGGACGCCAGACCCGATGATAGTTGGGTTAATTCGCCGACGCCTGGGCGCCAAACCCGAGTATAGTCAGGTTTTCATTGTTATTTATTTTATTCGATATTTCCATTCATTACAGGCACACGGACATCTGGGTTAACATGGGGAATCATTCTGAGAATGCCAATGTGCAATACCGGCCGCATCCACCCAGGTGGCAGTATCGAGCACCCTTTGAAACATGATATCGTGGCCTGTGGGTCGATCAGAAGTCTCCGGTCAGATTTATATTTGTCGGCAAGGGGACCGGTTGTCTTGATCGGATTGAGAAGCGTGAATTGCTCCCGGTGCATGATGTGTAGCGGATTATGTTGGCGACACGATCGACACCAATACTGGGACTCGTAATCAGATAGTTTTGGGTTACATCCTAGTGAAGGTAAGGCCTATATGGTATCAATCCTGCTGTGATCCAACCATGATTTCACTTCGATCACAATATATGTGTATTTTACTCCACAACGTGTGCCGTTGGTGACGATCAAATTATCAAAACTACCACCCCGACACTTTCATGATGAAACATAATACCGATAATATAGATGTGATTTAAAAATAATAGCGTGTACAGGCGAGAAATGGCAACGTTTTTAGTGAATTGCTGCATAGCGTTGTTTTCTGGGATTAGACAGGATTATTCTAAAACTGTAGTCATATTCACCACGGTATAAAACGGGAATGTATGGATGAAAAAATTATTTCTTTAACACATATTGAACGATAGATAGTCGATGTCAAATGGGCCATAGTATTGTATCCATAGCTATAATATAGAATATAGTTATAGCCCTGCAAACACCGCCACGTATTCCTATACTTTAGAGCGTTGCACTTTTAACAACACATCATGCATATTGCTGCGCCGTCCAAAGTGTTAAAATCTAAGAATATGGCACCGACAACACCTCCTTTGTCCATCTTTTGTTTAATATTCTCTAGGAAGAAGCAGCGGCTGTCTCATGGAGTGGTTGGTCCGAAAGCCAAACTGCATTGGGTGCAGAGTGTACGGGCTACTATTAATATGGGAGATTAGCTGTTCAACAATGCATTTTTCAGCAACTTTGGAGATAACAGGCAAGATACTGATTGGCCTATAATTACTCCCTATACTTCAGAGTCTCTTGATTTAAAGACTGGTACAACAATGGCTGACTTCCAGTCATTAGATATCTTTAATAGAGGCATTCACTATTTTTGTTAATGGTTCAGTGAATGCATCTGCATTATTTTTTTTTTAAAGTGAGATTTCAGAATTTAGCAAATTTGGGCTTCAGTGACCTCCATGCGAAACCTCAAAGAAAACACTGGCTGGGATTCATCTATCGGACATGAAATAAGTGGTCCTGTTTTACTGGTGGGCACTAGAGTTAAAAAATAATAGGAGTTGAAAAGATTTGCAATTTGTACTGGTTCTTTAACTCAATCAGCACCAGACCAGAGGAAAGTCGGGTTAACTCGCCAACTGTTCAGCGCCAGACCTGAGTATAGTCGGGTTTTCATCGTTATTTCTTTTATTCAATATTTGTATTCATTTTTCTCACACGGACCTCGGGGTTACCATAGGGAACCACTCTGAGATCGCTAGAGTGCAATACCGGCCGCAACCTGATAGGTGGCAGTATCGCTCACCCTCGAAACCTTTTCTTCACACCGTGTTACGTTAAAATCTCTCCGGGCACAGTTTTCTTGGTCAGGCGAGTCTAGCGGTTCACTCAATGGCATTGAAACGCGTCCAATGCCCCCGATGCATGTGTTGTGGTGGATTATGTTGACGACACGATGGACACCAATACTGGAAATCACGATCAGACAATTGGAATATTATTTTTGGGGTACCTCCTAGTGAAGGTAAGGACAATAAGGACAATAAACGAACACTATGCAACAACCATCAAATGCACACAGCACACACATCCACACGCAAACACTCACTTTAAACAAACAACACACTGCAGCACCCACTCTCCACACTTTAGATCACCTAAACACACTTTATATTTATTGGTAAATGATTTGCACCTCGTACACCTTACTGTAAATTGTACCTAAATTGTACCTCATCCCATTTCTGCTTTGCACTATATAGTATTGTATATTAGTATATTGCATAGTATATTGTATATTGTATGGTAACTCAGTCACTTCTTCTGCATCGAACATTGTACATATGTCTATACTGAACACTGTGACCTCTATTCTTACTTCTTTTTACATAATACATAAAACATAATACCTATTATATACATTTGATTTGGAAATAGTAGCGTGTCCAGGCGAGCAACGCCAACGCTTTTAGTAAAATTCACGTATTCCTCCATAGCACCGTTTTATGGAATTAGCCAGGATCACTCTGAAACTATACTTATATTCACCACAGTATAACACGCGAACGTATACATGTATAAATGTATTCTTTTTCACATATTGAACGATGGATAGTTGATGTCAAATGAGCCATAGTATTGTATCCATAGCTATAATATAGAATATAGATATAGCCCTGCAAACACCGCCACGCATTCCTATCTCTTAGAGCGGTGGTGTAGTAGGAACAATTATACAACGGCATGCAAATTTCTCGATTCTGATTGGCTGAAACAGTCAATTTACACGTATTTATTTTTCATAATCCCACGCTCTTGGTCCCAGGACCCGCCCACAACCAAATTACTATGACTCCGCCGTGCGACTTTGTAGGAAAAAACAAGATGGCGGACAATAATCTTTACAAATGGATATGTTGATAGCGTCATAACGACTAAATAAAAACCGATTCTGTCACGGCGAATGTCTTAGTCCTTTAAACAATGTTGGATGATGTAATTGATGGGTCATGAGTCATTGTGGAACAAAATAAAAATTGCGCGAATTGATTGATTGATTGATTAATTGCAATATTTTTTTAAATTTTTCTTTTCTTTCTATAGAAGCAACTGGGAGGTGCGCTGTTTTAAGTGAGGGTGGACTGAATGGATATGTTGATAGCATCATAACGACTAAATGGAAAACGATTCTGTCACAGCGAATGTCTTAGTTGCTTAAACAATGTTGGATGATGTAATTGATGGGTCATGAGTCATTGTGGAACAAAATAAAAATCGCGCGAATTGATTGATTGATTGATTAATTGCAAAAAAAAATATTTTCTTTTACCTACTTTTCAATCTGCTTCTATAGAAACGACCACCCCTAGGCATGGTTTAATTTTCACAAACCACTCCTGCGCGTGATGTAATGCTTAAAGATGCTCTAGGCCTGCAGCGCTGAATGAGCCATTCTCTTTCATTTCAAGCTGTTTTGTTGATATTTGTCTGCTGCCTGATAACCTTTTCAAATTGTCCCAGATGTATTTTGGATTTCCCTTAGCTTCACGCAACATATTTACAAAGAAGATTGCTTTAGCAGCTTTGATCACTTGTATAACCCTGTTTCTTAAGGAAGCAAAGATTTGTCTATCTGTTGATAGTTTGGTCTTAAAAGTCCCATGCATTATAAAAAGCCTTTTCCAGTGTTTAGCATTGTTTCCTAGCAATGGGGGATTATATCAATGTGGTCTGTGTCGTTAATTATCATATTGACTCATCAGTCTAGTCTCGAGTTTACGAGATCTTCCCTCACTCAACTAAGCCATTCTGATTTGACGGTATTGCTGACGTGAATAAGGTACTGGTTGAGCTGATTGTGATCTGATTGGCTCTGTGGTTGTAGTCACCGCCCACAATTTGCTCAACAACAGAGCAGTGAAATTACTTCCTCAAACAGAGGGTGCGACAGACAGCAGAGAACGAGCGAGCGAGAGAGGGAGAGAGAGAGATAGAGAGAGAGAGAAAGAGAGGGAGAAACAGATAGAGAGAGAGAGAGGCTCATACGCTGCATGTCTCGGAGCGATCTCTCCTCAGCCGTCTCCCCCTGCTTACACACACTCGCGACAGAGCACACATACATTCTCTGAGCGATCTCTCCTCAGCTGTCTCCCCCTGCTTACACACACTCGCAACAGAGCACACATACATTTTCTGAGCGATCTCTCCTCAGCTGTCTCCCTCTGCTTACACACACTCGCAGTCGCAACAGAGCACACACTCGCAGTTGCGCTGTCTTCTCTCTCTCTCTCTCCCTCTCTATCTCTCTCTCTCTCACTCGCAGTCGGGAACACTCGCATCATATCTGTTATGGTTTGTAAACAACCCCAACAGCACGACATAGACAGGTAGTTCAGAGTTAGCCAAAAACGATAAAGTAAATCCATCCGAGGAGAATCCTTTAGCCGAGTAGGGCTCTGCGGCTCTGCAGCTTGATAATCCTCTTAGCCGAGTAGGGCTCTGCGGCTCTGCAGCTGGATAATAATCCACTCGTGGAGAAAAAGAAAACGGAGAATGTCAGTAATAGAAACGTAGAAATCTACGAGGCAGAGTCCAGTAACAAGACAGAGTCTGGTAACAAAACAAAGTGACAATTATTCAGTGTTAAGGAACACACAAAAACAGATGATGGTATTGTCTTCAGTGTTAAAGGGGAACTATCTTATAAATGGCATTTTTGAGTGTTTAGCATTGTTTCCTAGCTATGTGAACTTATATTAATATGATCTATGTCTCTAATTCTCATATTGGTGCATTCTTCCAATTCTCCTGTCACAATATTCACCCTCACTGAACTGAGTCATCTGAAAATGTGATGATTTGTGATGTCAGAAAGACACCACTGCATGATAATGGTGAGGTACAAGATGAGCTGCACACAGTGGTTGGAGCCCAGGCTCAAAACGGCTCGAGATCTTGAGGTAGAAAAATTCTGTTTTTGAGGACTTGATTAGAAATACAAAACAATGAATAAAAAAATAAAAAATATTACAGAGGTGTTGCATAGACTCACAGGAATTGTGTAAAAGTGCCCAAATAGTGAAATAAATAGTAAAATAGTTCCCCTTTAAGGAACACACAAAAACAGATGGAGGTATTGAGTCCAGGATAAAACGAGGATATTAGTTCATCAAAAATAGATATCCAAAAACTCACCAAGGGCAAAGCGTAAATACGAGGCACGGGTCCACAGAGGCAGAGAGAGGAAACAGCAGCAATGTCCAAGGGCGTACTGGAGAAAACACACAAGAGGCACAAGCAGTAGCTGGTGGTGACCAAAACGACCCGACACTGAACGTACAGCAAACCGTGTATAAGAAGGCTCCCGTCGAGCTGATTGGTAACTCCTCTCAGGTGTGTGATGGTAATTGGCACCTGGAAGCGTGCAGTACTGGGCCAGCCCTCACAATATCACTGTCAAAATATCTTTGCGCATGCTCCCACGCGCACACCCGTATTCCGATCCATGCAATAATAATCACAGGTATATTGTCATTTGAAACAAGTTACCAATGCATTGTCCCGTGGGATTATGCCCCCCCTCTGCGAAATTAATTAGTATCTCCCTCTATCTCTCTATGTCTCTCGCTGTCTGCCAGTCGCAGACTGTGTGGGTGACTGTCACTCAAAGCACTTATGGGCGGAGCCCATCCAATAACAGCCTGAAATCCTGAGGCTGAAAAATTATGCTTTTGAGTACTTGATTAGAAATATAAAACAATTAATCTTTTTGAAAGAAACCTTACAGATGTGTTCCATAGACTCACAGGAATTGTGTAAATTTGCCCAAATAGTGCAAGGAATAGCAATGCATGTCCCTTTAATACATATTCTCAGGGCATTGTCTCTAAAATGTAGCCATGTCACTCATACTGTAAGTATTCTGAATTAATTAAATTGTGTGTTAGTGTTACGTCTCGGGGTATTGAACCCAATATGCAGATACAGAGCAAAGATAGACAGGTCTTGTTTAAACCCAGTTTGGGTATTGTTAAGAGCTACAGGTGTCTCTATCTATCTCAACACCGATTTGAGATAAAACCCTGTGGCCGCTCGATATCCCTCAGCGAGGTGCTAAACTCGCTAAATTCTCGAGTCAATTCTCAATCCTAATCACACCATGTATTAAGCCCCAGAACCTCCGATTAGTTCCACAAGTCCATGGACCACTAGCCTTGGTACCCCTCACCACAGCATCCTGCTGTGAAGAATCTCAAGGCCGCGGATAAATCTCATGAACTGGCTGACACAAGAGTCTCTGGTGCTTGCTTGGAATCCCTTCCAGGAGATTTGCTTAATTCTTCATGGAAGTCGCCAAGTCTGTATTTTATTTAATTCTCATTTCATAGTCACTGGTTAGTTTTATCCATTTCATATGAAATATAAACTTAGAAGAGTTGTTAACCTCTTTATTGTTTGTAATAAACAGAATTTCTGCTTGGGAAAACTCCTTTCATTGAATAGTCATATTCACAGCAATACTATTTAATAGTTAGTACTATTAATAATAGTATAATATTCGTGTTTAATATTAATAATAATTTCCATAAGACCAGGTCAAAAACACGCTCAACACAAGGGTATCCACATCAGAGCCCTAATTTTGAGTACAACCTGGGTACAGACGTAAGAAATACTGAATAGTCATTGGTATAACTTTAGCTAGAAGCAGTAACCAGCAATTGATTGAATCTGTAATCAGGCTATCAGGACATATAATTCCATCCCGCTTACCTCAGATGAAAGCAAGGTGTGGCCAGCATTTTGAAAGATCATGATGGAGCTCGTAAAAGAACGCTGTCCAATAGTTGAATAACAAAGTTTGGTTTAATTAGAAAAAGTTGTTACAATAATACTGTGTTGGAAAGATCCAATCGAGGAAAATAATAAAGCATGAATATAAAAACTCATCAAAGTCGAAATCAACATATTTCGCCTGAAGAAGAATAAAACCTCTATAGTTTAAGAATCATCACAAAAAGTGAGCTAAGAGCCAAGCACAGCTCTTCAAATCTAAACAGACAAGATAGTGCTCGCCATCATAGGGAAAAGCTCGCATTTAAAACTTTCATTTTTCAAGTCCCGTACACCGCACGACATTGAAAAAGAAGAAAAAAATAAATCACAAAAAGAAAAGTCTGCATCATATCTTCAAACTTTCAAAGCTACTTTTTATTGGTCTGAAAACAATGATATCATTCTCTCACCCAATCAAAACTGTGAGGTTTGCCTGTTCCCTGGACCTTTAATTCCCTGTCTCCTCACCTCACCAGCCCCCACCCTCGCAATGTTTTACTCTCCTCTGCTCTTCACCAGCCCCCACCCTTGGACTACCTTTCACAGCTGTGATAAGTTATGATTAGCGCCCCAGAGGGCTTTAAATACCTGGACCTCCCCTCCAGTCCTCGTCGGGTCGTTCTGTATGCTGGTTCTTTGTTCTGGACTCTTTATCCTTTTCTGTGTTCAGTGTTCATGGAGTCCTGGACGTTACCATCACCTGCCGCGTCTCCGGCGTGAGACGAGGTGCCAGCCATCACCACCTGTCGCCGTTTGCCTGGAGTGGGACACTGTCTACGCTCTCTAATCCTCTACGGGAGGTTTTCCAGTGTCCCACTCCAGACGTCAAGCCGGCGCGCTCCTACTCCAGACGCTCAAGCCGGCGCGCATCGCTTCCTATCCCACGGGAGGATGCGTCTCTTCAAGCCGGCGCGCTCCTACTCCAGACGCTCAAGCCGGCGCGCATCGCTTCCTATCCCACGGGAGGATGCGTCTCTTCAAGCCGGCGCGCTCCTACTCCAGACGCTCAAGCCGGCGCGAATCGCTTCCTATCCCACGGGAGGATGCGTCTCTTCACTTCCGAGGAGGATCTCCTTGCCAGGCCTCCGCCGTCTGAACCCTGCCATCCCTGTAAGCAGCTCTGGCCCTCGCCCTGTCCAAGGCCTTAACCCTGTTTCTCTGTCCCTGTCTCCAGCCCGCCTCCCCGGGCCTCTGTCCCTGTTTCCCCCTCTCCAGTGCCCCTGTTCCTGCCCTGACCTTTTTGCCCTGGCCCTGTCCTTTAGTCTTAGCCCCTTAGCCTGCTCGCCTCTTAAAGGCACAGTGCCACATTTTTCCCTATTTCTTTGTTTCCAGTATTTTTGTGTTCTCCCTTAAAGGGACAGTGCCGCTTTTTGTTTGTATTGAATAAATGCCCTGTTTTGGCTTACTCTCATACCTGTCTTGTGTTGTGCGATTGGGGTCGGTTACAAACCATAACAGTACGACCCGACCCGTCGACGACCCCTGCCAGCACAGACAGTGTATGTGAGTTTGCCCTTTTTTGTTCCCCTGTTAGCTTCCCTGTTTAGTTCCCCAGTTAGTTCCCCTGTTGACTCCCCTGTTAGCTTCCCTGTTAGCCTTGTTAGCTTCCCTGTTAGCCTTGTTAGCTTCCCTGTTAGCCTCGTTAGCTCCCCTGTTAGCTACCCTGTTTCCCCACTGCTAGGACTGCCCCTTCAGCTAGCAAGGTCAGTTTCCCCGCTGCTAGGACTGCCCCTTCAGCTAGCAAGGTCAGTTTCCCCACTGCTAGGACTGCCCCTTCAGCTAGCAAGGTCAGTTTCCCCACTGCTAGGACTGCCCCTTCAGCTAGCAAGGTCAGTTTCCCCACTGCTAGGACTGCCCCTTCAGCTAGCAAGGTCAGTTTCCCCACTGCTAGGACTGCCCCTTCAGCTAGCAAGGTCAGTTTCCCCACTGCTAGGACTGCCCCTTCAGCTAGCAAGGTCAGTTTCCCCACTGCTAGGACTGCCCCTTCAGCTAGCAAGGTCAGTTTCCCCACTGCTAGGACTGCCCCTTCAGCTAGCAAGGTCAGTTTCCCCACTGCTAGGACTGCCCCTTCAGCTAGCAAGGTCAGTTTCCCCACTGCTAGGACTGCCCCTTCAGCTAGCAAGGTCAGTTTCCCCACCGCTAGGACTGCCCCTTCAGCTAGCAAGGTCAGTTTCCCCACAGCTAGGACTGTCCTTCCAGCTAGCTTGTTCTCTCATGCTGGTCCAGCCCTGTCTGCTAGCCTAGCTCCGGCAGCTAGCGCAGCCTCTATGTTAATGTAGCAGTACAGCTAGCATAGGCCCTGTAGCTAGCAGTGCCCTGGCAGCTTCCCTGTCCCTCTGCTAGCCCCACTTTAGGTGTAGCTTCCCCTG
Organism: Notolepis coatsorum; assembly: GCF_963971535.1. Lineage (NCBI taxonomy): Eukaryota > Metazoa > Chordata > Actinopteri > Aulopiformes > Paralepididae > Notolepis > Notolepis coatsorum. Next base: position 124,352,160 of record NC_140169.1, read on the forward strand.
CTAGCATGGCCCAGTTTTTTGTTTGTTTGTTGCTTTGTCATGTCCCCTGCCCCACTGTCTGTATTTTTGGGTCGCCCGGTGGCTCCCGTGGAGGGGGGGGTACTGTGAGGTTCGCCTGTTCCCTGGACCTTTAATTCCCTGTCTCCTCACCTCACCAGCCCCCACCCTCGCGATGTTTTACTCTCCTCTGCTCTTCACCAGCCCCCACCCTTGGACTACCTTTCACAGCTGTGATAAGTTATGATTAGCGCCCCAGAGGGCTTTAAATACCTGGACCTCCCCTCCAGTCCTTGTCGGGTCGTTCTGTATGCTGGTTCTTTGTTCTGGACTCTTTATCCTTTTGTGTGTTCAGTGTTCATGGAGTCCTGGACGTTACCATCACCTGCCGCGTCTCCGGCGTGAGACGAGGTGCCAGCCATCACCACCTGTCGCCGTTTGCCTGGAGTGGGACACCGTCTACGCTCTCTAATCCTCTACGGGAGGTTTTCCAGTGTCCCACTCCAGACGTCAAGCCGGCGCGCTCCAACTCCAGACGCTCAAGCCGGCGCGCATCGCTTCCTATCCCACGGGAGGATGCGTCTCTTCAAGCCGGCGCGCTCCTACTCCAGACGCTCAAGCCGGCGCGCATCGCTTCCTATCCCACGGGAGGATGCGTCTCTTCAAGCCGGCGCGCTCCTACTCCAGACGCTCAAGCCGGCGCGCATCGCTTCCTATCCCACGGGAGGATGCGTCTCTTCAAGCCGGCGCGCTCCTACTCCAGACGCTCAAGCCGGCGCGCATCGCTTCCTATCCCACGGGAGGATGCGTCTCTTCACTTCCGAGGAGGATCTCCTTGCCAGGCCTCCGCCGTCTGAACCCTGCCATCCCTGTAAGCAGCTCTGGCCCTCGCCCTGTCCAAGGCCTTAACCCTGTTTCTCTGTCCCTGTCTCCAGCCCGCCTCCCCGGGCCTCTGTCCCTGTTTCCCCCTCTCCAGTGCCCCTGTTCCTGCCCTGACATTTTTGCCCTGGCCCTGTCCTTTAGTCTTAGCCCCTTAGCCTGCTCGCCTCTTAAAGGCACAGTGCCACATTTTTCCCTATTTCTTTGTTTCCAGTATTTTTGTGTTCTCCCTTAAAGGGACAGTGCCGCTTTTTGTTTGTATTGAATAAATGCCCTGTTTTGGCTTACTCTCATACCTGTCTTGTGTTGTGCGATTGGGGTCGGTTACAAACCATAACAAAAACACTCCTTCTTCCCTTTGTTACTGTAACTAGAAAAGTAACTAAAACTGAATACTGTCACTGGAAAGCCCCTCTGTTATTGGAATGTGGTCTGCAGCAGTAACACAGCATGAACAGATATATATAAGATATATATACATGTACTTTAACATATACAAACCACATATACTAATCATGGTTATATGTTTACACATCACACATGTATTTTAATCGTCACCCGTTGTGTTTTAAACACACGTACAGCATTGTGCAGAGGCCACGACCATCGGTAGTGTGATAGTGAAGGGTTAACCCTTTACTGCACTAATCAGCGAGCTGCATTTTAGGATTCTTGGACGCGACCGGAGGTCGAACTGTTTGTAAAGTGAGACAGCCACAAATCTTCTTCCGAGATAAGGTCATAGCAACCAATCAGCACACAGCAGTTTATAGGGTCCTGGGGCGCCGACCGGAGCAGTGATAGCAGGCTACAAGGCCATACACAGAGGAGGGAAAGATAATACTGATGCAAGCCTTCCTGCTTGGCAATATGTATATAGTATGTAAGTATACTAAGTATTGATTATACTTTCTAGTTTATTTAACATGTGCAATCAACATATACTGATCATTTTAGTTATACATTTATACCCACAGTGAAAGAACGTAGTGTAGGCACAGAGCGTAACTGTCCTTGTAAGAGCTCCTCATTCTGCCCGGAGGCCCTGTCCGGGGGAGGGAATCCTGGAGCACACAGTAGTAACAGAGAACGGAACAATTGCACTGCTGTGACATACAAGATAATACATGTTCTTTAATCATATCATCAACCGTGAAAGAAAGTAGGCACTGTCCTAATAACGTCTGTGAGGGGGAACGGGATGGCAAATGCTGGGTCACGCTGGCTGTGACTCTCAACAGTATATTTAATAATAAATAGAATGGTCAGGTATTCAGGCAGGGGTCGATACACGGGAGGAGCACTCGTACAGTCCAGGGGCGTGCGTGGGGCAGGAGAGTCAGACAGGCCGGGGTCGATACACGGGTACGGAATAATCAGCCAGACAGGGGTCAAAACGGGTACAGGGTAGTCAGCCAGGCAGAGATAAAAACGGGTGCAGGTCCTCATACGTTCCGGGAAAAGGCAAGGAGAGTTTGTCAGGCAGGCAGGGATCAGAGCACATCTCGTCGAGAGCCAGAGAACAGGGTGAAGAGCCAGGAAGGACTGCAGGGAAGGATGAGGACAAGGGTTAGACACGGTCGAAGCACAATGGGCTAGAGAACAATACGAGAGAGCAGAATAAGACGACTAACTGGGAAATACGAAGTTACGATCTGGCAGCCTCATGACATCTGGGGCGGGGTTATATTACTGACGTAATTGGCCCACAGACGTCAATCAGCTGCTCCGCTGGCACAGCTGCACTTAACGATAGAGAGAGAGAGAGAGACAGAGAGAGAGAAAGAGAAGAGAGAGAGAGAGAGAGAGAGAGAGAGAGAGAGAGAGAGAGAGAGAGAGAGAGAGAGAGAGAGAAGCCAGGTAGGAACCGTGACAGTTAGAGGTCAGGTGTGCTCGGTTTTGGGGACGTTTTCTAACTACGAGGGTTAAGTTGTGATCAGACAGGCCTGTAATCATGTTAAATGTATTAGGCACTCTCAGGTTTGTTAGAGAATATTAGATCAATTTGAGTTCTTGACATGGAAGTTATCCTAGTGGGCCCCTTTACTAACTGTGTAAGATCAAATGTATTTGTAATTAGATTCAGTGCTTTTTTACCTAACTTATCTTCATAGTTTAGGTTCAGATTGCCAAGGATTAATAGTTCCTTCCCTTAGCTATATGTATTTAATACATTATGGGAGTTATCAAGAAAGACAGACTTTGCAGAGGGTGGCCTATACACTCTAATTAAGACAAAGGACATTGTTAGAGATAATGTGACATTCAGACATATGTATTCGATGTCATTCTCGGGGCATTGGATCTCTTCGCATAATACATGTTCTCGGACATAGAAGATTAGCCCCCCCCCCCCCCTTCCTTGAACTCTGTCCTTCCTGTAGATATTATAGCCAGGTATAGTTAAAGCAGAGGATGGGGAGCTTTTGTGGGGCTATGTCTCAGAGAGGCACAGGAAGTCTAGATTAGAGTCTGAGAGAAGATGTTTAATTTGGTCTCTTTTTGGGATAATACTACGAATATTCAAATGTCCCCCTACCAGTCCTTTGGGTTTGGATCGAGGATTCCACAGAACATTGGCATTATTGACAGTTTGATAGAAGTTCATTTTGCACCGTTTTTTTAATGTTGGGTTTAATCCTAAACATGTCCGTGGTCGCCGGAGGTTAGGATCTGCATTGACATTAAAAGCACTGGTGTTACCATTGAAAACGGTGGCAGCTGGGCTGCTGCAGCAGCTTGTGCCGGGCGCGGTGGTAGATGGGCTGCTGCTGCCGGGCGTGGTGGTAGATGGGCCGCTGCTGCCTGTACCGGGCGTGGTGGTAGATGGGCCGCTGCTGCCTGTACCGGGCGTGGTGGTAGATGGGCCGCTGCTGCCTATACCGGGCGTGGTGGTAGATGGGCCGCTGCTGCCTGTACCGGGCGTGGTGGTAGATGGGCCACTGCTGCCTGTACCGGGCGTGGTGGTAGATGGGCCGCTGCTGCCTGTGCCGGGCGTGGTGGTAGAAGGGCCGCTGCTGCCTGTACCGGGCGTGGTGGTAGATGGGCTGCTGCTGCCTGTGCCGGGCGTGGTGGTAGATTGGCCGCTGCTGCCTGTGCCGGGCGTGGTGGTAGATGGTGCCTGTGCCGGGCGTGGTGGTAGATGGGCTGCTGCTGCCTGTGCCGGGCGTGGTGGTAGATGGGCTGCTGCTGCCTGTGCCGGGCGTGGTGGTAGATGGGCTGCTGCTACTTGTGCCGGGCGCGATGGTAGATGGGCTGCTGCTGCCTGTGCCGGGCGTGGTGGTAGATGGGCTGCTGCTGCCTGTGCCGGGCGTGGTGGTAGATGGGCTGCTGCTACTTGTGCCGGGCGCGATGGTAGATGGTGCCTGTGCCGGGCGTGGTGGTAGATGGTGCCTGTGCCGGGCGTGGTGGTAGATGGGCTGCTGCTGCCTGTGCCGGGCGTGGTGGTAGATGGGCTGCTGCTGCCTGTGCCGGGCGTGATGGTAAATGGTGCCTGTGCCGGGCGTGGTGGTAGATGGGCTGCTGCTGCCTGTGCCGGGCGTGGTGGTAGATGGGCCGCTGCTGCCTGTGCCGGGCGTGGTGGTAGATGGGCTGCTGCTGCTACTTGTGCCGGGTGTGGTGGTAGATGGGCTGCTGCTGCTACTTGTGCCGGGCGTGGTGGTAGATAGGCTGCTGCTGCCTGTGGTGGTGGAGCTGCTGCTGTGGCCTGGACTAGGCCTGGTAGTAGCTGGGCTTGAATTGCTGCGGACCTGCCTGTGCCGGGCGTGGTGGTGGATGGGCTGCTGCTGCCTGTGCCGGGCGTGGTCGTAGATGGTGCCTGTGCCAGGTGTGGTGGTAGATGGGCTGCTGCTGCTGCTTGTGCCGGGCGTGGTGGTAGATGGGCTGCTGCTGCCTGTGCCGGGCGTGGTGGTAGATGGGCTGCTGCTGCTACTGTGGTGGTGGAGCTGCTGCTGTAGCCTGGACTAGGCCTGGTAGTAGCTGGGCTTGAATTGCTGCGGACCTGGGCTGAAAACATTGCATATTGTTCAGAAAACACTGAATGTAAAATTCTCCGAGCTGCTAATTATTCCACCAAAAAGTCTCAAGCTAAACGTTTCCATGCTACACAGACTGGAAATATCGGTATCCCGTAAACAACATTGATTCCATTGTATTCTGGATTTTCTTTGTACCCAAACTATCCCTCATCCGTTTTCCAACGGTATGCGTTCAATCAGGCCTCCTTGTCACTGACTTATGTCTGACGTGGTGAAATACCAAATCTTTACAGCTCCACTGTACTGGAATGCTTCAATGCTATTTTGTTGGAATCAGGCAGTAGCTGTTAACACACAAAGGTTTATTTATGTATGTGAAGGTGCCTGACAGAGGAACAATAGAGAAAAAGCAATATGGGGACTCAGAGTCACCTACCAGGAAATTGAAAACATGATACATGGGCGCAGTTTTAACCAACTTCATATCAATTATTTGAAATTGGAAAAGAAAAAGAAAAGAGTCCCAAATTTCCCATCCTCCAACCATTCTGTTGTTTACTTCTGCATTATAATAATAACAAATGGTTCTGTCACAATTATAGTACTTTAAAACTATTTTCCTCCAGCGTTACGATCAAACTCTTCTATACTGTACATCATGAGACACCATTATTTTCTAGGGGGCGGGAGGGGGGTCTATATTTCCTCGCTAATTATTGTACTTTGCTGTTGGTTTCATTGACAAATGAAGTAGTTATGATAACGTTGGCAATAATATTTGCAATAAAATAAGACTTTGCATGTTGAAAAACCCAGTCACTGAAATAATCACCAGCTGCCGGGCCGTTATCCTGCTGGTTGAAGGCAGATGAAACTCAATTCACCCTGAGTGGGGTTCTGTGCGGACGTCCCACAGTGAGGTGTCCCCTGCTGCTGATGATAATGGTGCGTCGGCCCCCGCCCCGGCCTGTCAGCCATTACAGATGTGCTGTTTCCTCCTGTAGGTCACCCTCGGGGATGCGGCAGCTGCCGGTCTCTGCCCGCCGCCCCGCGCTCTCTTTTACCCATCCTCCCCCTGCTGCTGAACCAGAGCCAGGTTCATCCCCCTGACCTGCCAGCCCCCCCCCCTTAAACCCCCCCAACACCAACTCAGTACATGGGACAGTAGATGGGTGCTCATTTACAACTGTCACACGTAGACCACAGGGTGGCTTTGCCACTGCAAAGCGTTTGCTAATCAAAATCCCATTACTGGTTTTTCCTTTGATTTCCCCAAAGCCTGGCCCCTCTCTCTCTCTCAGACTGGGGGTTTTCAGTAGGCAAGACTGATGGGGTGTGGCAGGAACCTGCTAGCGGCAGGTGATGAATCAGGGGGAGGCGGGGGGGGGGGGGGGGGCGGGCAGTGTGAGCTGTAATTTTATTAACTGCAGCCTGTGATGGATCGGCCAACCCCCCCCCCCCTCCGACTCGGCCCCCCAAAATAAATGCCTCCTGCATAAACACGTCTTTATAAGCACACAGGAACAGGCAGAGGTGGTTGTTAACGCCGCGCTGCACTCTCCCATTCTCTCTAACGAGCAAACAACACTAATGTGATCAATTTCCTCGTGTTTGCCTTGATTTCGAGAGGAGGAAGGATGGCGCTTGGCAGCAGCGTGGGGCAGTGTGGATCGGTACTGGGCAGGCCTGAGCCACACAGCTTCTGTCACAAGCATCCTTGTTCTCCATCTGTATTCTGTGCCCCGCTCTCCCCTGAAGCGCCTATCCATACATCCCACTTGTCAATGCAGAGCTGTCCATTCTTCTCTCTGCTCTCGAAAACATAATGCATTATTCCATCATCTCAGTGTTCCTCTTGGATTGCCAGGAAGATTACGAACATAAGTATTCCATGAAGGCAGAGAGCGGATGCATTGACTGGGGGCAGCTTTCAACTACCATTTTTTTTTTTTTTTTTTTTTTTTTAATCTAGCTAAATTCTTTTTCATGCATTTAAATGTCTGTGTACTTTGCTCTCCATAGTGCTAAGATCAATCTTCCTGACAGGTGCAGATATCATAAACAGTAAGCTCTTCTACCTGCTATTTCTACAGCGCTTTGATGGCAGATATTATTACATTGCCGGAGGGTGTTTTTCCAGTAATCCCACTGAAACAGATGAAATCATTGATTCATTAATGCCTTCTCTGGTAATTTATGGGATGAGGGTTAGCATCGGTCACGTAATATTTTAAGATTGACCAGACCACGTTTAGATGTACTTAAAATACGATAAACTACAATAAAATACGATAGACATTATGAAACTTTGGTTAGTTATATTGTTCTTGTTTCTACCTAATAACAATGTTATAAACAATGTTATAACATTATTGCCTGGTCATTTACCATTATATTTTGTAATCACCTTATAAAGCTATTGCCATTTGTTATCCTAAGTAGGAATAATAGAGATGGGCTTGGCCATGCGGAAAGTGCCCTCTTAGAGAATCTTTATTGAAGTATCTTTTGCATGTAGATTTCATTGTACCATCATCTCCGCTTAAGATGGATCAGGATTTTCATAGAGAAAAAGGTATCCTATCTGAAAATATATAAATAAATAATAATAATACATTTTAAAAAGAAAAAGGGCAACCCACCCCTCACTGTAGGGTGTAGGAGTACCCTGTAAGTATCTTAATGCAACGTATGTTTCATGGATTGAAATGCATGCCAGGAGGCCATAATCTGCAACGCTCCAGAGAGCAGTAATGATGAGTGGGCCTGATCACTGGACTGATCGGCAGAAGAGAGAGGATGAAAAACTGTTTCATTGATTGGATCCTTGAGACAATGGCTGTCAGTGATGATCAACATTTACAGCGCTGTTAAATTCCCAAACCGCATCTGATTTAATGACAAGCATTGACAGATATGCATAATGTATTAGCAGGTCCAACGCACGGCAAACCTCTTAGCGTCTCTGATATTAGCCAGTAAATATTCAGATACAGTAGTGATTCCACCAGCTCAGTCCTGCCTCGTCCATATTCCCCATTGTACATTTCCCCTGCATGGTATGATTCTTTTCATCAGGGATGTTTTGCTTGTCGCAGAACAACCTATATTGATTGTATTCTCTTTGCTGCATGCAATCTACTCAGTGATGGGCAAGCTACTTGGAAAATGTAGCAAGCTACACTACAAGTTACTCTCGATTAAATATAGCTCAACTACAATGGAAGCTATCTACACTACAAGAACATGGCAAAAATAGCTAGCTACATCGGCACTACTTTTTTTTTTTTTTTTTTACTTCATGATCAAGTTTCCACCAAAAAATAGGCAGGCAAAAAAAATCTCAGTTTGATTGTTTATTATAAAACTGAAACAAGCCCTCGGTCTGGCTTTATGTGTCATCCTTTTAACATGAACTTGTATTATGTACAAAATCCAGGAAGGCAAGTTTAGCTGGGTGCAGGCCAGGGGCGGATTTAGGATTGTAGGAGATCCGGGGCTTAGCATGAGCGGGCACGGATTTTTTTTTTACTTCGACACCACAACCTTTAACTTATACCACCACCTTAAAGCAGACAAAAGGCACTAGAGAACACTTAAATTCACACCCTTTAATTAATGAAGCAAACTATAATAATTTATAATAATAATAATAATAATAATAATAATAATAATAATAATAATAATAATAATAATAATAATAATAATAATAATAATAATAATAATAATAATAATAATAATAATAATAATAATAATAATAATAATACACTGTGTTTGTATAGCACCTTTCATACAAGAATTGCAGCTCAAAGTGCTTCACAGCAGTACAAAAAGACAGGCATAAAATGAGCACAACATTGGCAGATCAAGAGCAATGCATAAAGTGCAGACATAAAGCATAAAATAGATAGCAGTAAAATAGACAAAGTCAAGGTAAGACATAGAACATTAAATCACATCGTTTTTCATATTAGGATCTAAGATCTAGGGTTAACTCGCCGAACGTTGAGCGCCAGGACCCCCGAAAACCAGAGTATAGTCGGGTTTTCATCGTTGTTTCTTTTATTCGATATTTCCATTCATAAAGACATGCCGGCAGCCTGTGTTATCACTGGGGATGGGTCTGAGATCTCAAAAGCTATGTTTCTAAGGTGGAAGAATTATGTTTTTGTCAACTTGTTGATTGTGATTTAAAGCTTAGGTCTGAGTCTACCATAACACCAAGACTTAACTCACTCAAATACAGTTAGCAGCTGGATAGACTACAGATGGAAATTAGCTTCTGCTAAATCTGGTGCAAACATATTTCCATGTAACAATGATTAATTGTAAAAAAAAAAAAAAAAAATTAATATAGATTCGGGGCTTTTCAGAAAACATTCGGGGCTTGAGCCCAAGTAGCCACCCCCTAGCCCCGCCCCTGGTGCAGCCTCTACAAAAGAAAAGAAAGAGATCATTTGGTTTGATCAGTTTTTATAGTATAGTTTGTTGATTACTTTTGATGCAGTAATGGTCTTTTTCTTTTCTATTCTATCTTTATGTATTATTTATCCCTAAACTCTGCATCTTCTGGCTGCCTGATACCCTCTCCTAGCTGAAACCTGCCCACTTTATCAACCAAAAACACACTTCTTCAATATCTGAATTTTAACTAATAATAACTGTCTTACTGCATTTTACTATTATGCTACCATGTCTATATACTACCACCAACTATGCTAATATGTCTATACTACTACAGTACAGTATGTACTCAAGAGTATAACACTCAAGCTCGACACTGCTAGACAAACAATACTACTTATCCTTGGCTGCTAGATATGTACCACTCCTGCTGACTTGTTGTACACAATTTGTAAGTTGCTTTGAATGAAAGCGTCAGCTAAATGACCAAATGTATTTAAATATGTAACTCACAAAACATTCCATGGCCCCAAAATCATGTGGTGATCCCCCCTGGGGGTCCTGACCCACAGGTTGAGAACCACTGCTCTAGATGATATTTTCCCTCTTAGTATATGTACTATTTATGGTAGTTTGTTTTTTCTTTTCTCCACCCCCATAATATTGTAAATCTTCTGCCTACAGTGAAACATGTTAGTTAAATCTGTTGACAAAAAGTGCACTGACTTGTGTGCTGTTTGGGAACAGTTGACAATGTTTATGTAAAGCTTTTCATCAGCGTACCTGAATATATGTGTTCTCAAGTTAGTGCTGGCCGTGTGGGAAGTTGAGAGAAGCTTCGTTTTTGGCTGACACAATAAACACATATGTTTTAGGCGTTTTTTCAGTCAAACTCATACATTTTTCCAGATAGGGCCATGGAGAGGCATTGTTGTTATTGACATCATCTTCATCAATGCCATCAGCCCTGGAAACATCGAATCCTTCTGCTATTTCGCACGGACTGGTTCATTCATTCATTCATGGTCTGTGTTTAGATTTTTTTTACTTCCTGGTTTGCCGAGCTGGAGTGGCATGTCCCGCCCTATCCTGCCTCTGATTGGCCTACCCGTAATGTTTTGGCCTAATCGTGAGTCGTCATACTCATATCTAAACCAACCAACCAATCATAGTGGGTTTTCTCCAATAGTATCCAGCTGCAGAACAGGAGAACACGACACTCTCAGGAGCGAAGACACTTTTTTTTTTTTTTTTTTCTGTTTCTCCGGATATGTAGCGTGTAGCGTTTTGCTGATGCTACGTCACTACTTGATTCGAAAACTAGCTGCGCTACAGAGACCGCTACTTGATTCAAAAGTAGCGACGCTATCACGCTACTGAAATATGTAGTTAAGCTATGTAGCGTCGCTACTTGTAGCTAGCTACTGCCCATCACTGGACCTACTGTATCCAGTCCGATCAATAAAATGTCAATAGGATGTTTTTCTTTTCTTAAGATTATCATTATATATTATATTGCGCCTTCGCGCACCATCTCGGCTCAGCCGCTAATACAAGTGGGAGTGCGTTTGAGAGAACCCAGGGAACTTGTGTATATGTTTCACCAGAAGCAGGTGAATTGTTGGGAGGAATGTGGACATCACTTCATCTCTCCGGGGCTGGGGTCAGGGGAGCCACTGGGCTATCACGCACGCCAGGAGCTCTGGTCCTTAATCACGGAAGGGAACACTCACCCACTTTGTCTCCGGTCATCTCATCACTTACACCGGATCAAACCGACCAATCTCCTAGCGTCCTCTCTCCACGGCTCCTCTGCTGACTCAGCAAACGGATGGGCGTCTCGAGATCTGCCGACTGGGTTACAGATGTGCCCGCCGTGTTGCATAGGCCTGGATTTACAACGGGAGTTTTCACTTGGAGTTTGGTGATGAATGGGCTGCCACGCTGCTAAGATCATCTTGATGTTTGGCACTGGATGTCCTTGAGTGCTTTGGATTTTTCTTTTCATTTGCTATTAAATGCTAAATGGACTGAGTTCACTGCAGTGGCGTCGTTAGCCCTGGGCTTCCGGGGCTTTAGCCCCGGATGTTTTTCTCCTAGCCCCGGACCTTAAAAAAAATATTTACATTTTTTTTTTATTTTTTTTTTTTTAAGATGTAGTTTTCATTTGATCCTATAATTCTTTCATTCACCGATTTGTGGACTTTTTCTTTTAGTGTCCTGAAAGGCGCCTTATAAATCAAATGCATTATTATTATTATTATTATTATTATTATTATTATTATTATTATTATTATTATTATTATTATTATTATTATTATTATTATTATTATTATTATTATTATTATTATTATTATTATTATTATTATTATTATTATCATCATCCAGGAGGGAAAAGACACTGTGGATAGTAGGGACTGCATCTCTGCCTGTCCTGACCAGGAAACACTTTGCAACTGTGATCTCCTCTGGCAATAGTTGGATATTGTAATGTGTGGCGAGGGGTTGCAGCAATTCCACTGAGAGAAACTGGTCTGAGGCTGGATAACATGCCTGTATGCCTCTTATAAGTTGTTCTCCAACTCATGAGAACCTGCTCTCAATCTCTTGCAGCATTCTGTCGACGACTGGACCGTCTCTGTCTCAGCTGAGCACCGCCCTCCCTGTTAAAAGAGAGAAGAAGAAATATATATTAAAAAAAAAAAAATTATAGCCCTATAAATAATATAAACATGTTTAAAATGAATAATATTTACTCATTTTAAGTATGTTTGTGTTTCCAATGCACAATATAACGTTAATATATCAAATATAAATAATTGTTTTCATGAACAGGAAGTGACTGTCTGATAGAGAATACGTTCCGTAGCCGCATTTCTCTCGGGCTAGCCGTAGCCGCATTTCTCTCGGGCTAGACGCAATAGCGCTTACAGTGGGCGTGCACGCCGTGCACTGGTTTCATCGCTGTATCCGTCGCAGCCAATCAGTGCGTAACGCGCTGTGCGTTGAAATATGATGTATTATGATGGAAGCCGGGCACGTTTTAAAGCGATCTAAGCAAGCAGCGTCTATAATTTCCGTAGCCGCATTTCTCGGAGACGCTCTCTGATTGGCCGACGCGGCAACGCCAGTACTTTTCCGTAGCCGCATTTCTCGGTTTGGCTTAGAAGTGGGCGATAGAACGCCAGGTAGTTTGCAGGATGTTCGATGCTGTGTGTTGTGTTGTGATGCAGTCTGGAGTCTGGACAGTGGGCAGTGGATATACATCGACAACAGTCTGGGACTGTGGGACAGTCAGTGGACATACACTTTATCAAGCCCTCCGGCTCCGGTTAGCCGCTGTTAGCCACTCAGCTAATGCTAAACTAACTAACTAACGTGATTCCGCGATACCAGTTCCATTAGTGAGGAAAGGGGGGGGGGGGGGGGGGGTATATTGAGGAGGCTTGACAACAGAGGTTGATAACTTCACATTTATTGGCAATTCGTTTCTTTATATCGCTACCAGGTTCCAACTGTGTTGACAAAACCCTGGTCTGGTAAACTATGGGCTATGGCACATCAGAACGCTCAAACTCAAACGAACGCTCTCTCTCTCTCTCTCTCTCTCTCTCTCTCTCTCTCTCTCTCTCTCTCTCTCTCTCTCTCTCTCTCTCTCTCTCTCTCTTTCACTCTCTCTCTCTCTCTCTCTCGCTCTCAACACAGCGTGTTAATTTCACAGCGCGTGATGCATAATGGCTGAATGAATGAATGGTAACTTGTTTAAAATGACAAGATATATATGTGTTCATTATTGGATTGATGATGATACGTGTACTAGTGTAGTATGAATGAACTCGCGCCCACCCAAATGTAGTTCACAGCGGCCGCGTTCTCCAACTCATGAGAACCTGCTCTCAAGCTCTTGCAGCATTCTGTTGACGACTGGACCGTCTCTGTCTCAGCTGATCTCCTGAGCTGAGGTCTGAGCTTGTGCCACAAGATGACTCAACTACATACTCGTCCATCCTTTTCTGCTTCCTCCTTTGGCTGGTAGTATGTTCCTCAATCCAAAGGCCATTACATATGGCCTTTGTCCTGTCATACATGTCCACTGCCATCTCTGAGGTGCGATAACCTTTGAGTGTGTCCTGCACTGTGCTTTTAAATAGGTATTGAAGATGTGCACTTTAACGCAGAAGCACCTGGAGCCATCCATACCCATGTCCAGTGTCCACTGACAAAGACATGCTCATGATACTATGATAAACTATAATAACCTTTAATCGAACCCTGGTTAATTTCCTCGGATAGTCCGGTTGGTTTGGGGTGGTGTGAAAGCTCATTCACTCTTGCAAGTGAACCCTGCTGCGGTTCATTTGAGATGTGAATGCAAAGCGGACCAAAGGCAGAAAAAGACCCAAAAATCGAATATTTTTTTTATGAGAAGACTGAAACATAATTATAATTGTTGTGAAGGGCCAGATTAAACCGAATATATATATTTATTTATATATATATATTTAATTGTATTTGTATATTCTCTAATATTCCCTGATATCCCTTGTATATTCCTTGTACAATATGCATTGAATATCCATTCTAGCCTACTGAACATCCCATAATAGTCTCCATTCTACTATTGGTCGAGACCTTGGTGCCAGGCTGCCATACCCCTCAGACCCAGTTCAAACGTACCGCTCCACATGTACGAACAAGTCCTAGTTCCGCGTAGGAATCTGACTACCGCACCACTAATGGGACTATTTGTTCATAGTGCGTATATATCAGCGTTTCCGTTAGCCGGTAATTACCGGTATTTGACTGGCAAAATATGTTGAAGTCCGAATATTTAAATATCTCCGGTCATAATGTCCGGTGAAAATAATTTCTCTAAGCACAATTTTATTATTTGAATTGTATTAAAATAGGCTCAAATTAAATAGCCTATGCGATGAACGAAACAATCATTACATGTTGCTTCACGCTGATAAAGCGCGGATGGCGCCGCTCGGATGTGAATCTTTTTTTCTTTCTTTTTTTGAGCCTGTCTGGCCACCATAACGACAAACAGGTATATCAGGCCCGAGTGGAAAGTTTAATTATCCTGGCTGAGGTGCGACATTATATCCACATTTTCCAGTTCACTGATCCAGCCAGGGTTACCAGTGACTAATTCATATATATCTATATGAATTGAAAATGGGGGACCCTGATGGAAACAAGACAAACGTCTTTCTCAGGTCTGCATCCCCTTAACAATTGTATGTATTGAGCCGTACTGTATTGTACCCATTCTGCAATCTGTTAAATAAAGTTTTCATTCATTCATTCATTCATTCATTCATTCATTCATTCATTCATTCATTCATTCATTCATTCATTCATTCACACAGTTCATTCTGGAACCTCAGATCCCCGCTGATCATGGAGTTCTACAGTATCGCGTTGGATCCATACACGTATCGATTTTTTCGAATGGTGATCAGGAATTGGAATATACCAGTTGGATACCATCTGATGTCAGGTAAGGACTCTATGTTATCAGTGTTAGGATAATCAGAGTACGTTTGATGAAGTTATAAGCTGTTTTGTGAAATGTCTTCTTTCGTTTTCACTAAAAGTCCGAGAGGAAATCAACGGGGCGATTATCCGCGCGCGGCCGTAATGTGCTTGCGTGCACGTATAATATAAAAATATTGATCATCTAGCGTTTATTTGAAAACGATTCATAAAAAGGCCGACGAATATCAACGTTGTGGAATATTCCACTAAAAGACGATTTTCATAGAATGCTCCAGAATGAGCTGTTTTTTATATCAAAACGGGGGCTTTTCTAACTGCTCTGAAACGGAAACGACGCGATAAACAGCCTTGACAGCACTGACTGGAAAATAGTCTTTGATAATGCGATGGGCAGATTAGACACATAGCCATAATTTAAAACATAGATTAGGCGATATTAACGTTAACATTGGCGCCGATGGTGGCATTCAGCTGGTAAAAAGGAAAACCAGGCTGACCGGCATTTCTCGAATATGTCCGGGGATAGAAATCTTGCAGGACAAACAGACCGGCACGAATATGTTCTAACGGAAACGCTGGTATATATACTGCGCTACTAAAGTAGGACTTCCTTTTCAGTCCAGTTTCTTACCCTCCAATAGAGTCACAGACGTAAAGCCTCCCCGCGACGCCACGTGTGGGAGTAAGGCCAAGTTCGCCTACCATCGGTATTGAGACATCGTGTATATTAATATTTGAATAGTCATATTTGGCACTATATCGTCGAGTTGGACGTAGTCTATTAAGCTAATAATAGTCTGTTAATATATAGTGCTTCGTGCGGTGAGAATACTACCGTAGTCAGTACCCCATCGTTTCGGGCAGAGAACTGGCTGCTTATCCAGGGTGGTTGACCCCACGTGAAGCTGCACCCGAGGAGCCCCAGAGCCGACGAGCGAGTGGACCTGTATACCGGATTATTCTACCGACGACAGCCCGCCTTCCCAGGCACGGATTATGCTTTGTGTACGTTGATTATTCCTTGGATAAAGACCCCCGACACTGCCGTGTGTTGGAACCCCCCCCCCCTGGAGAGGACGCAAGGTGAGGAGACGCTCTGCAAGACGAGGTCGCTTCACGTCTCTCCTCCGTGGACCGGATGACGCCGGCCCACAAAGAGTCCACCTGCTTTCATCTGTGGTCCAAGGATCGCCGGCGCATTGAACGGCACTACAGTGGGTTCACCTGGGATACCCTTGGCCGGATGAGGCAGCCGGATTCTACCCCCCCCCCCCTTCCTACTCCTGTCGGCTTACAAGCGACCGGATTAACCCCCCCCTAGCGTATCCAGTATATAATCATTAAAGTATCATTGCTGTTATTCCTTAAACTATTCCAGGTCGTATATGTACCACCTGCGCCTTCAGAGATTGGACATTCTCTATTGATATACCGACGAATACTCTTGCCATAAAAGTGCATACTAATTCCATTCATAAATGTGATTGATTTGATTAAGTGCTTGCTCTACACACCATCGCTGTGTAGAAATAAAGACCTATTTCTAATTCGTACATTTGTGTTGGATCCGTTTCATCTACGTGACAGTGTTCATCATAATATATTTATGCCGTGTACTGGGTGGCCGAATATTAAGTACAAAGGTAGTGGTAGTAAGTATCATATCTAGTAATACAGTCAGGGAATTGTACCCCTCAGTTACAATTGGTCCTTCGAGCCGGAGGGTAATTAGTGTAATATTAATATAGTGTTATTAATATTGAAATGGCCTATGATGAACACTCCACGAAACGATCCTCCTAACCAACGCCCGCAGCGCGAACGACGGCTCCCTCAGTACTTAGAGGCTTACGCTGTCAGTCAACAACCTAGTCTTCTACTAACAGTAAACGCGGTAAAACTAGAAAGTAAAAGTATGTCTAACCCCAACGCCCAGACTACCCCGACCATAGAGGCCCCTACGGGCTCTAATGTAACTGACCAAGTTCACGGTGGGGACCAGTGGGAACCAGACATGACTTCACACCCCGCCAGTACTGAAGAAGTAGTCCCCGATGAGTCCCGGGAGGAATACAACGCTACAGAGAGAGAACTCGGCACGGAAGAAGACGGGGAGAGCACCGTGGAGATAGAGCTCCAAGGCTCCGCAAGGAGTACCCCGAGGGAAGGCTCCCCTATACAACCGCCTTCTCCCAGCGAGGCAGAGAGGACCCTACAGCAGGCCTTCCTCATCAGCCTGAACGCCGCTGCTGAACGCGACCGACTGCAGATCCAGCAGCGGAGCGAAGAAGAGCATATACGTCTAGAACTAAGACGCATTCAGAAAGAAGAGAATGTGGCCCGAGACCGAGCAGACAGCCAGCGAGCAGCTGCTGGTGCTCTACGGGACGCAGAGCGCGACAGACAGCAAGCGCAACTAATAGAACAGCTGATCAGACGGACAACACCCTCTCCCTCCGCCAGAGGCTCCAGGAACTCGTCTAGACACACCTCCAGGGCGGCATCCCCTAGCCGAGTAAACAACCCTGAACTTGACCAACAGACGAGGTCTATACCCCCCACAGACCACCTCCCCCCACCGGTCCAAGCGAGACCTAGCAACCGGGAAGGAGCAGCATATCCTGTGGAGAGGCTAAACCAGAGACTACAAGCACTGGATGACCTAACTGAAGACGAAGAGGAAGAGGAGGAGAACCACGCCCGACGACAGCACAGTACTCTACCGGACCAGGAGGTCCGGTACAGCCCAGGCTATACTCCCGCGGAGCTGCGCTACAGACCCCCGACTCTATACACGGGTGAGCACGACGCACGACCCGCACCGAGGAACAGCACCTGGACAAGCGGGCCATGGTACACTGCCGGTACCAGCCCATACCAAGGAGCGGGAGGAGACTCGCCTAGGAGGCCTCTCCCCCAACGCTCGCCGATGTATCCACAGTCAGCGTCATACATTGGCCCGCCTATGGTACCCGACTTCACCCAAGAGAACCGGGCCCAGTATACGGAACTCCGCATGTGTCTGGAGACCATGTTGGTGGATGTATTGGATGAACGCCACAAATACGCCACCCTACTGAAGCACTTAAAGGTGCCCCGCGCACATAATATCGCGCTCGCCTACGCGACTTCCACCACCCCATACACAGCAGCGCTGGTAGCATTGGACCAGAGGTATGGGCGCATATGGGATTACGTGATCCAGGAGATCCGACACATCGACCGCTTACCCCCAGCAATAGACAATCGAGCACTGGACGACCTGTCCATCAGAGTGCAGTCCCTGGTAGGGATGTTGGGAGCGCAGAGAGAGAAGGGGAGGCATGAACTTTACGCCAACTCAAATGTGGAAAGGATCTTGGAGAAGCTGCCGCCCGCTCGACAGGAGCGTTTTAGGCGACAGAGGGACCACCGAGTCCCGAATGGCCCCGAACCGAACCTCCTCGATCTAGCAGACTTCCTGGCGAGAGAAGTCAGCAGCCTACGGCTAGATACATTCGGACGGAGCACCCCTGGCTCCAGAGAAGGAACCAGACGACTAAATGATGGAAGAAGATCGGTGACTGTGATGCACCAATCGGAGTCAGTACCGAGCAGCAGGAGCCACAGTACCCCCTCCAGAACGGAGAAGTGGAAGATAGTGTGCCCCTACTGTGAGAAAGAACACTGGCTAGCGCAATGTGACTCCTTCCCCAAGCTGAACGCGGAGGAAGCAAGTCAATGGATAAAGTCCAACAAGCGCTGTTTTCGCTGTGCGCGCTCACACATGGCAGCCGAATGCCGCTTAAAGAAAAGGTGCACCAAGTGCGATGGAGCCCATCTGGACATACTTCACGACAGTAACAGACGGCGCCCTTCACCCGCACCATCCAGCAGCAAAGCGAGCGTCATGTACATCGATCCCGCCAGCAGCAGTGGAGCCCGAGTACTCCTAAAAGTAGTGAGTGTGACACTAAGCTACCAGAATAAAGTCCTGGACACTTACGCCGTCCTCGATGACGGGTCAGAGAAGACCCTGCTGCTCGCCTCCGCTGCGGCCCAGCTAGGGCTGCGGGGAAGCGAAACCCAAATGACAATTCGGACAATAAGACGAGATTTGAAGACGATAAAGGGCGAGAATGTCTCATTCTCTATCGCAGCAAGCGGCCAGCCTGAGCGACGGTACCAGATTACAGACGCTTTCACCAGCCAAGAAATAGGACTGTCGCGGTACACATATCCCGTCGCCAAGCTGATGGAGAAATATGCACATCTGCGCAAGTTACCGATCCCGCTCATAGACAATGCTATGCCGACCCTGTTGATAGGCTCCGACCATGCAGACCTCATTGTCCCGATAGACCGGGTTCATACCGGACCCCGAGGCTGTCCTGCAGCAGTCGAGACCCGTTTGGGATGGACTCTCCAAGGCCCGCTCGCCAAATCTCTCAACCGAAGTACAGCCACTAGATGTCTCCACTCCCGAGTCACAGAGGGAGAAACCGCACTCCTGCAACACGTAGAGCGGCTATGGACCTTGGAACAAATGCCCTTTAAGAACGGAAAGAAAGACATTCGCTCTAAAGATGACATTTACGCCATTCACCTCCTCGAGACAGGGACCAAGAGAGTCCCGGTCAACGGCGTGTTGAGATACGCCACGCCACTCCTGCGGCGAGAAGGAATGCCTACTTTCCACGCCAAGACAGACGCCACAGAACGGTACCTGCTGAACACGGAGCGGCGCTTAGCCAAGAACCCCGCCCAAGAGAGTGTATACCGCGCTGAGATTGAGAAGCTCATCACAGCGGGACACGTCACAAAGATGGACATTAAAGAGGCTGACCAGACCACTGAATCGTGGTACGTGCCTCACCACAAGGTCCATCACAACGGTAAAGACTGCATAGTATTTAACTGCAGCTACCAGATCGGATCCCAAAATCTGAATAAAGAGTTACTGCCCGGTCCCACACTCGGCCCCTCCCTACTCGGCGTTCTACTCCGCTTCCGCCAGGAAAAGGTGGCCATCAGCGGGGACATTAAAGGAATGTTCCTGCAGGTGAGATTAGTAGAGGCGGACAAGCCCCTGTTACGGTTCCTATGGAGAGAGAAGCCAGGAGATGAGCACCCAGCCATCTACCAATGGGAAGTCCTCCCCTTCGGAACGACATGCAGCCCCTGCTGTGCTACATTTGCACTACAGAAACATGTAGCAGAGGACCCAGCAGCGGACGAAGAGGTCCGACACAGCGTAAAGAACAGCTTCTACGTAGACAACTGTCTACAAAGCCTTTCAACCCAGGAAGAAGCCGAGGCTCTCCTGATTAAACTCCGCGCCTCATTGATCAAAGGCGGCTTTGATCTCAGGCAGTGGGCCAGCAGCGATCCGCAAGTACTGCGCAGCCTCTCCTCCGAGGACAAGGCAGCCAGCAGCGAGACCTGGATGGCTACAATCCCGGGAGAAGCCCAGGAGATGACCCTGGGATTGGTGTGGCGATTCAAAACAGATTCGCTTCACTACAGACACAAGCCCCTGACTACGGAGCAGGGAAGGCCGGCGGCGGCGCCGACCACCAGACGGAGTGTGTACACAACACTCGCCCGACAATATGACCCGCTAGGATGTATTCTACCGTACACCACCAGGGCAAAAATGATTGTACGAGCATTGTGGGACAAGGACCAGGGCTGGGACGACCCCATTCCCGCACACCTTGAATCCACCTGGAGAGAGTGGGAGATGGAGCTCCACTCACTCCCAGGCGTTAATATGCGCCGAAGCTACTTCCCACCCACGGTGAGGCCAGAGACATGTAAAATGGACTTACACGTCTTCAGTGACGCCTCAGAGGTCGCATACGGATCAGTAGCCTACTTGCGGGCCCAAGAAAGGGGGGGAGAGATCTACACAGCATTTGTCCTCGCCCGCTCGAGAATAGCCCCACGCAAGCAACAATCTATCCCACGCCTAGAGCTCTGCGCAGCCCTAGCCGGAGCGCACCTAGCCACGCTCATCCAACGTGAGCTCACCATACCGGTGTCTAGAACAATCCTGTGGTCAGATTCCACGACAGTACTCGCCTGGATCAAATCGGACTCATGCAAGTACAAAGTCTTCGTGGGAGTCAGAGTCACCGAGATTCAAGACTTAACCGAAGAGTTAACCGGAGAAACAGAGTGGCGCTACGTTGATACAAAACAGAACCCAGCTGACGTCATCACCCGGGGGATGCCCCTGGATGACCTCACCCGTCGCAATGTCTACAGTGACGGCCCCGCATTCCTAAGACTCCCGGAAGGACAGTGGCCCATGCCTATCCCGAGGGAAGCAAGTCCAGAGGAGGTGGAAAATAAGAAGTCTGTGTTCTGTGGATTGAGCACCGTAGCCTCCACCGACCCTAACATAGACGATTGCACGTCCATAGAGAGTGCACAACAAAGAACATTCCTGCGGTACCACCCGGAGTGCAAGTCCCCCGCTGATATGTCAGCAGCTAACTACGAGGAAGCCGAATTGCTTCTACTGCAGCGAGCCCAGAGAGACAATTTGACAGAAGGAACAGTCGTCATGATTATTGATCAATCACTGCCCAGAGCTATGTGGCCGGCCGGCCGCGTAAGCAAAGTGATCACCGATGCCGACGGCAAGGTCCGAGCAGCTGAAGTGCTCGTCCAGGGTCGCACTTACACCCGTCCCGTGGCGAGGCTCATAGAACTGCCCCGACTCCCAGACACAATCGATGATGACCATGACCCTATAACCCTATGACTTTGTGAAGTTGACTGACCCCATACAGCAAACCCTTATGTGTAAATAGACAACGCGATTAATCTGTCTCTGTTTAACTGATTAGGTCTGGGACCAATCAGGGGGTGGCTGTTGTGAAGGGCCAGATTAAACCGAATATATATATTTATTTATATATATATTTAATTGTATTTGTATATTCTCTAATATTCCCTGATATCCCTTGTATATTCCTTGTACAATATGCATTGAATATCCATTCTAGCCTACTGAACATCCCATAATAGTCTCCATTCTACTATTGGTCGAGACCTTGGTGCCAGGCTGCCATACCCCTCAGACCCAGTTCAAACGTACCGCTCCACATGTACGAACAAGTCCTAGTTCCGCGTAGGAATCTGACTACCGCACCACTAATGGGACTATTTGTTCATAGTGCGTATATATACTGCGCTACTAAAGTAGGACTTCCTTTTCAGTCCAGTTTCTTACCCTCCAATAGAGTCACAGACGTAAAGCCTCCCCGCGACGCCACGTGTGGGAGTAAGGCCAAGTTCGCCTACCATCGGTATTGAGACATCGTGTATATTAATATTTGAATAGTCATATTTGGCACTATATCGTCGAGTTGGACGTAGTCTATTAAGCTAATAATAGTCTGTTAATATATAGTGCTTCGTGCGGTGAGAATACTACCGTAGTCAGTACC
This sequence comes from Notolepis coatsorum, assembly GCF_963971535.1. NCBI lineage: Eukaryota > Metazoa > Chordata > Actinopteri > Aulopiformes > Paralepididae > Notolepis > Notolepis coatsorum. The sequence goes on from NC_140169.1 coordinate 124,374,361, forward strand.
CCATCGTTTCGGGCAGAGAACTGGCTGCTTATCCAGGGTGGTTGACCCCACGTGAAGCTGCACCCGAGGAGCCCCAGAGCCGACGAGCGAGTGGACCTGTATACCGGATTATTCTACCGACGACAGCCCGCCTTCCCAGGCACGGATTATGCTTTGTGTACGTTGATTATTCCTTGGATAAAGACCCCCGACACTGCCGTGTGTTGGAACCCCCCCCCCTGGAGAGGACGCAAGGTGAGGAGACGCTCTGCAAGACGAGGTCGCTTCACGTCTCTCCTCCGTGGACCGGATGACGCCGGCCCACAAAGAGTCCACCTGCTTTCATCTGTGGTCCAAGGATCGCCGGCGCATTGAACGGCACTACAGTGGGTTCACCTGGGATACCCTTGGCCGGATGAGGCAGCCGGATTCTACCCCCCCCCCCTTCCTACTCCTGTCGGCTTACAAGCGACCGGATTAACCCCCCCCTAGCGTATCCAGTATATAATCATTAAAGTATCATTGCTGTTATTCCTTAAACTATTCCAGGTCGTATATGTACCACCTGCGCCTTCAGAGATTGGACATTCTCTATTGATATACCGACGAATACTCTTGCCATAAAAGTGCATACTAATTCCATTCATAAATGTGATTGATTTGATTAAGTGCTTGCTCTACACACCATCGCTGTGTAGAAATAAAGACCTATTTCTAATTCGTACATTTGTGTTGGATCCGTTTCATCTACGTGACAGTGTTCATCATAATATATTTATGCCGTGTACTGGGTGGCCGAATATTAAGTACAAAGGTAGTGGTAGTAAGTATCATATCTAGTAATACAGTCAGGGAATTGTACCCCTCAGTTACAATAATGAAACACACAATACAGTTTTTTCCGATTGCTTAAGCATGATTTTTGAAAACGGGGCCCGCTGTTTCAAAACACACAATTAGCACAAGTTCAACCACACACACAATTATCAGAACACCTCAGATCCTTTGCTAAATTAAGCACTTGTCAAAACCATACACTAATTTATAAAAACTACATTTTGTTACCATATGAAACACACGTTTCATATGACTTAATTCTGTTTGAACCAGTTACACACACTGCTGTGCTTAACCTAAAACACATTTAGCAATTCTACTTCTCAGTGATTAGAGTACTGTAAGTGAAGTACGCAGAGAATGTGCAAATATACAATAAATTCACCAAACACTACACAAGACCAATGCTGTAGACTGATGAAAATATAATTTATTTATCTACATATACCCAAATCAATGATGCAGACTGATGAAAATATAAATGTTCTCTCCATATAACCAAATCAGTCAACATTTCAACATGGAGAATCACAACAAAACATGTCCCAGTTTTCATGCTACTATGTGCATAACACTGTAAACTCAGCAAGAGTACAGAAAATACTAGACATTATCTCTTTGCCTAGCTGGATCTGGCAAGAGACTTTTTTGTTGTGATTCTCCATGTTGACATGTTGACTGATTTGGGAAAATGGGAGAAAATGTACATGGATTTTTTGTTGTGATTTTTTGTTGTGATTCTCCATGTTGACATGTTGACTGATTTGGGAAAATGGGAGAAAATGTATATTTTCATCAGTCTGCATCATTGGTTGTCTTGTGTAGTGTTTGGTGAATGTATTGTATATTTTCACGTTCTCTGTGTACAGTACTTCACTCTCCTTCCATTTTGGTTGAAGACAGGTGAACTCACCTGCTGCATTTTTATAGTGCTTAAACCTGATTGGTGTATCTACAATTAAGCAATGGTGTGTTTGTGCATCTGATGGCTGTGTTTAACCAATTGGCTCATATGTGTGGTAATTTGACATTCTGTGTCTAATGTAATGCAAGTGTGTTTAGTGTTTTGCAAATCACTGTGTGTATTGTTTTGCAAAAAGTGTGAGGCTGAAATTGTGCTTATAGGGGTGCAAATCTGGGCCTAAGTTTTGCTCCTTGAGTGTAAGGTTTTGATAATTGTGTAATACTTTTGATTTGAGTGTTTATGCAATTGAAGAAAACTGTAAAGACTAGAGATGAACTGTTTATTTCTTTTGTACATAGGCTGTGCATATGTTTGTTTGTTTGTTTGCTTATGTGTATGATTCTTAACTGTTTTTATTTTGTTATTGGTGTATATGTGTGTATGTATGTACAGTATATGTATATATGTTATATATATGTATATGTATATTTGTACTCCTGTTGGGGCCTCTTGAACCAGATCAATGTTTTATCTGGCTAAATAAGGTTAAATAAATAAGAAACTGATGATTTGGTCCTGTTAACTTTGAATTTTCTATGGGGACTGCCCAGATCCCTCTCATGGACATGGACCTCACTTTGAGAACCTCTAATGATTCTAGTTATTCAGTATTCATCTCTAATTACTCTAAAATTGCGTATTTCTGTGTTTAAAAAAAAATTATAAAAAAACGATTGGGCTGGTTCGTCAATGGCCCCCTCAGAGGAGAAGATGGCCATGAAACTACCAGTGGACTCATACAAGTCACGTCCAACCGCACATCCGTGGCCACGCTAGATGAGCTTTGGAGTCAACAGTTCAAGAACGACTTCCCAGTGTCAAGACGACCGGCTTGAGAAGTCGAGGGACGACATCCAGTTTCTGGAACTGGTCTTGCAGTCCGTGAAACTTAATGAGGGACACTACAGCATCGGCCTACCAGTGAGGAACGCAGTCTTCAAGATGCCGAACAACAGAAGAGTAGCTGAACAGCGAACTCTCAACTTAAAGAAGAGGTTCACGAAGAATCCCCAGTTCCACGCTGATTACTCAGTGTTTGTCGACGACTGGATCGCAAAGGGCTACGCAGTCAAGGTTCCCAGTGAAGAGCTCAGCCGCAGGGATGGAAAAGTTTGGTACTTGTCACACCATGGTGGGTACCATGCCAAGCATCGGTTGGATGCTGAAGCTTAGAAGCACTCTGCTGATGCTGTGTCGCAAGAGGAAGAAGATGAAGGCTTCGCTCACACAGTCTGAGGTACAGACACAGATGGAGACCTTCAAGGCAAGCCTGGAGAAGACCAACCTCACTGTGGAGAATATAAAGGAAGCAGAGCTCGAGATAATTCGTTACAGTCAGCGACAGAAATACTCAGAAGAAATCGCTGCGCTTTGGAAAGGTGACTACGTCAAGATGAGCAGTCATATCGCTAAGCTCAATCCAGTACTGCAAGATGGAATCCTCAGAGTAGGTGGAAGACTTGACAAATCGGCAATGCCTGAAGAGGCTAAACACCCAGCCATCCTGCCTAAGGATCTCCATGTAACGGATCTTATACTCCGAGACATCCACCAGAATGTGGGTCACAGCGGTCGTAACCACGTATTGTCCAAGCTGCAACTCAAGTTTTGGATCCCTGGAGCTCACGCAGCCATACGAAGAGTCCTCTCCAAGATCGAGAACACTCTACGACAGAGGGGAATCCAATGGATTTTCAACCCCCCTACCGGTTCTCACCATGGCGGAGTCTGGGAGCGGATGATCAGGTCGGTCAGGAAGATTCTCAGCACCACCTTAAAGCTCCAGACTCTGGATGAAGAAGGCCTACACACCGTCTTGTGTGAGGCAGAAGCCATCATTAACAGTCGACCGATTACCAAGGCTTCTAGTGATCCGGACGACCTGGAAGCGCTTACCCCCAACCACCTCTTGCTCCTCCAGTCAAAGCCTTCCCTGCCTCCAGGCCTCTTCGTGAAAGAAGAGCTCTACTCCCGCAGGAGCTGGAAACAAGTCCAGTATATGGCAGACATATTCTGGAAACGATGGACACAGGAATATCTACCTCAGCTCCAAGATAGACAGAAGTGGATACGGGTGTCACGCAACTTCACTGAGGGAGACGTCGTCCTGATCATCGATGACTCTGCACCCCGCAACTCCTGGGTCCTGGTCAGGGTCATCGAGGCGGTTCCTGACCAGCACAGGCTCGTGCGCCGGGTCCGTGTCAAGACGAAGACGACCATTTTAGATAGACCTATCACTAAAGTCTGTCTTCTCCAAGAAGCTGCATGAGGCGGTGGTAAATACCGTCCTCCTACTGTGTGCCATGTACTAGTGACCTCTGGCACCAGGTATTGGTTATCCAGCAGCAGAGATACTTATCAGTTAAAATAGTGTTTGGTTTACCTCCTTGTTTTTTTGTTGTTAGTAATCTCTAGATTAGAAGTACAATTAGGGGCCGGTGTAGGAGCCAAAGCTATATATTTAGGTTATTGTATTATATGAATGTTTATATGTTTATTTTTATAACCTTACGTTGAAACGGCATTAGGAATATTGATTGGATTTAGATAAAGTCATTGAACTGTCTTATTTGTCATAATAGAACATTCTAGAACATTTGTGATGTCACAGTATGATGTCATGACAGAACGTTCTGGAACATTTGTGATGTCACCGTATGATGTCATAACCGAACATTCTAGAACATTTGTGTATCTATATATATAGTCCACAATTCTCTTTCTTTGGCATCGATAATGAGAACCACCAGCTCATCACAGAGGCAGTGCTGACATTTCTGCATGCTTCAGAGTTGTACCAGAGGATATAGCGTTATTGTATTTATTAGTATTGGACAGGCAAGAGGAGCAGAGAAGAAGGAGATATTGTGTTTTGAAGATGAGAAGAAGAAGAGGGTAAACAATCAAAAGTTGGTTTACCAGAGGCCTAACTATGGCACACCACTAGCGTAGTATAAGAACTGAGGAGGGCAGTAATACGCCTGCGGAAAATTCAAAAGAAGAAATAAGAAGAAGAGCTCATCAAAAGAATTGCGGAGGGCAGTAATACGCCACGATGCGTCTACACTGCCGGAAATTCTAAAGAAGAAGAAGAACAGGCAGAGTGTATCTTGAAACAGGCCTGAACAGGACTGAAGCCTGCATTTCTCAACCAACAACCATTTTAGATAGACCTATCACTAAAGTCTGTCTTCTCCAAGAAGCTGCATGAGGCGGTGGTAAAGACCGTCCTCCTACGGTGTGCCATGTACTAGTGACCTCTGGCACCAGGTATTGGTTATCCAGCAGCAGAGATACTTATCAGTTAAAATAGTGTTTGGTTTACCTCCTTGTTTTTGTTGTTGTTAGTAATTGTCTCTAGATTAGAAGTACAATTAGGGGCCGGTGTAGGAGCCAAAGCTATATATTTAGGTTATTGTATTATATGAATGTTTATATGTTTATTTTTATAACCTTACGTTGAAACGGTATTAGGAATACTGATTGGATTTAGATGTCACAGTATGATGTCATGACAGAACGTTCTGGAACATTTGTGATGTGACCGCTTGATGATGTCATAACCGAACATTCTAGAACATTTGTGTATCCGCTCCAACGAAGTTAGTCCTGTTATACGAACGGGACTTTTTTGAACAAGACTGAACAGATCAACTGTTAAACAACATAGATTGAAACCATTTCTCAAACAAGATGCCTCGCCTACCGTTTAGCCATTTAAAGACATTGATCATGGATATGAGGAACGTTGACGACACCTGGCCTAGTTCCAGACATCAGATCATGAGGAACTCGGCGGAGGAGCAGGCCTCGTACCGTGTCCAGCCTGGTGTCTGTGGTCTGACCAACCTGGGGAATACCTGCTTCATGAACTCAGCTCTACAGTGTCTCAGTAACACCCCTCCCCTGACAGAGTATTTCCTGCGTAACAATTACCTGGAGGAGTTGAACTTCACCAACCCTCTGGGTATGAAGGGAGAGATAGCAGAGACGTACGCTGATGTTATTAAACAGATGTGGTCTGGAAGACACTATTCTGTGGTGCCGCGCATCTTCAAGACCAAGGTGGAACACTTTGCCTCTCAGTTCCTGGGTTACGAGCAGCATGACTGCCAGGAGCTGCTCTCTTTCCTGCTGGACGGACTGCAGGAAGACCTCAACAGATGCAAGAACATAGAGTACATAGAACAACGGGACGCAGACGGACGTCCCGACCAGGAAGTGGCGGAGGAGGCATGGCGGAACCATCGTCGCCGTAACGACTCAGTGATCGTCGACACATTCCACGGCCTCTTTAAGTCCACGCTGGTCTGCCCAGAGTGCCACAAGGGCTCTGTGACCTTCGACCCCTTCTGTTACCTGAGTGTTCCGCTCCCCGTCAGTAAGGACAGAGTCATGGAGGTTTTCTTTGTCTCTCTGGACCCAAACGCCAAGCCTTTAAAGCATCGTGTGGTGGTCCCTAAAGCAGGCAAGGTATCTGACCTCTGCTCTGCCCTCTCAGTGATGACCAGCGTACCAGCTGGCCAGATGGTGGTAGCAGACGTGTTCAACCATCAGTTCGATAAGATCTACCACGTTGACGAGGCCCTCAGCTGTATTCTGGCCAGAGATGACATCTTTGTTTATGAGTTGAGTAGAGGTTGTGTGGAGGAGGATGGAGAGGAGGTGGTGTTGGCTCTCTACCTGCGGGAGCGTTCTCACTACAGGGACTATGGCTCTGGGAGCAGTTCCTATGGGACCGCCCTGTTCGGACACCCTCTGCTGATGGCTGTACCTCGCAGCCTGTGTAACACAGAGGCTCTGTATGCCATATTCCTACAGAGACTGGCACGCTACGTACGACCCCCTGACCCTTCGGATGAGGTGGAGGAAGAGGAGGAGGAGGAGGAAGAGGAGGAGCTGTATAAGACTCAGACCAACGGTGTCAGTGACGATGAGGGGGAAGAGGATGGGGAGAGAGCAGGCCCCTCCCACAGAGACAACTGCTGTGGTGACGGACAGGCTGACAGCCAAACAGATGGCTCTGCTATAACCAAGCCCCACCCTGATCCCACCAAAACTGAGCCCTCACTGGAGCACGCCGAGCAGGAGGCCAATAACGTGACGAGGATGGAAGACAGCCCTTCCTCCTCTGCCATCTGCACCACTAGCGCCACCGCTAGCACCAGCACGGACACCATTGCTAACACTAGCAGTAACTCCACGGCTGCAGCTAATGATGTTAACACGAGCGGGAACGCTAACGCTATTTCTAGCGCAGTACCATTCATAGACCTAAAGTGGGCAGAGTGGCAGTCTTGCGAAAATGACGAGGAGGAGGAGAAGAAGGAAGAGGCCTGTTCTCCTGGCCCGCTAGCCAACGAGCAGCGGGCTAAGAGGAAGGTGTGCAGCGGTAAAAGGAAGAGGTGTCTCTTCTCCATCCAGGCGGTGAACTCCAAGGGAACCACAGAGCGAGGGACGGGTGAAGGAGGGAGCGCCTTCTCCTTCAGCTCTCAGCCGTACGTGGCCATAGACTGGGACCCTGACATGAAGAAGAGGTTCTACAATGAGAATGAAGCTGAAAAAGACGAGAAACATTCCAGCATGGAGGTTCCTCAGCAACACACCACGTTTCAGCTGCAGGAGTGTATCCAGCTGTTTACTACTGTAGAGACCCTGGAGGAGGAGAACCCATGGTATTGTCCTCTGTGTAAGAAACATCAGCTGGCCACTAAGAAGCTGGATCTGTGGTCTCTGCCAGAGGTCCTCATCATCCATCTCAAGAGGTTCTCCTACACCAAGTGCTGCTCCATAGAGAAGCTTGACAGCATCATCGACTTCCCACTGAGGGACCTCGACTTCTCTGCGTGTCTGCTGAGGAAGAGCCTGACCAACAGGGAGCCTCCAAGCCGATATGACCTCATTGCTGTGTCCAATCACCTCGGAGGACGTAGAAATGGACATTATACCAGCTATGCACGGAACAAGGACGATGGCCTGTGGTATTACTTTGATGACAGCATTGTGAGGTATGCCAGAGAGGAACATATCGTGACCAATGCTGCCTATCTCTTGTTTTATCATCGACAAGACAAAATCCGACAGCCGACTCTGCTTTAGCCCCGGATGTTTTTCTCCTAGCCCCGGACCTTAAAAAAAAAGAAAAAAAAAGATTCCTCCTTTGGCTGGTAGTATGTTCCTCAATCCAAAGGCCATTACATATGGCCGTTGTCCTGTCATACATGTCCACTGCCATCTCTGAGGTGTGATAACCTTTGAGTGTGTCCTGCACTGTGCTTTTAAATAGGTATTGAAGATGTGCACTTTAACGCAGCAGCACCTGGAGCCATCCATACCCATGTCCAGTGTCCACTGACAAAGACATGCTCATGATACTGTGATAAACTATAATAACCTTTAATCGAACCCTGGTTCATTTCCTCGGATAGTCCGGTTGGTTTGGGGTGGTGTGAAAGCTCATTCACTCTTGCAAGTGAACCCTGCTGCGGTTCATTTGAGATGTGAATGCAAAGCGGACCAAAGGCAGGAAAAGACCCAAAAATCTAAGACGGTATCCCACCAGAAATGTACCTCTCTTGTTGGGACATAATTGGTCCCTTATTACTAAATATGATTTTATACTCAGTCAAGGAGGGGAACTTCCATAAGAATGACAATATTGCACTCATAACAGTCCTCCTTAAAAAAGACAAAGACCCCACCGAGTGCGGTAGTTATAGACCTTTAAGCCTCCTTGGAACCGATATCAAACTGTACTCTAAGGTATTAGCCATCAGACTACAAAAGCATATGACGTCTTTAATTCATCCGGACCAAACTGGCTTCATAAGAGGCCGCTTGATCACTGATAACATAAGACGATTACTACACGTACTAGATGCTAACAAGGAAGACAACACACCTAAGGCGATGCTGTCCCTGGATGCAATGAAAGCTTTTGACAGGTTGGAATGGTCGTATCTATGGGCAGTATTAGAAAGGATGGGGTTAGGAAAAGGATTCATTGATATGATTAAAGTATTATACAAAGACCCATCGGCCATGATTACAACAGGCACAATCACCTCCGAAATCTTTCCGGTATCACGTTCTTCCAGACAGGGTTGCCCTCTTAGTCCCGGACTATTCGATCTATCATTAGAGCCTTTAGCACAATATATAAGACAATCCCAATCCATAGAACCAATCGTAATCAAGGGCACACAACACAAAATTAGTTTATATGCGGACGACGTAATACTGTTCATGCAAAACCCCAACACCGCATTGCCTCATCTTCTCAAGTTGATTGAGGACTTTGGAGATTTATCGGGATTTAGGATAAATTGGCCGAAGTCGGCCTTCCTCCCACTTAACGCCCCTGCAAAAAGAAATATAACCCTCCCAGTAGAGATACCTATGGTAAAACACTTTAGATGCTTGGGAGTTGAAATATTTCCTACCATAAGCCAAACGGTGAAGCACAATTACATAAAAATCCAAAACAAAATCAAATACGACCTTGTCAGGTGGTCAAAACTTAAAAACTCAGTACAGGCACGGATATCAATAGTTAAGATGGACGTCCTACCTAGAATCAACTTCTTCAGCTCAATGCTACCGTTACCCCCTCCAAAGGGTTACTGGAAAGAATTACACTCCTCCACATACAAATTTATTTGGAATAACAAACCACCACGTATAAAAAGATCCACCGCACAGAGAAACAAAGCAGACGGTGGTATGGCATTTCCAGATTTCTACCACTATTTTAAGGCGTACACTTTAAGACCACTAACAACATGGTTTGATCCCCAAGCATCAGTATCCTGGAGAAATTTAGAAGAAAATATAGTAGCTCCATATAGGCTGAAGGACATAGTATACACCAAATTATCAATTAAGCAATGCGAACGGAAATTTGGCCCCATAATCACTCATGCGATCCGGATATGGCGTGAAACACAAAAAAAAGATTCTATCCCACATAAATGGCATAATCATACTCCCTTATTCAATAACAATGCACTCTTGATTGGAAAACAACCTATAAGATTCCCTAGATGGGAAAAGCAAGGCATACACTCATTAGGAGACGTTTTCAACAAACAGGGTTTTTGTAATTTCGATGAAATACGCAAAAAATGTAATCTCACCAAGTCCACATATTATTTTTACACACAGTTATTGGCATGTTTGAAGGCTCACGGTGTTCCATTAACAATACCAATTGCACACCACAGATACCACACATTTTTCTATGAAAGAGAGACATCGAGAGGTTTTGTATCAGATTTGTATCATCAATTACTAACGGCCTCGTATGAAACCCTCCACCTAGACTCTATTTGGAGGAGGGATATACCAGACCTGGAAATAGATTTTGAGTGGCAAGAAGCCTGGGCAAATGTTCGACTTGCATCAAGGAACCCAGACCATCAACAAATCAATCTTAACTATATCCATAGGACATACTTGACTCCTATAAGACTGAACAGAATGGGTCTTAAACAAGACTCCAAATGCTCCTTATGTACAAATGGGGACGAGGGGACATTTATGCACATGTACTGGGACTGCCCACCAGTTAAAATATTCTGGAAAGAGGTGACCCAGCAATTATCAAATCTCTTAACTCTGAATATACCTGTACACCCCTCTGTATTACTGCTGAATGATGTTTTTGAGAATGCAGTACATCCACAGCTAAAGAGATTGGTTTTTATCGGGTATCACAGTGGCTAAAAAGCTGATAGCATCACGATGGTTCCAACCGGAAAAAAATTGCCGGAAGGTCTGGATTATTACTAGAGTTGTTCCGATACCGATACTGGTATCGGAAATGCCGCCGATACTGCCTAAACTGCTGGTATCGGTATCGGCGAGTACACGTAAATTCTAGCCTCCGATCCCATGATGTAATGTATCTCCTGCCGAGTCCTGCGGAGAGTGAGGATTATAAAATGAACATGTTTTAAAGTGTGATGCTGTGTCATTTTAACAGCAGATACACTTTCTTAAATTCCATTGTCCCCGACAGTGCGGTGTGACGGGGAGCTCGGACGGGAATCGGGATGTGTTTGGCTGGTGTTATGATAGCATTAGCTGGAAAGATAGCTAGTTGGAACAACATCCGCTTTTAACGTTACATCAAATCAGATGATCGCCTGTCCTTTCTCCAGGACCTAACACTGTCCGTGACCGTCTATCAACAATAATGCACCCACGGTGAATTGTATTTAAGTTAAGTAGCTACGGACTAGCGTTAGCTGACTATTACTAACGTTATCTTAATGTCGATGCGGGAAGACGAGCTAGGTCAGTTAGCTTAGCTTGATAACGTTACCGTGTCTAAAGTTGGTGCTATTCACATAATCCAGCAATAATGGCTGCAGACCTGCAAGCAAAGTACAGCAAGTGCCAAAGGATAAGAGTCTGAGGCGGAGTTTCAAAAGAGAATGTTGAATATTTATTTTGCATCAAAAATCACAACATGAATCTGCCACTAGCTTACAGACTGAATAGGGTATATCTGCAGAGCCACTGAGTAGCGAGTGCAACACCGTTTAATGTCCGTGTGGATCATTGGAGTAGGGTATATCTGCAGTGCTGCAGCCCATACTCATTGATTAATGATACTAATACAAATCTATACAATCACCTGTTGTTGAATAAATACTATACGTTCTAGTTATTACTAAAAAACAGTATAACAGTATCTTAAAAAAAATAGTATAATTTATATAATTTTTTTTTTAATTTTTTTTTATGCACTGGTATCGGATAAATATCGGTATCGGCCGATACCCAAAGCTTAGGTATCGGAATCGGATCGGAAAGGGAAAAATGGTATCGGAACATCTCTAATTATTACATATCTCGATGTGATTTATCAAGAAATATCTACAGCAAGAATTTTGGGTCTCAATGAATCAAAAATGAAAATGTGGTTAGAAGTGGTGGAGATAATAAAAGCTAGCATATAATGGTAGTGTCTGGTTAGGAGCGTGGGATAATGGATGGATTATCCAATGGGGGGTCCGGGAGGGAGGGGTACGAACTAGAGCATATGTGTGTAGGGTATTAGATAGCAGGTATTGGGGGTATATCCTGTATAAGACATTTAACTATATGGTGATTTCATTGGATGTGCACTGTTAATAATGCTTGTATATCTTATCGTGTGTTGTCATGTTTGTTTATATGTTTGTTTAAAAAATAATAAAAAAATAAAACACAAAAATGTATGTGTGCTAAACTGTTTAGCGTTTTCGGATGCATGCGAGATTATGTGCAAAAGAAATCGGCACTGTTTCGTGGTGAAGTGCCCCTTTAATGGACCTCACCCAGCAACCCAGTCTTGTTTCCCAGCACATCCCCCTCTAATACATGCTGGGAGGGAAAAGCCATCAACACTCGATATGCCCCATAAATGTATCCCTCTGCCTTGTTTACATGTAGTTAATTAGCTCGATTACAATTAACCGTTGCATCATAATCGCTGCACATTTCGACTTAGCCTAGCTAGTAAAACATAACGAGAACTACTGGAGGAACTCAATTAAATGATCAGAGCCCCACAGCTGTCTGCCGTCAGTTGAATGTTAACTCTCAAGGTCGTGCTGTGCTTGGAGACGTCTTCTTTTCTTCAATGTAGTGAAGCAGAATGCCGTTCATGCCCAACAGAAATGTACTGTGCTGCATAGGAAATGAATTATGTCATGACTTTAAGACAAGAGGTTAAAAATATAAAAAAGCAGCTTGTCAGTTTCCTCTGCTTCCCTGTGTTCTCTCTGATATATTAATTAATGAATGAAATAAAACAAAGAATTAAATAAAGTGCCACTGCAGAGAGACTTTGGGTCTCCACTCCACCCCTGCCAATGTGCCGATATCGCGTTGCTGTGCACTGTGCCTCTGCTATAATTGTTTTCAGGTGTTGCTCTGCATGCCTCATTTGCTTGCTGAATAAATCACACGAGGAACTTTGCCGTATTTTAATTGTATACCACAGCCAGCGGTGCCTGGGGGCTAACAGACTTGATAGATTCCTCTCACGCCTGGCAGTTCCGTGAACAATGAGATGCCGGTGTCTCTCTGAGGAAGGAGATAACCCTGTCACAGTCCTTAAGGATCCCCCATTAGAAACATTCACATATGAACCATGTGCAGGACTTTAGGAAAACAAAGGCAGCGTTAAATGGCACAATCAGTGATCCAAATGTAAACAGAGGGTAGCCCCAACCACCAAAAAATTACAAAGCAAGATTTTTCATTGTATTTGCTGTATGTGTCAACTGTAAAAGGTTTGCTTACATTGGTAATGTTCATAAACAATAGAGTTTAACAGTCCTGTATCCAATAACGGACACATTTATATGGTCAAAAAGATTACAGATTGGGGCTTTACTGATGAGCTTCTCCTTGACCAGGTTTGATCCTGCCCGCCTGCGGCTAACACTGATCTCTGTCATCAGCTCCGCCGAAAACATTACCCCTTGGGGTCTCGTTTAATATTGAAATGTCAATTTATACATTACTCGGAGTACATTCACCTACACTTGGGGGAAAAGGTATCTCATTTTACCTTATAGGGTAAACAGTGCAAGACATAAGCTGTTGCAGTTGGATTAGGGCTACTTTTTTCTTTTGAGAAATTAATTTATATGGTCCCCCCCCCCCATACACATACAGTGATAAATTCATCTTTGGGGTGGGTGGGGTATGTCTTGATTTATTCATTGAAACATAGCATGGTGTGAGGCACTCACTGATGACTAGAGTGCCAGCTCTCTCTCTCTCTGTCTGTTTGTCTCTCTCTCTCTGTCTGTCTCTCGTTCTCCGTCTCTGTCTATCTCTCTCTCCCTGTCTCTCTCTCCCTATCTCTCTGTGCCTCTCTCTCTCTCTCTCTCTCTCTCTCTCTCTCTCTCTCTCTCTCTCTCTCTCTCTCTCTCTCTCTCTCTCTCTCTCTCTCTCTCTCTCTCTCTCTCTCTCTCTCTCTCTCTCTATCTATCTCTCTCTCTCTCTCTCTCTCTCTCTCTCCAGTTCACAGCCCAGCAGGGCACAGGTTGCATTAAATCAGGCACAAGGCCTCAACCAACAAGGTCTGTTCCAGGGAAGGGGGTGGGGCGGCAGTAAAAGATGAAGATGAATTAATTCTAATGAGGAGGAATTAACAGGCTTATAGCAACAATACTGTTGCCCCACCTGCAAGGACAGAACATCTATATCATGGCCAATGGAAATTACAATAGAAGAGTGCTTGATTATAGTTGCATATGTATTGCATATTTTGACCATATAGGCTAAATGGGGTATGTTTGCAAACATTTACAACCACAAGAACCAACACAGAGCCTACAATTATACCTAGGCGTGGTCTGTTACCTAGTGTTCATTTTTGTATCAAGAGCTCAACCAATCAAGTATGAAAACATTTATAGAAAATATTAGTATTTTGTCAAAATAATACAATAAAAATAACTAACCTTCTTACTGTCTTTTACTATTATGTACTATGCTACTATATAATACTATCTACTAAGTACTATGCTACTAGTGTATGCCTATGCTACTATCTACTATGTACTATGCTTGTCACATTCCGCCTGACTTTGCTCACTTCCCTCTGCCTTCTCATGGACAGTTCTCCTCTCATCATCTTCCATCCACTCATAGACAGTTCCCTCTCCCTCCACCTGCTGGACAATTCCCTTCATTACCCCTTGGACTCATTATTAATTTATGTATTGTCATCTTGTCTAGTCTTCCTGCCTGCCTATGTTCATTTGTGTTTCCTTGTCTAGTCTTGTTGTCCTGTCTGGTTTAAGTTAGTTCTTGTCTTGTGTATTATGTTTCCTGTGGGTTTAGTCTGTCTGGTGTTTGTGTCACTTTAGTCTGTCAATCTGTTCTGCACAGTGCAATACTCCAATTCAGCCATTGGCAATTCAGCTGTTGGGTGGGGGGCGCTGCTGAGCGGTCCCCAGACCGGACCTGAAAACACTGCTGGCTCTGCGGCTCTGCAGCTGCATGCTCTCGCAAAATCCAGCACCAAGCTCCCGCTGACAACATCATTGTCATTACACACACACACACACACACACACACACACACACACACACACACACACACACACTCACAGACACAGACACAGACACACACACACACACACACACACACACACACACTGGAATGTAGGGTCTTCTTCTTCTTTCTAGTTTAATGTATAGGGTCGCCGTGCCCAGTTGACTACTGCTCTCATGGTGGCTGTTACCGTGGTGAATGAATGGTGCATGTCAGAAATGTAGTCATATTATTATAGGCTATGTTTTCGTTGTCCTTGTGGTTTGTCATTATCTGATATATATATATATATATATATTTCGTTGCTATACCCTTTGTAGAAATGAAATCTTAAATATTACACCTTTTCTTTGGTTACTTTTCTTTCAAGCATTGTTTTAAATTGTAATCATACTGACTGAGCGACCTTTTACGCACAAGCGTCAGATTACCACCCCCGATATAATGTCGAGCTTTATTGGGTTATTGGGTGCTTGAATTGGTGTATAACGCTAAACATTTAGTAACGTGCATTTTCAATGATGTAGCCTATATTAGCTGTTATTTTGTTTGTTATAGTTTGTCGCATTAAAATTCATTAGCACCTGCTATAAACAATTCAGCCCCCCCAGAGCTCCCCCAATGCCAATTCTCTGGCACCGCCACTGCTCCCAGGTGTGTCTCATTTGCAATCAACCCTCATGTGTCAATTAACGTTAGGTTATGGCTATAACCAAGTTCTGTTAGTTAGGGGTGACGGTTGGCATCACACTGCACTCCCTCGCGTACGTGCACGCGCACTGAATAAATTCCACAAATGTACCTTTAATACCAGTATTAGTCTGACCACACCCCTCATCAGCTTACCTTCATAAGCAGGTGTGTGGTCACCTGCTCTCCTCCTTCCCAAGCTTTCACCACAAGGTGAGGTCAAGGGCTGCAGCGGCCGTCTGATGCCAAGCGTCACCCCTAACTAACAGAACTTGGTTATAGCCATAACCTAACGTTCTGTTCCGTTAGGGGCTCTGCTTGGCATCACACTGCACAAAGGGAGGCCAAGCGGAGCCGCTGGCTGACAAATACACCCCGCTGACAGCCCCCCATAACCATCAGAACAGGGAGGGCCGAGCCCCCCCGACCCCCCCTAATGGAGGGCATCCCCCCTATTAGGGGCTTCACGGGAGGGCGACGGACCCGACCGTGCGAAGAGGCACTCAAGCAACTCAACGCACAGGGTGAGCAGACCGTGGCTTGACCCCACGACTACACACACGCACAACCCGCATGCCACCCGGGAACGAACGGAGGAACAACCTCGTTACTGCCCCCAGAATCACGGGGTCAAGGGCAAACCCAACCCCGTGGCAAGGCCGTAGCAGCGGAGCGCGAAGGAAGACCCAGACCCACCAAAAGGACTGGACTCCCTGGAATGGGGGCCCGGAGAAGTCCATGATGCCAGCATCAAGACCCCACCAGGTGGGCACGCAGTGCCCCGCCCCCCACATCGCCAGCGTATTCGGACAAAGGCCCCTCAGTTACTGCACCTGGTATTCCCAGGCGGTATCCCATCCAAGTACTAACCAGGCCAGAACCTGCTTAGCTTCCGAGATCGGACGAGATCGGGCGTGTTCAGGTTGGTATGGCCGTAAGCCGAGCGGGCCCTGTCCCCCCAATAGTACACCGCCTGGCACACTGACCCTGCAGAACAGGCAGTCAGCATGGCCGTAAGCACACAAAAAAGGTTAACCAACGGAAGCAGGCAGCGCACCGGGGAAAAACCAGGCAACAGGCTGTTAACCCTAGCCTGGAGACTGCGGACGAGACAGGCGCCAGAGGGGACAGCTGAACACAGCCGCCCCGGCGGAAGGGGCGTATGCTGGCGTTGTTGAATGACCAAGCCTCCATTTAAAAACCCCCACCCAGAGGGGTTGAGGCAGAGAAGGCTGACACGATTGGCAGACGTCATGAACGTGCAGGGGCACCCTCAACCGGTGAACCCAAGAGTTGACACTGCTCCAACACACCAGGGAATCAACCACCTTGGCGTTACCCAATGCGGTGGTTGTTCCTATAACCCCCTCAAGAAAAAACTCCAAAACACACCTGCGGGTATACACCGGCTATACCGCAGTACAAGTGTCTCAGTTTTCAAAAAAAGGGTTAACCCAGGCCTACGGGTCGACGAACATTACCTCGGACCGGGCCTGGCGATACGGGAAGCACAGGGTCACCAGAGGAGGTCAAAGACCACCCCAACAGGCCCCTCTTCGCCATGCGCGAGAGAGGAGCGAAAAAGAATGGAGAACCAGCCCCTAAGCACACCGCACCTGGCCTTCCCAGGCGGTCTCCCAACCAAGTACCAACCAGGACCAACCTGTGTAGCGGCCGAGATCTGACGAGATCGAGCGTGTACAGGTTGGCATGGCCGCAAGCCATTACGACAGTGCTGAGTAAAAACGTACCCAACCAGGGTCCCCATAGCGCTTAACCCCGTGACACCCGGACCGACCTGGCATTTTTCCCCCTGAAAAAAGCCCAAGTCCCTCAGGGTACCAGAACAGCAGATCTGCATCCCCGGCGGACAACGGGTTCAACTGATCCGGACCAGCGTGACCAGAACCAGTCCTGTGCCCTAACCACGCCGACATGCCTACTCCAGGAGAAAGGGCAGATATGCGTGTCGATCTTAACATGAAAAGAAGGCGCCACCCAGACGTTCGGGCGAACCGCGCCTGGTGGCCCACCCCAAGGGCGTGAGACCCCTCTACATATGTTCAGATCCATTCCGTCATCATCCCCCAGACATGAACGAGAATCCGTCGAAAAACCAACCCAGGTCGTGGGATTTGGTCGTCGGAAGAGGAAAAACCCCCATCTCAGTTGCTTTATAAAAACGCTGTTTCAACCACAAGCAACCAAGGCGTGCCAGTCAGTCGCCTGTTTACAGCGAGCTAGCACTATACGTGCGTCGGGACACACCCACATCAATGAACAGGCTATTTAGACCTGTCATTGAATCCCCAGGCGCCCAGGGGAACGACAAGAGGGGTGTGACACTTCCTAACTCCAACACTTTTTGAATAGAAAAGAAGGAAGCATCAACAGTATGTATCCCAGTCTACACAGCCAGGGGTAAAAATTGTTCACATTTTTACATCCCACCACCCACCCATAGGAAGGAGACGGGGATCCCCAGAGAGACTTCCCACGCGAGCTGTACAGATTGAAAAGAATATATTGCACCTTGAGCCATGTAAAAAATCGGTTTTAGGGCTCTCCGGGGAAGAGGCACTGAACCCATACACACTCAACAGTCGAATTGAATCGAATACATATACAATAGAATAGGACACCTTCTAGAGGGTCCACTCACTTTGACAATCTGAGGAGGAAGGCTCTGTACTCTGATGGAGGCTCCCTCACATGGAAGAAGGAGTCCGAACTCACAGAAGGCCCGAATAGGCGCTTGGTGAGGAGGAGCCCTGACCACCCCCCTGAAACAGATCCATCACATGGACCTGAACAGCACACGGAAGTCCTACCAACAGAGAGGCGCACGGTGACGTACTCTATGGCGGGGGAATTCCTGCGGTGCACACGCCCAATATACCAGGCCGTGGGACCAGGAAACTCCCTTCCCCCCCCCCCCCCCCCCCCGTAACGTGCCGAACCGCCACGTGACGGGAACCTTGAAGGACAGGGGGTGTACCCCTGACCGACAGAAACAAGGGGGAGAGGAAAGGTTACCAGTTCACCCCTTTACGACCCCACACCCATGATACGATGTAATGACAAAAAGAGAATATGACACAGTCATAGTCAGCTCTATGAAGCGTTTGACAGCTCCACACAGCGCATGAGCTAACCTGCTATCTGATTTTTACTAAGGAAAAAACACAGAATAGAGAGGGCTCTAAGAGCCCCGGTCCAACATACACATGTGCTTCTGTGGCCAGTCCAACCCAGTTGCAGGTCACATGACACACACAACCCATCATCACCTACAAAAAATGGCAAAAACACTCTACAGAGGAACGCCGTTTTTCACAATGAGAGAATACATAATTCTCGATTAGTATCGGCCACAGGCCTTGCTAAGCACACACGACAGCGACCAAACCATCTTTCCTTTTAGGAAAATAAAGTTTCTCCAGCAGTTTTAGCACAACCTCAGCAATCAAGCTAAGGGTTACATCGCATCCCTACCACACAAAAGACACAATTCTAGTGCACAACATGTCTGATAGGAGGATGAAAAAGTCCCCAGGGAACCGGGGGGAAACACAATCCTCTTATTTTACCCTCAATACGGCCAGTTAAAACAGGAAAACCTGTTAATATGTGAACACACTGTTCATTGTCATCACAGGCTGAGAAAAGAACATTCTTTTACTCACTTGTCACCAAGCCTAGCTTCATAGGTTAGTTACCTTAGTTGTGAGTACACGGTACATATAAACACCATGATGTTTCTCACACAACAACCAGATCATTTTCACATCTGTAACAACAACCCGATTTGCACGGAGAAGCTAACTGACAGTGACAAAAACAGTACACACATAACTCGCGTCGTATCCTAAATGCATTGCAGCAACACACGTTTGGGAAAACATCGTTATCCACAAAACATTTAGAAAAGTAAAACCAGAAGACGTGTTATAAGGTCTGGTCAAACCTTGTCCTACCCGGAACGTAGATCAGCGAAGTGCAGTCACAGACACCGTAGGAACACAGCCGCTCCTGTGTTGTTCGAACTGGGCAGCGTCGCCGCTCCAACCCGCACTACAGTCCTCTTTGTTGACGCAACCTTGCCGTCCTGGCTCAGGGCAGGGTCGACGAAACATCCCCTGTCAAGGATGACGTCGTAGTCAAGAGTGTAAAACATGTTACAATCAAAGCACGTTCAACAGAGTAGCACTAAGCTAACGGCCGCTCCAACCGTTCGGGCGCTACTGCCCCTGCTCGCGAGACGCCGAGCTAACGGCGCACGCGACCAGAAGCGAGCTCGCGGCGGCGCGCGAGGAGCTGAAGCTCCCCGCGCCAGGCCTTGGCCTATAGCAGCAAGCTAACGTTACCTAGTGATCACGACATGCTAGCGCCGCAGCTAACAGCTGACTGGCTAACAGTAGGCCCAACCTAAGTAGGCCATGCAGCGATCCCAGCAGGCTAACGCAGCAGCTAACAGCTGACTGACTAACCGTAAGCTAAGCAGCTATCACCTGAACATGTATACAATGACATAACACTCACCCAGACAGGCCGCCGTTCTGAACCTCTCCTCACTTTTTAAGAGAAAAGAGAAACAAGATGTCAACACTGCTTTACAACGGTGATTTTACCAACACCCGACGGAATCAGCACAATACCAAACTGGCCTGTGTAGCTGACTTGAACATGGATCTGCCGCTATCGCACATCCATGCACATATCTCCTCGTGAAGGAACACTCTCATTTGGATATGAAAGAAGGGGCTTAACACGGGACAGAGAGAAATCCACTCGTCCAGAACACACAGGGATCACCAGTGTTAATGGTCGCGGCCCACTAGTTAAACTACAATGGTCTTCAGACCAAGGTCTTCTGTCGCCTAGGTGGCTGAACAAAGGACCCTAGCCTGGGGCCGGTTTCCATAAACATTGTCAAGTAGCCCCCATAGCACTAACAGACAAGTGAAGCCCGCCAGCAACAGTACTCACCCAACCTGAAACCCACCGCTTCTCACAACAGCGGCGCGTCCGACAGTTCAGCTGTGGCCTGACAGGTTTCACCCCAACAAACACAGCAAGGAACTGCAGTTGAGAAGCATGCAGCGGCGTGCTCCCAATACGAAAACCGGTGGAGGGTTTTTAGAATGATCATCATCTTCCAGACACTCCAGTACGAAGACAATATCGCCGTATTTTCTCGAAAATAGTGAGAGAGAAAATAAAGATATGATGTCAACTAGGGGTGGACGGTATAAACGGTATACGGTATAAACGGTATTAATTTGCTCTACGGTATGGATTTTGACTATACCGTGTAACCGGTACAGCAGCTCTAAAATAGCAATGACGTCATGTAACCACAGCGCGACTATTTCAATCGCATTTGCCCCTAAAAATAGATAGAATTAGTCATAGATAATAGATATGTGCAAACTGGAAAAAGTTATTTAGGAGGCTTCGCGCAGTGGGCGTGTCAACACGCAATTGTCATTTCATAATAAACACATATCACCGCGGCGCACAGCAAGTTTCAATTTCAGTGCCTGGCATTTTTAACCAGTGGAGAAAGGTAAGATATTTCCCTATCGTTTTTCTTATATGAATTATTCTACGTTAATAAAACATACCTGGTGATCAACTACAGTTTGCTGTAAACATTACGATATGTGTGTAGTGTTATGATAACGACGGCAGCAGCGGGAGCCGGGAGGACGGCTGCAGCAGTGGATTTGCGAATAGCATGCAGCTGCAGAGCCGCAGAGCCAGGGGCTCTTTCAGGTCTGGTCACAGGCCCGTCAAACAGCGCCCCCCCATCACCATTTTGTGTGTCAATTTGTTGACACGTGTCAATTTGTTGACACATGTGTCAATTTGTTGACACAATTGTCAATTCTTAAAGCTGAGGATGAGTGGCACCTTTGTCTCAATTCTTATTCAATTCAATTCGCTCTGCGGCTCTGCAGCTACATATGCTTCTAGCAAAATCCAGCCCCGCTGTTTGCAATGGGAGCAGGAGTCTCGACTCTGGACTTATTTTATTTGGAATATAATGACTTTATACGCAAAAGTAGCCTAGTTTTAAGTTAAAATATTATAAATCTACATGCCTTGAGGATGTAATTCTTTATATAGCCTGCCTATCAGGCAAAAAAAATTATTCTAACAGAAACGCTGATACCGTGATATATACCGTTACCGTCTATGCTTCAAATTATACCGTGATATAAATTTTAGACCATACCGTCCACCCCTAATGTCAACGTATCTCCTTCCTTGTAAACAATATTTTTCTCCACGTCAACTAACAACACGTCAAGTGGGGTACTACCGAGGCACTTCCTTGTGGTGAAAGCGAGAAGGAGGAGAGCAGGTGACCACACACCTGCTTATGAAGGTAAGCTGATGAGGGGTGTGGTCAGACTAATACTGGTATTAAAGGTACATTTGTGGAATTTATTCAGTGCGCGTGCACGTACGCGAGGGAGTGCAGTGTGATGCCAAGCAGAGCCCCTAACGGAACAGAACTTGTGTATATATGTCAGTCTGCCTCTGTCTTCCGTGCGCGTTCATACTCTTTGTTACTCTTCGGTACCTGTTCATTGTCTGCGTTTTGCTGTATCCTGTTCGTTGTCCCTGCCATGCCATATGTGCTGTCCTCCCGATGATGTTCCCAATCAAAGGTAGACGGCCAGCCAAACTCTTCTCCAATAAGCAACACGAGTCAACGTAACTTCCTCGTTTCTTGTTTAATGCAGTTCTTGTTGCTAGGATATGAGTAAAACTGAAACAGAATGAAGTGCATAGTGTTACTACTAGTGCACGTAAAAAGTATAGATATACAGTAAGTGTACTAAATGATTATATGTAGACATGTTGTACTAAACATTCCAAGTATTATGCACATCTACTGTTTCTGCCATTAGCATGTATCATAGGTAATAGAATACGAACATAACAGCGACCCATCTACGACAATATACTTCAAAACTGAAAGATAACCTTGCAAACAATAAAGGATTACTTACAGACAATGCTTACGATGGGGCAAATCAAAGGATTACAACAGATAAAAACAGCATGTTGTTCATAATGAGAACTCTCTCCCTGGTGAAGCTGCAGGTCCCACTTCCTGTTTATCTGTGAGCTACCACTTCCTGTTTTACCATGAGGTCCCACTTCCTGTATATACCAAGTTCGACCAACAGGTGGTGCTAAAGCAAATCAAACCCATATACACTGCCTGGGAGGCAGAACACCATGGTTCACCCTGTCTAGTAAGTCTTGTATCAGTTTATGTTAGGTTTTGTTTCGTGTTGAAGTTAGTTCTTTATAGTGTTTTGTTTGTAGTATTAATTTTTTTTAAGTAAAGTTTCCTTATCACTAACCACCTTGGTCTGCCTGCTTCCTCACTCCTGTCTGCATTTTGGGTCCCACTACCAATTCCCAGTGATGGGCAGTAGCTTGCTACAAGTAGCGAAGCTACATAGCTTAACTACAATTCTCAGTAGCGTGCTGGTAGCTCGCTACTTTTTAACCAGGGTAGCGGTCTCTGTAGCGGAGTTATTTATAGAACGAAGTAGTAACGTAGCGACGAGAAACGTTACACGCTACTTTCGCAGTCTAGAAGACTAGAAGATCTGCGAGGAAAAAAAAAACTCCCCGTAAAAAACCCACCATGATTGGTTGGTTTGTTTAGATATGAGTGACGACTCACGATTGGGTATGGTAGGCCAAAATATTACGGGTAGGCCAATCAGAGGCAGGATAGGGCGGGACTCCAGGCCGCAAACCAGGAAGTGAAAATCTAAACGCAGACCACTGAATGAGAATGAATGGATGAATTTACAATAACAGAACCACTCAGCGCAAAATAATGGCAGAGTGATTTGATGTTTCCACTGATGGCATTGATGAAGATGATGTCAACAACAATAACAACACTGCATCTCCATGGCCCTACCTGGACACGTTTATGAGTTTGACTGAAAAAACGCCTAAAACATATGTGTTTAGGTGTTTATTGTGTCAACCAAAAATGAAGCTGCTCTCGACGTCCCACACGTCCAATACTAACTTGAGAACACATATTCAGGTGAGCTGATGAAAACCCTTACTGTCTTTACATAAACATTGTCAACTGTTCCCAAACAGCACACAAGTCAGTGCACTTTTTATCAACAGCTTTAACTAACAGTCTGAGATAGGCTAGCTGCTATGAACAATATTATCATTGATTGATTGAAAAGTGTATTAACAGATTGCAGAATGGGTACAGTACAGTACAGCTCAATACATACAATTGTTAAGGGGATGCAGACCAGAGAAAGACTTTCGTCTTGTTTACATCAGGGTCCCCCATTTTCAATTAATCATAACATATATGACATACATGACATACAGATAGACAGTACTGCTACATCTATACATTTATGACATGTCAGATTTGCAAATACAGTACTGTTTGTGATACAAAAAGTGTCCAGAAAAAGAGTGTATATACATTTGACGTAGAAACTGTACATTGGAGGAGGTTGGGTGGGTGGGGTTGGTGGGTGGGGGCTGTACATTGGAGGGGGGGGGGGTTGGGGTAGGGGGACACTGTACACTGTACATTGGGGGGTGGAGAAAAAAAAATAGGGAAAATATCGTCCTAGACCAGTGGTTCTCAACCTGTGGCCATGGAATGTTTTGTGAGTTACATATCTAGCAGCCAAGGATAGTATTGTTTGTCTAGCAGTGTCAAGCTTGAGTGTTATACTCTGAGTACATACTGTAGTAGTATAGACATATTAGCATAGTTGGTAGTAGTATATACATGGTAGCATAATAGTAAAATAAATAGTATAATAAACAATCAAACTGAGCTATTTTTTGCCTGCCTATTTGTTTGGTGTAAACTTGATCACAAAGTAAAAAAAAAAAAAAAAAAAAAAGTAGTGCCGATGTAGCTAGCTATTTATGCCATGTTCTTGTAGTGTAGCTTGCTACATTTCTCTGGGGATAGCTTCCATTGTAGTTTAGCTATATTTAATCGAGAGTAACTTGTAGTGTAGCTTGCTACATTTTCCAAGTAGCTTGCCCATCACTGCCAATTCCACCATGTCAAACCCTGACAATGTTACTACAGTATGTCATCTTTACTACTACAGTATCTATGCTACTATGTCGTCTCTACTACTATCTAGATAGATACTTTATTAATCCCCTTGGGGAAATTCAGGTATCCAGTAGCAGCTCAGTCAGTTGACAGACAATAGAGAGCGATAAAAAAGGACAACCAATACAACAAACAAACAACGAAGGTCAGCGCTGAGGTAAAAAGTTACAATGAATTAAATAAATAAATGGTGAGCACTATTGCACAGTGTTAAGTCAAATAAAATAAAATTGCTATATAAAATTACAGTATACAAATTTAAAATTAATTGCACATTGTCCTAATGGGGGGTGGGGGGGCGGGCGCGGGGGGCGGGCGCTATGGCTATGCTACTACCTACTATGCTAATGTCTATATTACTATGCACAATTTTCTTTTTTGGTGATGGGGTGTAGTATCAGTTTTATTCAATATAAGGGTAACAGGATGGTCTTGTTGACAGGCTTCTGTAAAAAAAAGTTATAAAAGCAACGACCAGCTGTCAGAAGACATTTCTAGTTGTTGAAACAGGAACGAGCCAAGATCACAAGGGCTAGCCATTTGTTTACGCTTGGATTATAGATTGGGCTTTACACAGAGGTCTTGGAGAGGGGAAAAAACATGAGTCAAAAAGTGAAAAGATATAAATAGACATGAAAAAAGCAGCAGCCAGAAGCGCTCTGTTGAAAATCATCTCACAACAGACGTGCGATGAGCCAACTTTGGCCACGGGGGGATAGCATTCAATACAAAGAAAAACATTGTGATTTTAGATGCTGAGCCCTCACTAGTCCGTCTCTCATGCCCAGGACGAAAACTGTTCAGACTCAGTTAGACATCTTGTCACTTATTGCCACTTTTAATATATTTTGCCTGCCAGAATATCTTTTCTGGCTGGCAAGCTGATGACAAATTGGGACATGTTCACTCACGGTGCTTAATCTGTTTTGGCAAGATTAGTTTCACAGCACTCTATTTGCTAAGGTGTGGCTGACAGAATTGAGCTTTCACACCAGGTTTACAGAAGGGAAACATGCCATAAGCTACACTGTCAAAACAGCAACCTCATGCCAGCGATGTGTGGATTAGTAACACAGTCACCCCAGACATGTCTTTGTTCAGGTGCAGCCCCTGCCTCTTTGACTTCTTTCATCCAAATTAAACAATTAGCAACATTTAAAAGACCGACTCCTATCCTCGCTCCGTGGAGGTCATCAAAGAGAAGCAGACTATTCTCTGTCCTCGCTCCACAATGGTGGAACGAACTTCCCACCAGTCAGGACAGCCGAAACCTGCCAACATTTTTGCTGTCGACTAAAAACATACTTCTTCAATCAATACCTGAAATTAAAAAAAATATATATATATACTAACCTTCGTACTGTCTTTTACTATCATGCACTTTGCTACTAAGTAATCTTCCTTGCCTATATTACTACCTACTATGCTAATATGTATTTAATACTCAAGACTGTAGCACCCAAGTTCAACACTGTTTGATGAACAATGTTACTTAGTTACCAGAGTTGTACCCTTCCTGTTGTACAGAACTTGTAAGTCGCTTTGGATAAAAGCATGCGTGTGACTAAATTACTAAATATAAATGTAAAAATATAGATGTAAAGGCTAGTATAATATTTTAGCTGAGCTGTATTTAGCATGCAATGAGTATGTACTGTAGTGTACAGTATGGCTCAATCACCCATAGAACCTAGACTTGGAGACAGCCAAGAGCCCCTGGTCAGATCATGTGAAGCTTTCCTTTTGATCTGGAAGCGGGAAAGAGAAGCTTGATTGATGCCATGACACAGGGAGTTACAATAATCCAAATGGGAAGATATGAAGGCTTGGATGAATCTCTGAAGATCAGAAAAAGACAGAAAGGTCCTGATCTTTGAGATGATACTAAGCTGGTAAAAGCAAGATTTCACTACTGAGTTGACCTGTTTATCTAAAAGATTGGTTGAAAATCATACCAAGATTTTAGATTTTTGCAACATGACATGAGGAGATAGATAGCTTAGATCCTGATTTATGATGTTGGTAGAGCTGAGGGGGGCAATAATGATCTCTGATTTGTTCACTGAGATTATATTATATTTCTGGGCGGCTGGGTAGCGCAGCGGACTAAGCGCCTGCCTACCACGGCAGAGACACTGGTATCGAATC
The DNA here is from genome assembly GCF_963971535.1 of Notolepis coatsorum. NCBI lineage: Eukaryota > Metazoa > Chordata > Actinopteri > Aulopiformes > Paralepididae > Notolepis > Notolepis coatsorum. The sequence goes on from NC_140169.1 coordinate 124,401,201, forward strand.
CAGCTGTCAGCGGTACCTCCGGCTTGGTCGGTCGTCCATACTAACACAATTGGCAGTGTTAGCGGGTGGGAAGCCGGTGGGGTGTGTATCCTGGTCATTGTAAACAGCGACTCCTACAGGTCGGTCGGGGCGCCTGCTCAGCGAGGAAGGGAACTGGGGGAAGTAGTGTGATCCTCCCACGCGTTTGATTTGATTTGATTTTTATTTAGTACATACAATTTATACAATAGTATAAAAACAAGGGGTACAAGGATAACATGTGAAAGTCTGTTGACTTGTTTCCAACATGGTCCCAAGAAGAATACAATAAATCACAAAGAAAGAGTTAAAAAGATAAAATAGATACAACAAGTAGATAAAATAGACAACACAATTTTCTGAAAGAGCCTCATTACAGCATGTCATGTTCCTGTTCTTCAAGAGTGGTGGCCAAGCACCCTCTGCAACCTATTGTTGCAGATGTCGCTTCACACCCCTCTTGAAAACAGCAATAGTGGGGGAGTTTTGGATGGCCCTGGGCAGAGAGTTCCACAGCCGGCAGGCTGTAGACAGAAAGCCATTCTGTGAATAGGAACCCTTTCTAGGCTCATAAACTGAGAGCTGTCCAGACCGTTACACTCCCCCAGTGAGAATCCTCGCTGTCAGGTGAAAAGAAGCGGCTGGCTGACTCCTCATCCATCACCCTCAACATAAGGGCCCCCCAGGGCTGTGTTCTGAGTCCCTTCCTCTACTCCCTGTACACACATGACTGTGTGGCTCAGCGGAACAACAACACAATCATCAAATTTGCTGACGACACAGTAGTGGTGGGCCTGATCTCTGCAAACGACGAGAGGGCCTACCTGGAAGAGGTCAAGGTCCTGGTGGGATGGCGCCAGGAGAACAGCCTCTCCCTGAACGTCAGCAAAACAAAGGAGATGATTGTGGACTTTAGGAGGTCGGGGGTCAGGGACTACAGCCCCCTCAGCATTGACGAGGCACCGGTTGAGAGAGTGAACAGTTTTAAGTAGTCCACATATCCGAGGACTTGACATGGACCACACACATTGGCAGTGTTGTGAAGAAGGCATGACAACGCCTCTACTTCCTCAGGCGCCTAAGGAAGGTCCAAGTCAGTCAGAAGATCCTTAAGAACTTCTACTCATGTACAATAGAGAGCATCCTGACTGGCAATATCACCTCCTGGTTTGGGAATAGCACCGCACAAGACCGTAGCAGACTACAGAGAGTGGCACGTTCAGCCGAACGCACAATTGGAGTGGGGCTTCCCACTCTCCAGAACATTTACAACAAGCGGTGCAGGGGTAAGGCTAAGATAATTATCAAGGACTCCAGCCACCCAAACAACTGCCTCTTTGAACTGCTGCGGTCAGGCAAGCGATACCGGAGTCTCATGGCAAGCACAGAAAGACTCAGAAGAAGCTTCTATCCCCAGGCCATCAGGTTGCTCAACGAACAATAACACTATGCAACAACCATCAAATGCACTCACAGCACACACATCCACACGCACACTCACTTTAAACAAACAACACACTGCAGCACCCACTCTCCACACTTTAGAACACCTAAACACACTTTATATTTATTGGTAAAGGATTTGCACTACAACCCATACCTCAGTACACCTTACTGTAAATTGTACCTAAATTGTGTCGTATATTATGATAAATATAGCTCACAAAACTCTATAAGGTGTGAAATATGAATGCATTAGACTTGCAGTCTTAAACAGTCAAAGGGTAATGATGGACATAATCAAATATACTTGTAAGAACTAGAGTAACTTAGTTCAGATTGTCTGTGTCTACAGAGAGTGATTGACATTGTGCTCAAAACAGAGGTTAATTTACATACACAGTAGGTGGTCAACAAACTCTATTTACGACCAGGTGTTGGCCAAAAGTTGGAACAAAGGATGAGCACATCACATACAGCCGGCAGATTGCTGAGTCTTGTGACACAGAAAGTAGAGACAGCTGAAAAGAGGAGGTTTCAAGGATGAACTATTTTTAAGTAACTTAGATCTATTTTAACTGGTTTAATATTAGTGTGAAACAAACTGCAAATATTACTGTTGGATTGTACAAAGGCTGCTAAACGGGATAATATGAAACATGTTGTATATAGGAGGAGAATCATTGAAGTTTACAATCAAGCCTTGGTTGAACCAAGTTGGACATATTTTAAATGATAACTAAGTATAACTGTTAGTAGATATTAACTTAAGCTAAAAGGAATGATTAAAATGCTATAAAACTAGGCTTGATGATACAAACAGTGATTCTCATCTGGAACCAAATGCTTTTGAGACAAAAATAAAATGTATGTGTTTAGGGAATTAAGCAGAATTCAACCATAAATATCTTGAGGCTTAATACCAAAAGTATTAAGCCTATTTTTGACTAATTATATTACTCTGATTTGAAACAATGAAAAACGGAGCAGTTGGACCAAGTCCAACCTCCTTTGAGATTTGAACTGTGAAGGCTGGTGATTGGATGAGACCATATGTGTGATGTCACTGATGACCTCACGCTGAGAGGTTTCAACTCATTGATAAAAGGGGATAAAAAGGGGGGAGATACCGTCTCTTCCAGGAGCCTTACCACTTTGCATTTCGGATATGGCCTTCTTGAGTTCCTCTAGTGTGATCGGTGTTTCTAACTGTTTAGCATCATCCTCTGAAAGTTTAGGGAGAATAATTTGATTAAGATATGTGTCCATTTTGTTTTGATCGAAGGTTGTTTCTGATTTATATAAGTCGGAGTAGAATTCTTTGAATGTATCGTTTATTATTTCGGGGTCTGTTTCAAGTACTTGTTGTGCTCTAATGGTAGTTATATCTGCAAATTTTGCATTAATTCTTAATCGCATGGCTAATAGGTGACTAGGTTTAGAACCTTGGGAGTACTGCTGTTGTCGTGTGCTGCGTATTTGTATTTCCGATTGTTGTCTGTATATGGCATTGATCTCTATCTTTAGTACGTTAACTTGATTTTCTAGTCTAGTTGAGTTGTTGTATTTTAAAGAATTAAATAACGTTGAGTAAAGCGTTTCCAGTTCAGACAGTTTTGTGCATTGATTCTTGCGCATTTTGGAGGAAAAGCTATCAGTGAAATCCTTGATCATTCCCTTTACCGACATCCATATTATTCTGGGGTCTTGCACCGAGTTTGCATTCTCCCGTAGGAATACTATAAGAGCTTCTTTGAGTTGTGTAATGAATTCCTTGTTATTAAGCAGCATCGATTTAAAACGCCATCTTGGGGCTCGGGAAGATAGTATACCAAATGTTCCTTTTAGGAGTAAATAACAGTGAACTGATAGTGCATTGGGTATCATTTCCACTTAATATTTATCAAATAGTCTCGGGGATGCAAAGACATAATCTATTCTGGATAATGTGTTATGTCTCGCCGATCGACAAGAGTACTTTCGGGTCGTGGGTTTAAGTGAACGCCATAAGTCATTTACACCTGTAATCTTCTACCAATCCTTTAATGCTTTAGATGAATTATTTTGTTCGCTGGAAAAGGCGAGGTAAGATTTGTCCATCCTTGGATTCCAAATGGCATTAAAATCTGCACCTATTATAAATGAGTAATCGGGAAGGTTTAACATTGCATTGGTTAGTGTAGAGAAGAAACCCTCTTCGTACAAATTTGGGGCATATACCGCTGCCAACGCTATTTTCCTGTTATTGTGTACAATCCTAGCTATAGTTATACGCCCATCTGCATCCGACCATACTCCCTTTAATTCAATATTTAACTTACGTCTAACGACTATGGCTACACCTCGAGTTCTCGTACCAAAAGAAGAGTGACTAATATTATGATATGTGTTATCCGCTAACGTATCTATGTCTTCCTCTAAAATGTGCGTTTCGCTTAGTAGAGCCACGTCCACATGTTCTTTTTTCATCAGTGTGAGCACGCTTTTGCGTTTGTGTTGTTTATTTATCCCACCAGTGTTCCTTATCATTATATTTAAACTAGCCATAATATATACATGTTTTTGTGTAGTTTTTGGTAATGCTTCTGGAGTGCGAAGCTACAATAGATGTACATCCAATTATTGAGGTCCCGTTGAGAGCCGAGCTTAAAAACATATATATATACAAATAAAAATCCCCTTTTTTCCCCTCTCCCAGAGAGTCGTACAGGCCTGTGTTCCATAAACACATCCTCCGCGTATGACTCCCTCCCTTAGGCCACCGGATTGCCCAAACTGAGCTTTGTAATCCTAATCTTCCTATGCTAATTGCCATAGGATCTAACATTTTCATTCTAATTCAATAGAATGTCGCTTTTGGTCTTGCGCCTTCCCTTACTGTAGTGAAATATTATGAAAAATGAAAAAAAAGAATATACCTTCATTGATATATTCATTTGAACCTTCTACTAACTTATGTAGGAAACATCAGAAAAAGGAAAAGATTGTAGAGAAATACTAACACTAACACCTTTGCTGAACGTCAGCAAAACAAAGGAGATGATTGTGGACTTCAGGAGGTCGGGGGTCAAGGACTACAGCCCCCTCAGCATCGACGGGGCACCGGTTGAGAGAGTCAACAGCTTTAAGTACCTCGGAGCCTACATATCCGAGGACTTGACATGGACCACACACATTGACAGTGTTGTGAAGAAGGCACGACAACGCCTCTACTTCCTCAGGCGCCTAAGGAAGTTCCAAGTCAGTCAGAAGATCCTTAAGAACTTCTACTCATGTACAATAGAGAGCATCTTGACCGGCAACATCACCTCCTGGTTTGGGAATAGCACTGCACAAGACCGAAGCAGACTACAAAGAGTGACACGTTCAGCCGAACGCACAATTGGAGGGGGGCTCCCCACCCTCCAGAACATTTACAACAAGCGTTGCACGGGCAAGGCTAAGAGAATCATTAAAGACTCCAGTCACCCGAACAACTGCCTCTTTGAACTGCTGCGGTCAGGCAAGCGATACCGGAGTCTCAAGGCGAGCACAGAAAGACTCAGAAGAAGCTTCTATCCCCAGGCCATCAGGCTGCTAAACGAACAATGAATGAACACTACACAACAACAACCACCAAACGCACATAGCACACACATCCACACGCACACACTCACTTTAAACAAACACACTGTAGCACCCACTCCACACACTTTATAGCACACACCCACTTTAAACAAACACACTGTAGCACCCACTCCCCACACTTTATATTTATTGATGAAGGATTGCACTACAACTCGTACACCTTACTGTAAATTGTACCTAAAATTGTACCTCATCCCATTTCTGCTTTGCACTAGATAGTACTGTACATTAGTACACTGCATAGTATTGTATATTATATGGTAACTCAGAACATTGTACATATGTCTATACCGAACACTGTGACCTCATTTTTCTTCTTCTAAATTACATGCTATATTATGTTATTTGATACTATCTTGTCTAGCACAGTCTCTGGAGCGTAACAGTAAGAAGCATTTTGTATGAAAGTATTCTGTACTTCTGTATGACAACTATTAAAGAACTTGAACTTGAACAATGGGAAAGAACAATGTAAGATAAAAAAAAGGAGTGAGAGCTAAAATAAAACTCAACGTGGAAAAACCACTAGAACAGAATTGAATAAATAGATAAAAGAGAAAAACAGAGACTTTTAGAGCTACATTGTGCCAATCTCTACATCAGTGGAGTGATTATTTAAATTATTAGAATAACCTTGTTGTGCTCATACGTTTAGGTGTGGCTGATTTTTTTTAAAGCCTTATTAAGGCCTGATTAAACTTCAGTCAATTGATCATATGCTTATGCTTATACACACCGGATGTTAATGTTAAAGTTGCAGGCCTTCGTTGTAATGGTGCATTATATTCTAGAAGGTTGTAGAATACACTAGTATATACGAACAGACTGCTGTTATGTTCCAGAATGATCTTCCTACCCAGGGTTCATGACTACTAGTATTTTCGGGATATTTCTTAGTGACCCAGAGCAGTCGAGCGATGAGCCCAGAATATTCCAGATTGTTCATAGTGTCAATGATATATTCTTGTCTCCACGGAGACCAGAAGTCTGTAAATATAATGCATTACGAACCATATTATACACATTGTGCCTTGGTGTTGCCGGCATGCATATCATCTGCTACTTTTGTTGAGCCCGGATAAAGTCATTCTAATACTGAGATACACAGAGAAAGAGAGAGATGAGTAGGCTTATCTGGTGCGAGACAGTGTTGCGTTCTGCCCTGGGGGATCTGCTCCATGTAGATTCAAGTATTCCTCTGCGTCTTTAGGCGTGCGTAATCCTTCCCTATGGCCGTCTTTAACCACGATCGATAATAGTGCCGGGTATATTAGCCTTGGTCTGAGGCCACACTTGAACAATTTCTGCATCACCTCCTTGTAGGGGAAACGCTGAGCGATGGCCTCTTTGCAAAGATCCTCGTAGATAAATATTGAATTTTCACCATGTTTCAGCTTTCCCCTTTGGTTGCGTGCAACTCTGATGATGTCATCTCTTATTGCCGTCTTGCGCAGAGTAACAATGATGACTCTTGGACCGTTGCCTCTTTGTTCTCGAGTACCGATTCTGTAACATTGGTCCACTATCGGCTCTGTGGTTAGAATGTTAGACTGTTGGAAACTTGTCGTCTGTGCAATTGACTGATTCATCAAGTCCTACAATGCGGATGTTATTTCGCCTGTAGTAACGTTGGGTTTCGAGTAGCCTCTCCATCGCATCATCTTTAACTTCTTGTATTTTTATCCGACATGCCTCTTCCACCTTTTTTATCTCCTTCGTTACCTCTGTCAAACCATTGTTGACGTTCTTCTCGTTCTCTTTGACTGCCCGTGTATTTCTGTCACCGTATTCTCCACTGTCGTGATTCGCACGGACTGTACAGCGACCGCTTCCATAACTTCTTCGAATTTCGCATCGATGTGTGCGACGTGTACTTTGAAAGCTACCATCTGTTCCTTAATCAGATCCTTAATCAGGCTAGTCAGAGAGTTGAAGTCGGGTTGTGTAATTACACTGCCAGTGTCAGTTGATATTGTAGGTGCAGTGATGGGGCAGATGGATTTGTTGGCTATTATCTTCTCAATATCCTCTGCTTTGTCCTTCACGCTACTTTTTCCTGTCGTTCCCGTTATGTTGTCCTCTATTGTCTCCCTCTCGGAGCCAGTCGCCGATGGACCCGTTATATTCTCCGTTATATTCCCAGCGGGTCTGCCGCCGCGTCGCCTGTTGTTTTCTTGGATCGTGTCTCAATCGTCGCCGTTGGATTTGCTGCTTCGTGTTTCTTTCCACCCTTTTTCTTATCCTTACCCTCCATGTTGAGTCTTTATGTCTTTTGATATAGTTAGTAGAAGTTCCTATTAATACATACGATGTGGTTTAATCTCATTGGTATTTGTTAAAATAATGTTTTTGAACGAAATTAACGGTGACGGGAGCGGAGCTGTTACCAAATGCGTGCGCTACATATTGTAGCTAAACCGGAAGTATTCTGTACTTCTGTATGACAACTATTAAAGAAACTTGAACTTGAAACTTGAAATATAACTACAAGCTATGGTCAACTGTGGGAATTATAAAAAGTTGTATTGTGGAAAAACATTTCAACTAGTTTGTTTAAAATAAACAAACTCTAATGACTAACCATTGAGTCATCCATTGTGTGGTACCTGTCAGACCCTTTCGGAGGGATTCAAATGAACATTTTTGAAAGATCAGAACAGTCAAAAACCAAATGACGCAGTCAAAAACCACTGGTTCAGTTATAAACCAGGAAAGGTTTTAAGTCATAAAACAATGTGACAACCAAACCACTGGTCCAATCAAGAAACCATTGGTACAGTCATAAAACAATGTGACAACCAAACCATTATTTCAACAAATAAATCATTGGTTCATCATAAACCAAGGCCCGGCTTTCCAGAGAGTAGGCCGGATGACCTTGAAGCAAGGACCAAAATAATTAATTAAAGAGACTGCTTAACCCATCTGACTGTTAGCTAACAGCCCGTCCATAGTGCCCCCTGTACATCTGCTAAACCTGCTAGCCGAAGACAAAGAGCTAAAGCCAATAAAAGGGAACAGTCGGAAAACGAGACTATTAAGCCCAGTTGGGAGAAAAGCTCATAAATCAACGGTCGAAGAAGGAAAAGTTAGCAAGATGGCAGCGACAGAGGAGGAGCTGGAGAAGCTGAAGCAGAGGCGTTCAGCAGCCCAGACTGTTTTTTCCAAAAAAGCCAACCATCTCACCCCCAGGGCTCATGGACTAGGAGAAAGTGAACTGAGAGGTGCATGGTTGAACTTCGAGATGGAGCATACCAGAGTCGAAGATGCAGGGTTTGAGTACAGCACGGCCCTGAGAGAAGCGGACGATGAAGAGACCACAAAGAAGGCGGTGCAAATCGACGAGAAAACGGCGGAGTGCGACCGTACGTTTGATGGATTCAAGGACATCGTCGTAAAGAACTTTTGGCCCAGGTTTGCTGAACAGGCAATTGTCACCCTCGCTGAAGGGGCTGAAGCAGCATTGGACCAGGCCGAGGCAACCGACCATAAGAAGATGACTAGGAGGGAGCGCAAACTGGTGAATACAAAGCTGGAACAGAAGATTGGCGAGCTCTACAAAGCTGTGCATGAGTGGACAGACCTGATTCCAATAACAAATTTAATGGAGTCAAGGGACCGTAGCAAGGAGCTAAAGGAAGGACATGAGACACTGTGGGATGAATGGTCGTGGCGAGGCTGGGACCAGCCTGGCGACGACGATGACCTGCAAGAACACGTAAAGCCTGAACATAAAGAGCATGGCGAAAAGCAAACTGCAATGACCGGTGCTCACGCAGACCCTTACCTGGTCTTCCCCGTAGACTCTCAGACCCCTGGACGCATCGTCCAGCCTAGCTTGCCCAGCGTGGCCCCTAATCTCAATGATGTTGCACTTCAAAATGCCACAAGCACACCACATGGCACCTTCCACGCACCGCAAGGTGGTTCCGGCACATACCCTGGTGCTTATAACTTCAGGCCCCAGATCACTCTAGAGCGAGCACGCCTGCCCATGTTTTCTGGTAACATGAGAGCTTACTACCATTGGAAAGCTGAATGGGAGGACCTGCAGCAGCTGGGAAACCCACATGGGTTGAAAAACATCAAGAAATTCCATCTCCTAGGGAGCCTAGATGAGAAAGTCAAGAGGGACCTTGTGCTGTCCAGCTACGGATCCGGCAATGACATTCAGGCTCCTGGACAACAAGTACGGAAACAAGCCGAAGATAGTGCTGCTCATCTTAAAAGAGGTTCATGGACTTTCCCCCGTCAAGGGAAACCAATCAAGAAAGACCATCGAACTAATTCAGGCTGTGGAAAGAGCTCTTCGTGATCTCCAAGTCCTGGGGGAGGAAGATGCCGTGAAGAATCGGGTGGTGGCTCATTCCATCGAGAGTAAGCTGCCTGACACCCTGAAAGAAAAGTGGTTTACGCATAGACTTGACCCTGTAAGTGGCTTTTCACCACAGACCCACTTTGATTGCCTACTGCAGTACTTGAAGAGACAAGAGGACATCCTTGAGGCGTTGGATCAGCTGCAGCCCAGTCCAGCGGACTATCCTGAGAGAGCCAATGACCGAGGTAGAGAAAGGAGGGCATTCACCAAAGCCACAGCGGGAAACACCCAAAAGGGCTCTCAATCAAGCTCATGCATAGCGTGTGGGGACGAAGAGCATGCGGGTAGACTGTTTTCCTGCAAGGTCTTCAAGAGACTAAGCCTGTCCAGCAAGAAGGCTCAGTTAAAGAAATCTGGAGCATGCTTCAAGTGCTTGTGCCTCCATGGTGAAGACGGCAGTTGCACCCAGAAGTTCCTCTGTGCAAAGTATGACTGTCGGAAAGGGAGGTCCTCAGACCATAACTACTTGCTCTGTCCGATGCCACCAACCAAGAAGATGGAAAAGAGTGGAGAGCAGAAGGAGCAGAGCTATTCAAAAGTAGAGAGGAGGGGACTTGGACTGACCAATAAACAAGAGGAGTTCCTTGCCAAACTCTCCCCAGAATTAAAAGCAGAGTTCAAGGAAGCGTTCTCAAACAGAACATCAACAACGGTGTGCACCAGCACCAGCGGTGAGCCAAAAGAATACCCAGTGGGGGTCCTACTAATCACCCCAAAGTACCAGAAAATACCAGAAAATACCAGAAACTACCCCAAAATACCCCAAAGTATACCCCAAAATACCAGAAACTACCCCAAAATACCCCAAAGTATACCCCAAAATACCAGAAACTACCCCAAAATACCCCCAAAATACCAGAAAATACCAGAAACTACCCCGAAATACCCCAAAGTATACCCCAAAATACCAGGAACTACCCCAAAATACCAGAAAATACCAGAAAATACCCCAAAATACCCCAAAGTATACCAGAAAATACCAGAAACTACCCCAAAATACCCCAGAGTATACCCCAAAATACCAGAAACTACCCCAAAATACCCCAAAATACCAGAAAATACCAGAAACTACTCCAAAATACCCCAAAGTATACCCCAAAATACCAGAAACTACCCCAAAATACCAGAAAATACCAGAAAATACCAGAAACTACCCCAAAATACCCCAAAGTATACCCCAAAATACCAGAAACTACCCCAAAATACCCCAAAATACCAGAAAATACCAGAAAATACCAGAAAATACCCCAAAATACCCCAAAATACCAGAAACTACCCCAAATTACCCCAAAGTATACCCAAAAATACCATAAACTACCCAAAAATACCCCAAAATACCAGAAAATACCAGAAACTACCCCAAAATACCCCAAAGTATACCCCAAAATACCAGAAACTACCCCAAAATACCCCAAAATACCAGAAAATACCAGAAAATACCAGAAACTACCCCAAAATACCAGAAACTACCCCAAAATACCCCAAAATACCAGAAAATACCAGAAAATACCAGAAAATACCCCAAAATACCCCAAAGTATACCCCAAAATACCAGAAACTACCCCAAAATACCCCAAAATACCAGAAAATACCAGAAACTACCCCAAAATACCCCAAAGTATACCCAAAAATACCAGAAACTACCCCAAAATACCCTAAAATACCCCAAAGTATACGCCAAAGTACCAGAAAATACCAGAAAATACCCCAAAATACCCCCAAAGTACCCCAAAATACGCCAAAGTATACCCCAAAGTACCAGAAACTACCCCAAATTACCCCAAAGTATACCCAAAAATACCATAAACTACCCAAAAATACCCCAAAATACCAGAAAATACCAGAAACTACTCCAAAATACCCCAAAGTATACCCCAAAATACCAGAAACTACCCCAAAATACCAGAAAATACCAGAAAATACCAGAAACTACCCCAAAATACCAGAAACTACCCCAAAATACCAGAAACTACCCCAAAATACCCCAAAATACCAGAAAATACCAGAAAATACCAGAAAATACCCCAAAGTATACCCCAAAATACCAGAAACTACCCCAAAATACCCCAAAATACCAGAAAATACCAGAAACTACCCCAAAATACCCTAAAATACCCCAAAGTATACGCCAAAGTACCAGAAAATACCAGAAAATACCCCAAAATACCCCCAAAGTACCCCAAAATACGCCAAAGTATACCCCAAAGTACCAGAAAATACCAGAAAATACCCCAAAATACTCCAAAGTACCCCAAATAGTGTGTAATAGTGTAATAGTGTAATAGTAGTAATAGTGTGTAATAGTGTAATAGTGTGTAATAGTGTAATAGTGTAATAGTGTGATAGTGTGTAATACTGTGTATTAGTGTAATAGTGTGTAATACTGTGTAATAGTGTAATAGTGTGCTAGTGTAATAGTGTAATAGTGTGTAATAGTGTAATAGTGTGTAATAGTGTGTAAAAGTGTAATAGTGTGCTAGTGTAATAGTGTGTAATAGTGTGTAATAGTGTGTAATAGTGTAATAGTGTAATAGTGTGTAATAGTGTAATAGTGTGTAATAGTGTAATAGTGTAATAGTGTGTAATAGTGTGCGTGTGTGTGTGTGTGTGTGTGTGTGCGCGTGTGCGTGTGTGTGTGCGTGTGTGTGTGTGTGTGTGTACGTGTGTGTGTGTGTGTGTGTGTCTGGGTCTCTAGCACTCAAGATGGATTCCAACTTGTATGGCATCTTGATGGAGGAGCTGTGGAACAAGGGAAACCAACCAGGGGGGGAGAGAGAGGGGGAGAGAGAGGGGGAGAGAGAGAGAGAGAGAGAGAGAGAGAGAGAGAGAGAGAGAGAGAGAGAGAGAGAGAGAGAGAGAGAGAGAGAGAGAGAGAAGGGGGATAGAGGGAGATGGAGAGAGAGAAGGGGGATAGAGGGAGATGGAGAGAGAGAAGGGGGAGAGAGAGAACGGGGAGAGAGAGAGAGAAGAAGGGAGAGAGAGGGAGGGAGGGAGAGAGAAAGATGGATAGAGAGAGAGAGAGAGGGGGGAGATGGAGAGAGAGAGAAGGGGGAGAGAGGGAGATGGAGAGAGAGAAGGGGGATAGAGGGAGATGGAGAGAGAGATGGGGGAGAGAGAGGAAGAGAGAGAAGAAGGGAGAGGGAGGGAGGGAGGGAGAGAGAAAGATGGATAGAGAGAGAGAGAGAGGGAGAAGAGGGGGAGAATGAGCTATTTATATAGCTCTTTTATCCCAAGCGCTTTACAATTTATGCCTCACATTCACTCACACACCGACGGCGGAGGCGACCATGCCAAGTGCCAATCTGCTCACCGGGAGGAGCAGGGCTTAAGTGTCTTGCTCAAGGACACTCGGACACGCCGCCGGGAGGAGCCGGAATCGAACCGGGAATCTTCTCATTAACCAGACGAGCGCTCGGCTCTACCTCCTGAGCCCTCTACATTTTTTATGTCTCACTCTTTGTCTCACTAAACCTTTACTGCGTTAATCCCTTCCTGGATGCAGCCAGAGTACAGAGTGCCTCAGTCACTACAGCCATAATGTGGAGACACACACACACACGCACACGCACACACGCACACACACACACACACACACACACACACGCACACTATTACACACTATTACACTATTACACACTATTACACACTATTACACTATTACACTATTACACACTATTACACTATTACACACTATTACACTATCACACTATTACACTATTACACACTATTACACTATTACACTAGCACACTATTACACTATTACACACTATTACACACTATTACACTATTACACTATTACACACTATTACACTATTACACACTATTACACAAAATCACACTATTACACAAAATCACACTATTACACTATTACACACTATTACACTATTACACACTATTACACTATTACACACTATTACACTATTACACTATTACACACTATTACACTATTACACTATTACACACTATTACACTATTACACACTATTACACTATTACACACTATTACACACTATTACACACTATTACACTATTACACTAGCACACTATTACACTTTTACACACTATTACACACTATTACACTATTACACACTATTACACTAGCACACTATTACACTTTTACACACTATTACACACTATTACACTATTACACTATTACACACTATTACACTATTACACACTATTACACTATTACACACTATTACACTATTACACTATTACACACTATTACACTATTACACACTATTACACTATTACACACTATCACACTATTACACTATTACACTATTACATACTATTACACTATTACACACTATTACTACTATTACACTATTACACTATTACACTATTTGGGGTACTTTGGGGTATTTTGGGGGTATTTTCTGGTATTTTCTGGTACTTTGGGGTATACTTTGGGGTATTTTGGGGTATTTTCTGGTACTTTGGGGTATACTTTGGGGTATTTTGGGGTACTTTGGGGTATTTTGGGGTATTTTCTGGTATTTTCTGGTACTTTGGGGTATACTTTGGGGTATTTTAGGGTATTTTGGGGTAGTTTCTGGTATTTTGGGGTATACTTTGGGGTATTTTGGGATAGTTTCTGGTATTTTCTGGTATTTTCTGGTATTTTGGGGTATTTTGGGGTAGTTTCTGGTATTTTGGGGTATACTTTGGGGTATTTTGGGGTAGTTTCTGGTAGTGTCTGGTATTTTCTGGTATTTTGGGGTAGTTTCTGGTATTTTGGGGTATACTATCGGTATTTTGGGGTAGTTTCTGGTATTTTGGGGTATACTTTGGGGTATTTTGGGGTAGTTTCTGGTATTTTCTGGTATTTTCTGGTATTTTGGGGTATTTTGGGGTAGTTTCTGGTATTTTGGGGTATACTTTGGGGTATTTTGGGGTAGTTTCTGGTATTTTCTGGTATTTTGGGGTAGTTTCTGGTATTTTGGGGTATACTTTGGGGTATTTTGGGGTAGTTTCTGGTATTTTGGGGTATACTTTGGGTATTTTGGGGTAGTTTCTGGTATTTTGGGGTATACTTTGGGGTATTTTGGGGTAGTTTCTGGTATTTTCTGGTATTTTCTGGTATTTTGGGGTATTTTGGGGTAGTTTCTGGTATTTTGGGGTATACTTTGGGGTATTTTGGGGTAGTTTCTGGTATTTTGGGGTATACTTTGGGGTATTTTGGGGTAGTTTCTGGTAGTTTCTGGTATTTTCTGGTATTTTAGGGTATTTTCTGGTATTTTGGGGTATACTTTGGGGTATTTTGGGGTATTTTGGGGTAGTTTCTGGTATTTTGGGGTATACTTTGGGGTATTTTGGGGTAGTTTCTGGTATTTTCTGGTATTTTCTGGTATTTTGGGGTAGTTTCTGGTATTTTGGGGTATACTTTGGGGTATTTTGGGGTAGTTTCTGGTATTTTCTGGTATTTTGGGGTAGTTTCTGGTATTTTGGGGTATACTTTGGGATATGTTGGGGTAGTTTCTGGTATTTTGGGGTATACTTTGGGGTATTTTGGGGTAGTTTCTGGTATTTTCTCGTATTGTCTGGTACTTTGGGGTGATTAGTAGGACCCCCCCAGTGGTAATGATGCTACTCGAGGTGACGACAAACTCGGGCCAGCTAGTCGGCACTTTGATCGACCTAGCTTCAGATACAAACTACATCTCCAACGAAGCCACTGATCATCTGAAACTAAATGGCGAAAACATCAAACTGATTGTCCAAGGAGTTGGAGGGATGGAGAAAACAGTTGCTACCAAAAGGTATTTCTTACGGTTGAGGGTAAAAACCCACAAAGGAACAGTGGCGGAGCTCAAACTCCTTTGTTACAGCTTGGAAAACATCGCAAAGGTGAACCAGGCAGTCACTCCAAAAGTTCTTCCCAGATGTCGCAGTCAAAGACTTGGTCCGCCATGAGAAGATCGACCTACTGATCAGTCACAGGGAGGGTCGCCTAGTCCCACAGCCAATCAGAGTGGAGGGAGACCTCGTCCTGTGGGACGGTCCCCTGGAGAAGACTGTTGGTGGAACTCATCCCGACCTCTTTGAGGTAGTGGACTTAGCGGTGCATAGGTCTGAAATCCACTTTGCACGGTCAATGAGAACAACTTCAAAGGCATACAGAGAGATCCTTGTGGGTCCAGCAGGATCAAGCAAAGCCCAGGCTGAAGATCAAGAAGTAATCCTCCGAAGTACTGCGACTACAAACAAAGAAGTCATCGAATGGTTCAAGTGGGACAGCGTCGGCGTGGCCTGCAATCCTCAATGTGGCGGCTGCAAGTGTGGTATAGATGTCCCCCTGGAGGGAAAGAAATTACCCTAGGAGAGGAAAGAGACCTTGAAAAGATCAAAGGATGTCTCACCTACGTGCAAGCTGACAAGCACAGCAAATCCCCCCACTGGGACGCTTACCCATGGAGAGGAGACCCTGCGACGCTGCCAGACAACCGACGTGCCATAGAGGCGACTTTCCGGAACACTGAAAAACGCTTCGAAAGGGAGCCAGAGTGGAAGGCTGCATACAGAGAGCAAATCCACGAGCAGCAGGGGAGATAGTGTGATCCTCCCATGCGTTACACTCCCCCAATGAGAGTCCTCGCTGTCAGGTGAAAAGAAGCGGCTGGCTGACTCCACATGTATCGGAGGAAGGAATGTGGTAGTGTGGTATATTCACAATATCTAAGGTCATTTGCAGTGCATACAGGTTGCTAACTAGAGGGAAGAAGGACAGAGTGATAGAAATTGGTCTCCTCACCTGACTTAGTCAGATGAGAAATAAACGTGCAGTCCAGACCACAGAGTTCGAATTCAAACTCATGCATTTATTTGCCGAGAGGCCAAAAGTGGATATGCGTCAGTTACATACAGGAATTATTCATCATAAGGATTGATGAGGTTTTACATAATCAAATAGCCCATTCACAGTGGCTCTTCACATCAAGACAGTTTTGCACATAAAATAAGTCATGTTATGTCAATGAAACGAGAATGTACTGAGCAATACACATGGGTACAACCTGGTCTAAGGTAGGAATCTGTACATGTTACTCTAACCAACAATAATGAGTCCATGATTCTACTCACATGTATTACAGCACTCTCTGGTGGTTGGTGGAGTCTCAGCATGACCCCCTGGGGTAGGGCTGTGTGGCTGGCCTCCCAACTATCTTTACTGCTCCAATATTTATAGGTTAAATGACATCATTTTTAGACTGCCTTTTAACCAATCACAATTATCTCTAAAAAAGGAATTTTGTTCCAATCAACTTTGTCCTCTGGGAGGCTGTCTGTCCTTGCACAATGGGGGTTGGTGTCGGTGGCCCCCTCCTTTGGGCTGTGCTCTTCTCAGTCCAGGGGGTCGGTGGCCTGTGTCTCCTCTGAATGAATCCAACACTTTAACATTCCTTTGTGTACTATTTTGATCTTCCAATGTACATGGTTCATGCAATGATCTATAGATCCCGATTATCACCCCAGTACAGTCATTGCTTCTAGGCTGATACCAAACATCATAGAAGACATCACCAACCTTTATTTACCAAACTGACACTTTGTATTACAACTATGATTTAAAGGAAATAGCTTTATTACTTAAACAGTTTTGACATTCCTAAAATTGTATTCAAATCTTCTTTGCTAGTTACTTTCTAATAGGTTACTATGATCTTGTTATTATTCCAATATTGTTTTTCATTCTAATCTAGTATAATGTAATTATATTTTCTGTGACCTCTAATCTCTGTTAGACCAGCTGCTGTCTCGGCTAGTAGAGTGAGTGACCGTCCCCTCTGTGGGGTGTGACTTATATTAACATAGTCTTGGTTCTTCCCTGATTACATCTGTTAGCGTGGGGGCTTTTATGACCTGCAACTGTTCTTCTCTAATACAGTTGAGTAAGCAGTCTTACCCTGAGAGTCCATGTAATGCTACAGTTCAATATTAAAGCATTATTTTGAATGAACTATTATAACAGATATTTTCAGTTTCAGGGTTGATCTAACAGTCTGCTCAAGTCAATATACCATAGTAGTCTTCTCCCTCCCCAGGCCGACAGTAGGGGGCAAAAGCGTGCAACGACCAGGAAGGGAATTGGCATAAGGACTAAATTGGGATGGGAGAAAAAATAGGGGGAGAAAAAATAGATAAAAAAAAATAAAATTTAACTGCTTTCAGAATTAAATATATCATTCCTAACATGTGAATAAACAAGAATATACAATAACAGTATTTGACCTACCTATCCTCTTTCCATAAAATGAGCTGTTTCCTATTCCTGCAATTTTGGATAGGGAAAAAAGAGGAACTTCCCAGCATGCCACCCTATCATGCAATACACCAATAGAAAGCCCCGGGTGTCCTCTGTATAGTACAGCAGAAATTGGTAGAGTAGATCAAAAGACTAAAGGGAGATACATGTGAACAAAATGTCAACTGTAGAGGACACAATTCAATGAGCTGGGTCTCAGGAGGATAAGGTTTTGCCTGAAACACCAACCAATTTGTGGAGACAATGGGGTTGTGCAATCAAGATGACATGATCCCCACCAGACTGGTTGACAACCTGATTGACCTGGGTCTGAACACCGCTCTGTGCGCCTGGAAACTGGACTTTCTGACCGACAGGCCCCAGGCGGTCAGGGTGGGTGGACACACCTCCAACTCGATCACCCTGAGCATCGGGTCCCCCCAGGGCTGTGTTCTCAGTCCTCTGCTGTACGCACTGTACACACATGACTGTGTGGCCAGGTTCAGCTCCAACTCCATAGTGAAGTTTGTGGACGACACAGTGGTGGTGGGGCTGATCTCTAACAATGAGAAGAAGGCCTACCGGGAGGAGGTTGATGTACTGGCACGTTGGTGCCGGGATAACAGCCTACTCCTGAACATTGGTAAAACCAAGGAGCTGATCGTGGATTTTAGGAGAATACAGCAGGGGACACACAAGCCACTGTGGATAAATGGGGCTATCGTAGACAGGGTGAGCAGTTTAAAGTACCTGGGAGTCTACATCATAGACACAAAAAAGGCGAAACAGCGCCTCTACCACCTGAGACAATTAAGGAAGTTCAGAGTATCAGGGAAGATACTCCACTCCTTCTATTCCGGGGCTGTAGAGAGCATTCTGACTGGGAACATCACTGCCTGGTTTGGAAATAGCACGGCCAAGGATAGGAAGGCCCTACAGAGAGTGGTGCGCTCAGCAGAATGGACTACGGGTATTGCACTACCACCCTTGCAGGACTTATACAATAGGAGGTGCAAATCCAGAGCCTGCAGAATAATGAAGGACCCTCACCACCCCAACAACAGCCTGTTCAAGCTGCTGCGGTTGCTGCTGCGGCACAAACATTTTGTGATTGTTGTATAGTATAGTTAGTAACAGCAAGTATAGCATAGGGACATAGAAGAAAAACTGCACATTGTAATAGGAATGTACATAGGATCCAGTGCCTTTAAGCAATTTATTAACATGTCTATTTACCATGTCTATTCTAGTTATCTTTTTATTATTATTACTATTACTATTGTTTTATTGCACAATCGTAGCGGGCATAGCCAACCGCATTTCACTGTATGCCGCCCTGGTATGTATCTTGAAATGGTTGACCATGTCAAACGCCGAACTGAGGTCTAGGAGAATCAAAATGGCACATGACATTTGTTACTTTTAATAAGGCAGACTCAGTGCTGTGTTTTTTTTCTTATTGTATTGTTTAAGAAGACCTCTTCCAAGAAATGACATCTGGTCATAAATTAATATTTTTCAGTAGCGGTTTTAATTTCAAATGTATTCAAGTATTAACTGTTACGATCGGGGGTGACGATGAAGGTGAGGAGAACACAGTTGCAGACAAGGATGAGAGAACCGAGACAGAGACGAAGGGTGATACTTGATGAAGGGATCTTTACTGAGTCAAACCAAAAATACAAAACAAACGAAAGGCACTGGTACTAACAAACAACGAGTGAAAACAAGAAAACGACAGGGGTAGACAGGCATGAACTCACTTGACAAACACCAGGGAACACGGTCACGACACGGGGACAATGCGGAGACAATGACGCCACAATAACTCAACCAACCAACAAGCAATAAATACTGAAACTAATTAACAATCACAACAGCTGGGGAGAGACAGGCACTTAGAACAAAACAATAATCAAAACAACAGGAAGAGGAACTAGGCAATATAAAACACAGGATAAGAATACCAAACACAAATAACAACCTAAACAGATAATACTTGTAACAAATAACCTAATTGTAACAACAGTATATTTTTAACGCAATCAGAGAGCATCTTCACTGACTGCATTAACTGCAGGTGAGCACCAGATGACGCCATGACACCACCATCAATCCCCTGTGTGGGGCAGTAACTCCTATTGTTTCTACTGCCACTGTGGTGTTGCCTCTCCCAGCCTTGGGCAGGTCTGGGAGTGTAACAATTAACATCATAAACATGTCACAACAGCATGTAGAATGTATATTATCATCAATACGTTAGTTTAGCAATACGTTAAAAGTGTCATTAGAAGGGTGGCCGGGTAAGCGTCTGTCTACCACCACAGAGACAGTGGGATCGAATCCAGCTGTGGTGCTTCCGGGTTGGCCGACCGTCCGTCCATACTAACACAATTGGCAGTGTTAGCGGGTGGGAAACCCGGCGAGGGTGGGTCCTGGTCATTGTAAACAACGACTCCTACAGTTCGGTCGAGGCGCCTGCACAGCAAGGGAAGGATCTAGGAGAGGTAGTGTGACCTTCCACACGTTACACTCTCCCAGTGAGAGTCCGCGCTGCCAGGTGAAAAGAAGCGGTGGGCTGGGTACACATGTGTCGGAGGAAGCATGTGATAGTCTCCGCCCTCCCGGACCAACGGTAGGGGGTAGAGTGCGCAACGACCAGGAAGGGAATTGGGAATTGGCATAACGACTAACATTGGGATGGGAGAAAAGCGGAAAAAGAAGAGTGTCATTAGATAGATTTACCTTTTCGATTTGGTCAATTCTATTTCGCGAGGGCGACCATTTTGGATATTTTGAACCATGGGAATTGTAGTCTTTTTGTGGCCATTTTGTAACAGACTTCCACAGGTCTGGTTCTGCATTGAACGTTTTTAAAACTACACTTCCTGGAAGATTCTATGGGGTTCAAGGTTCAGAGTTCTGTATGAATTATTTCAATAACTGTTATTATTCGGGATAATAAGCCACAAATATTGAAAGGCTTTCAAGTTTCTCTTCCCTATTGTTAACATGTAGGAACAATTAGATCTGAAATTAGTTTGGGGAAAATAAAAAAGTACAGTAGATTACAGTAGATTTCATTATCTGTTCTTATGCACGCCTGGTGATACTAAATCCAAATTGAACTCGGGCATTTGAAAGATAATATATATATATATATATAAATGTGCGAATTGGCTATAATAAGGTAATTTATAAGCCTCCTATTCTATATTCTATAATAATATTTCAAATTGCATTGGTCCGGATGGGAGAATTCAGTACTGTATCTACAGAACCTTCTGTTTAATCATCATCTTTATTAATTTCCTTTGTTTTTTGTACACATGATCTCAAGAAGGTACTGAACGAGATCAGTGGCAGTTTTGAATGTTTGGTCATTATTAGCATGAATGAATGAATGAATGAATGAATGAATGAAAACGTTTATTTTTGGACATGTTATTCTCCATATTTCTAAAAAACAACTCACGATATCTTGTTCCGTCAAACCAAACAATCATAGCAACAAATTAAAAAAACATTAAAAGAAAAACATAAAAAAAATACAAAAATAAGGAATTATAAACAAAAGGTCAAGAGCAATGTGTTTGGTTAGCAGACATTAGCATGGTGTTATTCACTGTCAAAAATGCAAAGAAAAATCATAATTCATATTCTCCTTTGTTTCATCACAATTTAACCTGTTAAGCCTATAGGGGGACCCTGCTTTTCTTTATCATAAATCGATCAAGAGACCGTATTAGATCCCCAATTATCATATCATATATGGGGTATCATTGGAAAGCCACACTCATTGGCTACAACCCTGTGCAAAGGTTTTCGAGATCGCCAAATGATTGACGGAGCTAGAGCCCCGGGAGTCGGGGGTGGTAATGTGTACTTTTGCATACTTTGGGGCACGCCTGACATATTGGCATGTAACTCGAGAACCGCTGAACGGATTCTGTCACCTGAAAGGGTAATCGACAGGCAACATATAGGGCTTTAATTATATCTATATATTGTATTAAAAGAAATGCACACCCGAGCCACTAGAGGTCGGCAAAGAATCGTCCACATGTGGGCCCTTGGATGTTAAGAGATCAATGTTTTTTAATATTTTTTTTTGTAGCCAAGAGTAAAGACCATAACCCTATCAAAAACAGTAGTCAAAGTGTATATTTTCATTTTTACCGATGTTTTATACGATTTATCGGAAATACAAATTTATCAGAAAATGCTAATTATCGTAAACACCGCAAGAAATGACTAAATCCAGATTCAACCCTGTCATTGGAAAGAGGAGCATTTTCCCTATCCATAGATGTATGATTTTGCCATAATAAGGTCAAGGTCAAGTTCAAGGTCAAATATGAATTTATAATTAAAGTTGATTATCATTAATTACTGTATCTACAAATCCTTCTGTTTAACCCTTGTGCCTTGTTAAGTAACTGACAGAGTTGTCACCTTAGTGCATGAAAATTAATTTGTAATATTTCGTTCCAATTATTTTTTTATGAATACCACTATGAACCTAACTCAACATATCTATCAAAGATTCCAAATATTTCCGTTTGTAGGGTTATGGTTAAGGTTAGGGTTAGGGTTAGTGTTGTGAAGGATCAGATTAAACCGAATATATATATTTATTTATGGATATATATTGAATAGTATTTGTATATCGTTTGATATCCCTTGTATATTCCTTGTACATATACACGGAATATCCCTTTAGTCTACTAGCCCATAATAGTTCATTCTCTTATTGGACAAGGACCTGGCGCCAGGAGACAGGCCCCTTGGAGCCAAGTTCAATGGTACCGACGAAACATGTCCCTACTAGCCCCGGCTCTGCGCAGGAATACGGCTACCGAAAAGAGAGTGGCACTATTTGTTCACCGTGCATATAAATATGGCGCAAGAAATGTAGAAGTCCTCTTATCCCTTCGTCTTCTACCCAACTAAGTAACAGAACGTGAAGCCTCACCCCACGATACCGCGTGCGGTGTAGTATGGCCTGTTTGGCCTTAGAATAGCATTGAGACCTCGTGCGAATTAATAACTGAATTGCCAGAGTTTGGCACCGTATTTCTATTGAGTAATAATAGTCTATTATGTATGGTGCATCATGCGGTTAGAGTTCTAAAGTGAGCAGCACCCCCATCGCTTCCTCGTGTTATCTAGAGTCTTAACCAGGTTGGGCAGACCACGCGTGGTGCTTTCATCCGAGGAGTTCTAGGCGAGGACCGAGTGGACCTGTACATTGGATTACCTACCCGACGACTGCTGAGCCCTATGCGGCATGGAATATATATCTGCTTTGGTACTTTGATTTGTGGAGCGGATAATCGCCAACACCGGTGAGTGTTGGATTTACCCCGAGAGGAGTCAAGGTGAGACGGCGCTCAGACCAGACTGAGGTCGCCTCGCTTCTTCTTCACTGTGGAGCTACAGCTACAGCTACAGCCTACAAGAGAGCCAAGGTGTATTCATCTGTGGATCAAGATTCTACTGCACTGTCTTCTGTACGTGAAGTCTCCCTAGACATCGTTGACCAGACGGGATACGGCCGACGGCTCTCCTACCCCCCCTACCGGCCTACAACCGGGAGGACCCCTACAGTATATCCAGCTATAATCATTAAGTGTGCCATCGTTATAATTCCCTAAGAGCCAGGTTGTATACTTGCTTCCTGCGTAACCAGAGATTGGACATTCAGTGTTGATTTGCCTACGAGTACTCATTTGCCTTACAAGAGCATTCAAATCATAAATGTAATGGTGAATATTATATGTACCTTTTGCTATATATTAAATATTTGATTATTACCTTTGTGTGGACCTGGTTTCATGGTGGGAAAGTGTTCATCATATTTAGATATCGTGTACTGTATGGCCAGTAATTAAAGTACATAAAGCGGTAGTGGTTTAATGATACCATACTTATCAATACAGTCAGGGAATTGTACCCCTCAGTTACAATTGGTCCTTCGAGCCGGATGGTAATCAGCGTAATATTAATATAGTGGTATTAATATTGAAATGGCCTATGATGAACACTCCACGAAACGGTCCTCCTAAAGTAGAACGCCCGCAGCGTAGACGACAGCCACCTCAGTACTTAGAGGATTACGCTGCCAGTATACTACCTAGTCTTCTAAAAGTAGAAAGTAAAATTATGTCCGACCCTATCAACCAGGATACCCCGACCACAGAGGCCCTAGTGGGTTCTAATATAACTGACCAAGCTCACGGTGGGGACCAGGAGGGAACTGACACGACTTTACCCCCCGCCAAGACCGAAGAAGTAGTCCCCCAAGAGCTCCGGGAGGAAGACAACCCTTCAGAGATGGAACTCTGCACGGAACAAGATGAGGAAAGCGCCGAGGAGATAGAACTCCAGGACTCCCCGCAGGGGAACGCATCCCCAACGGCTACTGCCAGGAGCGGATCACCTCAACAAGCGTCTTCCCCCAGCGAGGCAGAGAGGATGCTGTCACAGGCGTTCCTCGCCACCCTGGCAGCCTCTACCGAACGCGATCGACTTCAGGGTGAACGCGATCGACTTCAGGGTGAACGCGATCGACTCCAAACACAGCAACGGAGCGAAGAAGAGCACATACGTCTGGAGCTGAGACGCCTTCAGATGGAAGAGAATATGGCAAGAGACCGAGCCGACACCCAGCGTGCCGCTGCCGGTGCCCAAAGAGAAGCAGATCTCACCAAGCGCGAAGCCGAGCGCGACAGACTACAAGCGCAGCTAATGGAGCAGCTGATCACCAGGGCAACACCCCCTCCCTCCACAAGGGGTTCCAGGGCCTCGTCAAGACACGGGTCAAGGGCACCCTCCCCTAACCGATTAATCGACCCTGAGCCCGACCGCCAGAGAGAGCCCACACCCCCCTCCGAACTCCTTCCCCGACCGGTCCAAGTGAGACCCAGCTACAAGGAAGGAACAGCGGACACCGCGGAGAGGCTAAATAAACGACTACAGGATCTAGAAGACCTGGCAGAGGAAGAAGAGGGAGAAGAGGAGAGTCAAGCCCGACAGCAGCACATTACTCCACAGGACCAGGAGGTCCAGTACAGCCCAGGCTATACCCCCGCGGCTCTGCGCTACAGACCCCCGACTCGATTCACGGGTGAGCATGACGCACGACCAGTCCCGAGGAATAGCACCTGGACCAGCGGGCCATGGTACCCTGCCAGTACCAGCCCACCGAGAGGCGTAAGAGGAGACTCGCCCAGGAGGCCTCTCTTCCAACGCTCACCGATGTGCCAGCCATCCACGGCGTCATACATTGGCACACCGACGTTTCCAGACTTCACCCATGAGAACCGAGCACAGTACACGGAGCTACGGATGTGCTTAGAGACAATGATGGTGGATGTAGCTGATGAACGCCACAAGTATGCGATCCTATTGAAGCACCTGAAGGTGCCCAGAGCGCACAACATAGCGCTGGCCTATGCCACCTCTACTACCCCATACACAGCGGCTCTAGCAGCACTAGACCAAAGATATGGACGTATATGGGATTACGTAATACAAGAGATAAGGCATATTGACCGCCTACCCCCAGCAACAGACAATCGCTCACTAGACGACCTGTCTATCAAAGTACAATCCCTGGTAGGGATGCTGGGGGCGCAACGAGAAAAGGGTATGCACGAACTATACGCAAACTCGAACGTCGAGAGGATTTTAGAGAAGCTGCCGCCCGCCCGACAGGAGCGCTTCAGGCGGCAAAGAGACCACTGTGATCCTAACGGTCCCGAGCCATCCCTCCTAGACCTAGCCGACTTCCTGGCGAGAGAAGTCAGCAGCCTACGGCTGGATACGTTCGTGCGGAGCACACCAAGCTCCAGAGAGGGACCTAGGAGAGTAAACGATGGCCGAAGATCGGTGACTGTCATGCACCAATCAGAATCAGTACCGAGCAGCAAGAACCACAGTACCCCCTCGATGAAAGAGAAGTGGAAGATGGTGTGCCCGTACTGCGAGAAGGAACACTGGCTGTCACAATGTGACCAGTTCAAGAAGATGACCGCTGAAGAAGTGAGTCACTGGATAAAGTCCAACAGGCGCTGTTACCGATGTGCGCGCAGTCACATGGCAGCCGAGTGCCGCCTAAAGAAGAGGTGTAGTCGGTGTGACGGAGCCCATCTAGATGTCCTACACGACAGTAACAAAAGAAAGCCTGCACCATCCAACAGCACAAAGGCAAGTGTTATGTACATTGACCCCGCTAGCAGCAGCGGCGCCCAGGTGCTCTTAAAGGTGGTCCGTGTAACACTGAGTTACCAAGATAAGGTCATGGACACTTACGCCGTCCTTGATGACGGGTCAGAGAAGACCCTTCTCCTCGCGTCCGCTGCGGCCCAGCTGGGGCTGCGGGGGAGCGAGAACCAGATGACGATTCGGACAATAAGAAGAGATCTAAAGACGATAAAGGGCGAGAATGTCTCCTTCACTATCGCAGCAAGCGGGCAGCCCGAGAGACGGTATAGGATTACTAATGCTTTCACCAGCCAAGAAATAGGACTATCGCAGTACACCTACCCCATCGCCAAGCTGATGGATAAATATGTGCACCTGCGTCAACTCCCTATCCCGCTCATAGACGGCGCCACCCCGACCCTGCTGATAGGCTCCGACCATGCAGACCTCATAGTCCCGATAGACCGGGTCCATACAGGACCCAGAGGTTGCCCTGCAGCAGTCGAGACCCGCCTAGGATGGACATTACAAGGCCCCCTCGCCAAGTCTCTTAACCGAACAGCAGCCACTAACTGCCTCCACTCCAGAGCGACAGAAGGAGATACCACACTCCTGCAGCATGTCGAGAGGCTATGGACACTAGAGACAATGCCCTTTAAGAACGAAAAGAAAGACATTCGTTCTAAGGAAGATATCTACGCTATAGCCCTCCTCGAGCACGGGACAAAGAGAGTCAACGTCAACGGAGTGATGAGATACGCAACTCCACTCCTGAGGCGAGAGGGAATGCCCACCTTTCACGCCACAAAAGAGGCGACGGAGGGGTATCTATTGAACACAGAGCGGCGCCTAGCCAAAGACCCCGCTCAAGAAGCTGTGTACCGCGCTGAGATTAACAAACTAATCACAGCGGGACACATAAAGAAAATTGACATTAAAGAGGCCGATCAGACGACCGAATCATGGTACGTGCCGCACCACAAGGTCCACCACAACGGCAAGGATCGCATTGTGTTTAACTGCAGCTACCAGATCGGATCACAAAATCTGAATAAAGAACTCTTGGCCGGCCCAACACTCGGCCCCTCTCTACTAGGCGTGCTACTACGTTTCCGCCAGGACAAGGTGGCTATCAGCAGCGACATCAAAGGGATGTTCCTGCAGGTGAGACTAGTGGAGGAGGACAAGCCCCTGCTGCGGTTCCTATGGAGAGAGAGGATCGGAGATGAGCACCCAGCCATCTATCAATGGGAAGTCCTCCCTTTCGGAACCACATGCAGCCCATGCTGTGCTACGTTTGCACTACAAAAACACGTCGCAGAGGACCCAGCAGCAGATGAAGAGGTCCAACAAAGTGTGACAAATAGTTTCTACGTGGACAACTGTTTACAAAGCGTCTCGACGGCAGAAGAAGCCGAGGCTCTCCTACTCAAGCTCTGCGCCTCCCTGATCAAAGGCGGCTTTGATCTCAGGCAGTGGGCCAGCAGCGACCCGCAAGTACTGCGCAGCCTCTCCCCCGAGGACAAGGCAGCGAGCAGTAACACCTGGATGGCGACCATCCCAGGAGAAGCCCAAGAAATGACACTAGGACTAGTCTGGCGCTTCAAAACAGACTCGCTCCATTATAGACACAAACCCCTGACCAAGGAGCAGGGAAGGTCGACGGCAATACCGACCACCAGACGGAGTGTATACAGAACACTCGCCAGACAATATGACCCGTTGGGATGTATTCTACCTTACACCACCAGGGCAAAGATGATTGTAAGAGCGCTATGGGACAAGGACCAGGGCTGGGACGATCCCATACCCGAACACCTTGCATCCACATGGAGAGAGTGGGAGACGGAACTCCGCTCACTCCCAGGTGTTAATATACGCCGCAGCTACTTCCCACCCACAGTGAGGCCAGAGACATGCAAGATCGACCTGCACGTATTCAGCGACGCCTCCGAAGTAGCCTACGGTTCGGTGGCCTACTTGCGTGCCCAAGAGGAGGGAGGAGAAATACATACTGCTTTCATCCTGGCTCGCTCAAGAATAGCCCCACGAAAGCAACAATCTATCCCGCGTCTAGAGCTCTGCGCAGCCCTAACAGGAGCGCAGCTCGCCATGTTAATCCAACGTGAACTCACCATCCCGGTGCAAAGAACAATCTTGTGGTCAGACTCCACGACCGTACTCACATGGATCCGGTCTGATTCGTGCAGATACAAGGTCTTCGTGGGAGTCAGAGTCACCGAGATTCAAGAGTTAACAGAAGTAACCAGCTGGAGGTATGTGGACACCAAACACAACCCAGCTGACGTCATCACCCGGGGAATGTCCCTGGATGACCTCACCCGTCACAACCTCTACAGTGACGGGCCAGAGTTCCTCAAGCTCCCGGAAGAAGAGTGGCCTACACCCACCCCACGGGAGGCGAGTAAAGAGGAGGCAGAGAACAAGAAACCTATGTTCTGTGGGTTGACACACACACTCGTCCCCACAGACCCGGTTCTAGACGATTGCCTCACCCTAGAGAGTGCGCAGCTAAAGACATTTCTGTGGCACCACCCCGAGGTTCAGCCCACAACTGACATTTCAGCAGCTGACTACGAAGAAGCAGAACTTCTTCTACTACAACGAGCCCAGAGAGACTCGTTCCCCGATGAGCTAGCCTGTCTACAGGGAGCAAAGCCCTTCCCATCAGACAGCAGACTGCTCCACCTAGCCCCCGAGAGCGACGCCCATAATCTCATCAGAGTGGGTGGTCGTCTGCGGAGAGCCCCAGACTTACCGGATGACGTCAAGTACCCGATAGTCTTGAACAGCCGACACAAGGTCACGGAGCTGATCATAAAGAAATACGACGAGGATGTGCACCACGCAGGGGCAGAGAGAGTCTTCGCGGAGATCAGACGTCGTTATTGGATACTGCAAGGGAGAGAAGCAGTGCGGCGCTTCCAGCGAACCTGTCTAGACTGCCGTAAGTGGCGCGCGCAGCCCAGCATACCCCGGATGGCTGACCTACCTCCCTGTCGCCTCCGACTCGGCGACAAGCCCTTTCACTCCACCGGTATGGACTGTTTCGGCCCGCTGTATATAAAGAGAGGAAGAGGAACCGAGAAGCGGTGGGGTATTGTATTCAAATGCATGACCACCAGGGCGATACATATCGAACTCCTTCCAACCATGAGCACAGACTCATTCCTTATGGCCTTCCGAAGATTCACATCACGGAAAGGAAAACCGTCTACATTGTTGTCTGATCACGGGACAAACTTCAAAGGCGGAGAAAGAGAGCTGAGAGAGAGCTTCCAAGCTATGGGCCCAGAACTTAAGACCCACCTCGCTCCATCCCAGATTGACTTCCAGTTTAATCCCCCGAACGCACCTCACTTCGGTGGAACCTGGGAACGAGAAGTACATTCCATAAAGACAGCCCTGTACGCCGTGCTTGGGGCCCAGACTGTGGCGGAAGAAGTCCTAATGACAGTCCTCACGGAGATCGAGGGAGTATTGAACTCAAAGCCCCTCGGTTACGTCTCAAGTGATGTAGCAGATGTCGACCCAGTCACCCCCAACACACTCTTGATGGGGCGGCTGGACCCCGCGCTACCCCAGACAATGTACAGGCCTGAAGAAGCGAACGGCCGAAGAATGTGGAGGTACAGTCAAGTACTGGCTGACAAGTTTTGGAACAGCTTCCTACTCCACTACCTACCGTCTCTACAGACCCGCCAGAAGTGGGTAAAAGAGAGAGACAATTTGACAGAAGGAACAGTCGTCATGATTATCGACCAGTCACTACCCCGAGCTATGTGGCCGGCTGGCCGCGTAAGCAAAGTGATCACCGGTGCCGATGGAAAGGTCCGAGCAGCTGAAGTGCTCGTCCAAGGACGGACTTACACCCGACCCGTGGCGAGGCTAATAGAACTGCCAAGGCTCCCCGATACTATCGATGACGACCATGACCCTATGACTTTGTGAGTTGACTGACCCTCACAGCGGACATTGAGTAGTGGACAGTGCGGTTAATCTGTCTCTGCTTAGCTAATTAGGTGGGACTAATTAGGGGGCGGCTGTTGTGAAGGATCAGATTAAACCGAATATATATATTTATTTATGGATATATATTGAATAGTATTTGTATATCGTTTGATATCCCTTGTATATTCCTTGTACATATACACGGAATATCCCTTTAGTCTACTAGCCCATAATAGTTCATTCTCTTATTGGACAAGGACCTGGTGCCAGGAGACAGGCCCCTTGGAGCCAAGTTCAATGGTACCGACGAAACATGTCCCTACTAGCCCCGGCTCTGCGCAGGAATACGGCTACCGAAAAGAGAGTGGCACTATTTGTTCACCGTGCATATAAATATGGCGCAAGAAATGTAGAAGTCCTCTTATCCCTTCGTCTTCTACCCAACTAAGTAACAGAACGTGAAGCCTCACCCCACGATACCGCGTGCGGTGTAGTATGGCCTGTTTGGCCTTAGAATAGCATTGAGACCTCGTGCGAATTAATAACTGAATTGCCAGAGTTTGGCACCGTATTTCTATTGAGTAATAATAGTCTATTATGTATGGTGCATCGTGCGGTTAGAGTTCTAAAGTGAGCAGCACCCCCATCGCTTCCTCGTGTTATCTAGAGTCTTAACCAGGTTGGGCAGACCACGCGTGGTGCTTTCATCCGAGGAGTTCTAGGCGAGGACCGAGTGGACCTGTACATTGGATTACCTACCCGACGACTGCTGAGCCCTATGCGGCATGGAATATATATCTGCTTTGGTACTTTGATTTGTGGAGCGGATAATCGCCAACACCGGTGAGTGTTGGATTTACCCCGAGAGGAGTCAAGGTGAGACGGCGCTCAGACCAGACTGAGGTCGCCTCGCTTCTTCTTCACTGTGGAGCTACAGCTACAGCTACAGCCTACAAGAGAGCCAAGGTGTATTCATCTGTGGATCAAGATTCTACTGCACTGTCTTCTGTACGTGAAGTCTCCCTAGACATCGTTGACCAGACGGGATACGGCCGACGGCTCTCCTACCCCCCCTACCGGCCTACAACCGGGAGGACCCCTACAGTATATCCAGCTATAATCATTAAGTGTGCCATCGTTATAATTCCCTAAGAGCCAGGTTGTATACTTGCTTCCTGCGTAACCAGAGATTGGACATTCAGTGTTGATTTGCCTACGAGTACTCATTTGCCTTACAAGAGCATTCAAATCATAAATGTAATGGTGAATATTATATGTACCTTTTGCTATATATTAAATATTTGATTATTACCTTTGTGTGGACCTGGTTTCATGGTGGGAAAGTGTTCATCATATTTAGATATCGTGTACTGTATGGCCAGTAATTAAAGTACATAAAGCGGTAGTGGTTTAATGATACCATACTTATCAATACAGTCAGGGAATTGTACCCCTCAGTTACAGTTAGGGTTAGGGTTAGGGTTAGGGTTGGGGTTAGGGTTAGTGTCATGTACAGAGGTCTAACGACCGCACAGAATAGTAACTGGGGCAGGCTGTACATGAGCAGAAACAGCCCCCTCAGTAAAAATGCTTTTCAAAACAGTCCCGGGTAGGCAGATAGTAAACAAAGACGTTTTCAAATAGTAAATTAGATTTATTATGTGTGGGGCTTCCAACCCACGGCCTTTTCCCAAAGGGAAAAAGGGATGTTGTCAGTGGGGATTTCAACCCAGATCACACAAAGGGAAAAAGGTAAGGGGAGGACAAACACATTACACATACAGACAAACAAACAATAAACAAGTGAACTGTGTGTCCTTCGTCACTAGTACCGAGCCACCACTATATCGCTTCCAACGCGACAGCTAAGAGAGAAGGCAGCCTCCTCACTCCACTCTGAGACGTGGCAGTGACTCCAAAATGAGGCGCCCCGTGTGTGTGCCATCTTCCAGGTTATATCCACTCATCCACCTGACTGCCCACAGGTGTAATCAAGCAGGTGCAATCAGCTCAATCAGGAGGATGAGTGGTATCTGGGAAAGGAGAAAAGAAACCGGATTAGAAGATGACACATCACACAAACAAGAATAACATAACCCATACTAATGATACTAATCTGATGTTCACATGGTCTTCCAAATACAGTAATAATGATAATGACCAACCCACGTACGTCACACCTCCCCCCATAAGAGCGAACCCGCAGGGTTAGCAAAACATTATCAATTATTATCAACCAACATCCGATTAGCACCAACAGAAAAAAACAGAAAATAGACAGAACCGCAGCCTACACCACAAAGCCAAATTAGTACCCCCCCCCCCCCCCAGACCTACCGTCTGGACAAGGCATCAGCCACAATATTGTCTACGCCCTTCCTGTGACGAATGACAATATTGTAGCCCTGTACCAGCAGGGCCCAACGCATCAACCTTTGGTTGTGGTTGTACATCTGAGCTAGAAACACAAGGGGATTGTGGTCCGTGTATATCAGCACTGGAAGAGAGCTAGACCCCACATACACCTCAAAGTGCTGGAGGGCGAGGAGCATCACCAGCGTCTCCTTCTCAATGGTGGAATAGTTCAACTGATGCTGCTTGAACTTCACCGAGAAGTAACAAACCGGATGACGCACGTCGCCCTCTCCCGCCTGCAACAGCACAGCTCCAGCCCCAGCAGCACTCGCGTCGACCTCCAACTGAAAAGGAGATGCAAAGTCAGGGGCTGCCAGAACAGGAGCACTGCACAAGAGAGATTTAGCAGCCTCGAAGGCGCACTGACATTCCGCGGACCACACAAAAGGCACAACGGGACTACATAAAGAGGTGAGAGGAGCAACCACCACCGAAATGTTACTACAAAAACAACGGTAATAACCCGCCATCCCCAGGAAGCGACGTAACTCGCACCGCGTGGAAGGGGCTGGATATGCGAGGATCGCCGTGACCTTAGCGTCCACTGGACGGACCTGCCCATGCCCCACCTGCTTGCCCAAGTAGGTCACAGTAGCCTTACCGAACTCACATTTAGCAAGGTTCAAGGTCAAAGACGCCTCAGCTAAACGTGCAAACACTACCTCCAAATTAGCAATGTGCTCCTCCCACGTGTCAGAGTACACCACCACATCATCCAAATACACATTGCATTTAGGCACACCCCCCAACACCATGTGCATCAGACGTTGAAACGTGGCCGGAGCGTTCCTCATCCCGAAGGCCATGACGGTGTACTGCAGAAAATGGTCAGGGGTAACGAACGCCGAAATACCCGAGGCCCGCTCCGTCAGGGGGACCTGCCAGTACCCCTTCAAGAGATCGAGCTTTGTGATAAACACAGCGGGCCCAATACTATCTATGCAGTCATCCATCCTGGGCAACGGGAATGAGTCAGGCACCGTCACAGCGTTTACCTTCCGGTAGTCTGTACAAAAACGGGGAGAGCCATCAGCCTTCGGAGCCAAAAGGCAAGGAGAGCTCCATGGACTACGGCTAGATTTAGCCATCCCATTATCAAGAAGGTACAGAGCTTCCTTCCTCATTACCTCCCTCTTCGCCACTGGACAACGATATGCATGCTGCTTAATGGGGTTCGCACTCCCAACGTCAATATCATGCTCCAGGACGGACGTCCTAGAAGGTACATCAGAGAATAACACTGGATATGTCAACAACAGATTCTTCACACCATCCCCCTGTGCCTTGGGCAGGTACAGCAGACGAGCCGCGACGTCACTCATGAACTCAGAGTTAGTCAAACGCCCCGTCTGCTGACCCTCGGACAACACCTTTAAATCATCGTCCGGCAGGGGGTTTACACATGACAAGAAAACAGCTGGAACAGCTCCCGGGCTCCCAGGCTGCACCTCCTGCGTACCCCCACCAGTTCGGGTGAGATATTTTTTTAATATGTTGATATGACACAACCGCGTCTCCCTGCGCCTCTCGGGCGTACATATCACATAATTGGTGTCTGATACTCTTCTCTCCACTCTATAGGGCCCCGAAAACCGGGCAGAGAGCACTGACCCAGGCATGGGCAGCAAAACCAGCACCTCATCGCCAGCCTCGAACCGCCGCCCCACCGCCTTCTTGTCAAACCTCACCTTCATCTCCCCCTGGGCAGAGGCGAGGGCTACCCTAGCCAATGAGGACGCACCGTGGAGACGCTCCTTACACCGGGAGACAAAATCACACACATTTGACGTAGGAGGGGAACCAGACAACATTTTCTCCTTGAGCATCTTTAATGGCCCACGCACACTGCGACCAAACACCAGCTCTGCAGGGCTAAACCCAAGCGACTCCTGTTTAGCATCCCTAATAGCAAACAGTACAAAAGGCACCCCCTCGTCCCAGCCACAACCCATATCAATACAGTACTTTTTCAGCATCGCCTTCAGCGTCTGGTGCCAGCGCTCTAGCGCCCCCTGTGATTCAGGATGGTATGCACTAGAAACCGTGTGACTGATACCCAAAGCCTGTAATGACTGATTAAATGTTTTAGCCATGAAATTCGTGCCTTGATCACTTTGTACAGTTTTTGGTAAACCAAAAGTAGCAAAAAACTTGTTTAATGCCTTGGTAATGGCCGGGGCTGTAATCGTCCTCAGAGGTATGGCCTCTGGGAAACGGGTGGCAAGACACATAATAGTTAACATATATTGGTTTCCCGCCTTTGTTCTAGGCAGAGGGCCCACACAGTCAATGATCACATGCTCAAAAGGTTCCCCTATTGCTGGAACGGGGTGCAGAGGAGCTGGAGGAACCCCCTGATTCGGCTTCCCCACTATTTGACACGTACTGCATGTACCACAAAAATCTACCACGTCGGCCTTCAAGCCGGGCCAAAAAAAATTCTGCAGGATCCTGTCATAAGTTTTAGATATACCCAAATGCCCCGACCAGATATGTTCATGTGCCAGCATCAAAACGTGACGCCTACACTCCACTGCCAACACCACTTGGTGCACCATATTCCAGTCTTCTCCAGACT
Source organism: Notolepis coatsorum (assembly GCF_963971535.1). Classification (NCBI taxonomy): domain Eukaryota; kingdom Metazoa; phylum Chordata; class Actinopteri; order Aulopiformes; family Paralepididae; genus Notolepis; species Notolepis coatsorum. The sequence continues at coordinate 124,436,081 of NC_140169.1, forward strand.
CCAAGCCTGTCACACCTGGCCTAGCTACCCAGGTGCGCATCAACACCCCTTTTTCCATCAAAAAGGTGTGTTTCCTACTGTCAGTAGTGCTGGCTACTGCCGCAAAACAGCTTGTTAGGGAGTAATCATTCCGCTGGGCATCGATCAATGCCTGACGTGCCAGTGGCAAGGGCACGTCAGGGAATTTGGACTTTACCAGCGTCCTCTGAACACCACTCACACTCTCTCCCATCTCGCCACTAGATGGCCACCTGTCCTCAGCCAGAGCCTCGCCACAGATAGAGTCACCCAGCGACACTGCTTGCTGTCGTTCCCTCTCCTGAGCCCTAGTGACAGCACAGACAGGAAAAACATTTGGGTGACTTTTAATCAATGCATCGCACAGACCCTTAGACACTGGGGCGTTCACTACCTTCAGAACAGGGATTACCTTTCCCCCGTTATATCATTCCCCATGATAAAATCAATTCCGGCTACCGGAAAAGACGAACGAACCGCCACGGAAAAACAACCTGTGACTAAATCTGATTTCACATATATCCTATGTAAGGGTGCGGGTGTAAAACTCATTTCGATACCCCGCACAATAGTACTTGACTTACAAGATGACTCCTCACTTAATGGCAACACATCCGCCAGGATAAAAGACTGCGAAGCACCCGTATCACGAAGGATTTTCACCTCCCGTTGGTCACAGACTTCACCCGACATTGACACAAAACCAGAAAAAATAAAAGGTTCAAAACAACCATCTGGTTTCTCCTGCTCTTCTGGGCGTGATACAGGGCCAATCAACCCCATCCCCTTCGGTTTCTGAGCTGGCCCCCTAGCATCTTGCAGATTTCGCAATGCATAACAGTCCGCCACCAAATGACCTATCCTTTTACAATGACTACACACAAAGGCGGTTAGGTGGTCGAGCGGAGATTGCGTTCGTCACCAGCCCCGGAACTGTGAGATTGGTTCGCCTGTTCGAATCCAGCTCACAGCTCCGGGGTTGTCACCAGCTTGGCTGGCCGTCTGCACTGATACAATTGGCTGTATCAGAGGGTGGGAGAAGCTGGCGGGGTGGGTCCGGGTCGTTGTAAACAGCGACTCCTACAGTTCGGTCGGGGCGCCTGCTAAGCGCGGATTGGACGTGAGGGGGATAGTGTGGTCCTCCCACACGCTACACCCTCTCAATGAGAATCCGCGCTGCCAGGTGAAAAGAAGCGGTGATTGGCTGGACGTGTGTCGGAGGAAGCACGTGGTAGCCTCCACTCTCCCAAAATGATCTGACTGTGGGGGGTAAAGCGCAGCGACCAGGAAGGGACTGGGAATTGGCATACGACTAACATTGGGATGGGAGAAAATCGGAGGAAAATGGAGGGGGAAAAAGACCAAAAAAAAAAAAAAAAAAACAATGACTACACACAATGCCCCTTCTAGACGGCGGTGAGCGTGGTCGGAATGGTCGCTCGTCACCTCCCCAATACGGCGACTCAGACGGAGAAAACGCGCCCCCTCCTACATACACATCATTTCGCACAGCAATATTTTTGTGGATCAATGCGAACTCGTCTGCCAAAACTGCAGCTTCCTGGAGGGTAGAAACCTTTCGCTCCTCTAAGTACACTATAATGCGTTCGGGCACGCATTTCTTAAATTGCTCAATGAGGACTAACTCGCTCAACACTTCGACACCATCCACATTACATGCTTCACACCAACGAGTAAACATAGTCCGTTGTTCACGGGAAAATGCCACATGTGTTTGAGAGGGAGCTTTACTTAGTGCCCTAAATCGTTGCCTATACGCTTCCGGCACCAGTTCATATACGCGCAAGACAGCACTATTCACTTTCTCATATACCACGCTGTCCTCATTCGATAATGACTGGCATGCCTCCTGAGCCCTACCAGTGAGTCTGTATCGCAATAATATTGCCCACTGGTCCTTTGGCCAATGCAAAGCCCACGCTATTTGCTCAAAAGTAGAGAAATATGATTCCACCTCAGACTCCCGGAAGAGGGGCACTACAGAAATATGCTGCCCAATATTAAAAGTGCCCTGGGAAACTTCAGATGAGGAAGAGGAAGAGCCACCACTCTCCAACTCCATCTTTCTTATTGTCACCTGGAGCACTCTGTCCATCTCCTCCTTCTCCCTCAGCATCTCTCTTTCTTCCCTTCTCTCTTCCCTGTCTCTCTCTCCTCCTTCCTCTCTCTCTCTTTTTCATCCCTTCTTCTCTCTTCCCCGTCTCTCTCCTCCTTCTCTGCCTTCCTCTCTTCTCTCTCTTCCTTCTCTGCCTTCCTCTCTTCTCTCTCTTCCTTCCTCTCCTCTCTCTTCTCCTCCCTGACTCGCATAGCCTCTCTCTCCTCCATCTGGAGACGGGCCAAACGTCTACTTGATTTACGAGTGGGAGAAGAAACAGAGGCACACAACGAGTGTACAGACTCATCACTATCATCTTCCTCTCCCTTGGAAATGCCACCTTTCCGTTTCTGCACCGCACCAGCGTTTTGATCTAAACCACCAGTGGCCTCACCAGCCTTATCAGCCGCCTCGTCGCACGCGGCGTTCTCAGAGCCATCCTCCTGGGCTATGGGCAAACTAAATATATTTTAAATCTAAATCTATCTTTGTGCAGACATCAATTTGATCCCTTGTAGGATCTGCCAAAAAAAAATCCAAAGTAAAAGCCGTCCCAGCCATAGCCCTTGCAGAATATGACTATGCCACAAATAACCTACGTATAATTACCCTGTGCTCTCGAAATAACGAATATATAGTATAATAATAATAAACGAATCACAGGTACCAAGAAATAGCCACTCACCTACTCCACAATATCCGTGCGTAACACATTTAACCGCCACATTCCGCAGTATACAATTCAACCAATCTGATTTAATGCCCACATCTACCATTCATGAAAACAATAAATGTTGGTCTAACCATCTAACTAGGATCACCTACGTCACTCTAGCATACCCCAGCTAAACTACTCCCCTGGCGTGATGAGGCCTACACATATCTTCAGTCGCTTACCGATTTCATTGCGCACTCCACCGGAATTTCGACGCGTGCCCCCCACCCGCTAACCAAGTAGGCGATCCCCCTGTTACCTATGTGGCAGAAAAAACAGATTAGTTTAAGAGCATCACATACAAGAACAGTTTACATCAATCAAACTGTGTAGCACGGACAATGGAAACACACTACCTTACCTATGAGAAAAACGCAACCTACCTGACACGCTCCAATCGATAAGTCCACATGTCACATACCAACAAGGAACTATACAATTGTGCAAACTAACGAGCCCCCATGTCATGTACAGAGGTCTAACGACCGCACAGAATAGTAACTGGGGCAGGCTGTACATGAGCAGAAACAGCCCCCTCAGTAAAAATGCTTTTCAAAACAGTCCCGGGTAGGCAGATAGTAAACAAAGACGTTTTCAAATGGTAAATTAGATTTATTATGTGTGGGGCTTCCAACCCACAGCCTTTTCCCAAAGGGAAAAAGGGATGTTGTCAGTGGGGATTTCAACCCAGATTGAATCTACCTTTATTGTTTGATATACTTTGTATATTATTTATATATATACACGGAATATCCCTTTACCTGCGTTCAAACCAGAGTAATATTCGCTCTCCTATTGGACAGCGCCCCCAGGCGCCAGCGCGCAGGCCCCCAACGGCAGGTTCAAAGACAAGTTCAGGCATGTCAGGACATGCCCGGAGTCAGCGTATTGATACCAGACAAAGACTGCGGTTTGGGACTAGATATTCACTTAAGTATAAATACAGCGCAAGGTGCGCACACCGTGCCTCGTTCAGTACCTTACCCACCTTCACCACGAGTCAACGTGCAGTGAAGTGAGCAACCTTGCGTCTAACAGAGCATTGAGAACCACGTGCGAATAGTTTAGTAAAGTAACGTCGAGTTCGACCTAATCTAATGTGAAGTAAATAGTCGTTCATTATTGTATATCGTGCGGCCACAGTTCGTTCGTGTGTAGCATTACCCAGCGGTTCGTCGTGTCTTTAGCTAGTGTACTTAGCCAGGGTGTGTGGCCTAAATACGTCGCCCACACCCGAGGAGTCCTAGGCGGAGAACCGTTGGACATGTACACACGAGAATCGGCGTCGGCGATTGCAGAACCATTACTGGTTGGATTATATTGATTTGGAACGTGGTACCCGGAGAAGAGCATCGTTGATTTCCACTGTTGTTTGGGATTCAACCTCGTGAGGATTACAACTCGGGCTGGCCTCGTGGACGGAGGCTGGCTAGCTGTCATCAATGCTATCGAGCATTTGGATTACAATTATTACTTTGCTGCTGATCAAGGGAGTTTACAAGGACCGACTCCTGTACCTGGAGTCTCTTTATTCCTCATTGAATCAGACGGAGTACCCGAACATTCCTCTACCCTCCAGGCCTTACACCCCCGGAGGGAACCCATTGTCTCCAGGCGGTACCAGTGTTGCCCTATCTAGTTGCTACTATACGACAGGTGGTGTCAACTTAGACCCATCGTAGGATTCCTGCTATTCTTAGTGACTCATGCTATTGACTGACTTTACGTATATTCTTCGCCATACAAGCGCGACCCTAATTCTCATTCTGTAACCTAATGTTGCCTAATAATAATAAATTACCCTCAAATACTATTTCTTTGTCAATGCCGTGTTCTTGTGGGTGTTCACCATCTATATTTGATGTACTGTCTGGCCAGTAATTAAAGTACATAACTAGCAGTGGTTTAATCTATCACAATCTTTAATACAGTCAGGGTTTTGTAACCCCTCAGTTACAATTGGTCCTTCGAGCCGGAGGGTATCAGTGTAATATTTAATATAATATTAATATTGACATGGCCAGCGGTGAACACTCTCCAAGCGGCTCCCCTAAGCTAGAACGCCCGCAGCGCAAACGTCAGCTACCTCCATATCTGGAGGAATTCGCTTTCGTTCTACCCCCTAGCTTATCTAAACAGACGTTAAATACGGATAAATCGGATAGTTTAAGCATGTCCAATCCTATCGACTTGGCGACCCTGCCAGTAGAGACCCCAGTGGGTTCAAACGAAACTGACTTAGCTCACGGGGGGGACCAAGTGGGACATGACGTGACTATACCTCCAGACAGCGTCACCGGGATAGACCCCGGAGCGCTCCAGGATAAAGAAAGCGCTCCAGGGATAGAACCCGACACACAACCAAGAGAAGAGAACCGCGCCCAGGAGATAGACCTCGGAGCGCGCCAGGAGAACAGATCTCCAACAAGCCCTGTCAGCACCCGATCACCTCCGTCAGTGTCATCCCCCAGCGAGGCGGACCAGAGACTGGCGCAAGCCTTGATCGCCACGCTGACAGCCTCAACCGAAAGAGACAGACTCCAGGGTGAGCGCGACCGGCTTCAAGCAAAGATGCTTAGTGAGCGCGAACACTCTGACACGGAAAGAGAACGCCTCCACGCGCAACTCCAAGCGCAAGCCCTTAGTGAGCGCGAACACTCTGCAGCGGAACGAGAGCGCCTCCGGGCGCAACAATTAAGTGAGCGCGAACACTCTGCCGTGGAACGAGAGCGCCTCCAGGCTCAACAGATGTGCGAGCGCGAACAACGAGAGCGCCTCCAGGCGCAACAATTATGCGAGCGCGAACACTCTGCAGCGGAACGAGAGCGCCTTCACGCGCAACTCCAAGCGCAAGCCCTCAGTGAGCGCGAACACTCTGCAACTGAACGAGAGCGCCTCCAGGCGCAACAAAGGAGTGAGGACGACCGCATAAGACTGGAGGAGAGGCGCCTTCAGACGGAAGAGAACATCGAACGAGACCGCGCCAATGCACAGCGCGACGCCGCCAATGCACAGCGCGAAGCAGAGCGCGACCGGCTGCAGGCGCAGATGATAGAACAATTGATCGCCAGGGCGACACCCCCTCTCTCCGCACGGAGCTCCCGGAGATCATCACGACAAGGGTCTAGGGCACCTTCCCCTACCCGACAAATCGACCCGGGACCCGGCCAACAGGAGGAACCTGTCTACGTCTCCGAGCCCCCTCCCCGACCGGTCCATACGAGACCCAGCCAACAAGAAGAACCGGCCTACGTCGCAGAGAGACTAACTAGAAGACTCCAGGACCTAGAAGAGGAAGAGGAGGAATATCAAGCCCACCAGCACGAACGTACTCTGGACCAGGAGGCCCAGTACAGCCCCGACTTCAGCCCCGAGTCACTGCACTACAAACCCCCGACCCAACTCACGGGTGAGTTTGACGTACAGTCAGCACCGAGGAACAGCACCTGGGGACCCGGCCTCTGGTACCCACCAAGTACTAACCCACGACCACACGTACGGGGAGACTCGCCCAGGAGACCTCTTCCCCTACGCTCACCAATGTACCAGCCATCCATGGCATCGTACCTTGGCACACCGACGTTCCCAGACTTTACGCGCGAGGACAGAGCACAGTACACGGAATTACGCATGTGTTTGGAGACTATGATGTCCGATGTCCCTGACGAGTCGTACAAATATGCCATCCTCCTCAAGCATCTCAAGGTGCCCAGAGCGCATAACATAGCGCTGGCATATTCCAACTCAAGCACCCCATACTCCGCGGCTCTGGTGGCCCTCGACCAGCGTTATGGACGCATATGGGATTACGTGATCCAAGAAATACGGGATATCGATCGCCTCCCCCCAGCCAAAGACAATAGAGCACTGGATGACCTCTCTATCAAGGTACAATCCCTCGTGGGGATGCTGGGGTCCCAAAAGGAGAAAGGGAGATATGAACTGTATGCAAATTCTAACGTGGAGCGAATACTGGAGAAGCTCCCTCCAGCCCGCCAAGAGCGTTTTCGGCGGGAGAGAGACCACCGTGATCCCAACGGCCCAGAGCCATCCCTCCTAGACCTGGCCGCTTTCCTCGCAAGGGAAGTTAGCAGCCTACGACTGGACACATTCGTGTGGAGTGGATCTAGCCCAAGAGATGGACCTCGGAGGTCCAACGATAACCGCCGGTCAGTGACAGTTATGCACCAGGCCGAGTCAGTGCCGCAGCACAAGAACCACAGCACCCCCCAGAGCAAGGGGAAGTGGAAGATTGTATGCCAGTACTGTGAAAATTAACATTGGCTGTCTCAATGTGACACCTTCAAGAAGCTGACCGCTGACGAGGTGAGTCAGTGGATCAAAGCCAACCGCCGCTGCGCACGCAGCCATATGGCAGCTGAGTGCCGCCTAAAGAAAAGATGCAGCAAGTGCGACGGCGCCCACTTGGAGGTCCTACACGACAGCAACAAGAAGAAACCCGTACCCCCAAGCAGCTCGAGAGTGAACGTCATGTACATAGACCCTGCGAAGAGCGGGAGCTCCCGAGTGCTCTTGAAGGTGGTCCGAGTGATCTTAAGCTACGAGGACAAGGTCATGGACACTTACGCCGTCCTAGACGATGGGTCAGAAAAGACTCTCCTCCTCGCATCTGCCGCAGCCCGGCTGGGTCTGCGGGGGAGCGAAGAAACAATGACAATCCGTACCATTAGAAGAGACCTGAAGACCATAAAGGGTGAAAATGTCTCCTTCACGATAGCAGCGGTCGGGCTGCCCGAAAAGCAGTATAGCATCACTAACGCCTTCACCAGCCACGACATAGGCCTGTCACAGTACACCTACCCCATCCCAAAGCTGATGGAGAAATACGTGCACCTACGTCAACTACCTATACCGCTCATCGACGACGCCACCCGACCCTGCTCATAGGATCCGACCATGCACACCTCATCGTCCCAACGGACCGGGTCCACATCGGGCCCAGAGGCTGTCCAGCAGCGGTCGAGACCCGCCTGGGTTGGACACTACAAGGCCCCCTCTCCGGGTCTTCCAACCGACCGACAGCCACTCGCTGTCTCTACACGAGGATAAACGAAGAAGACACCACCCTCTTGCAGCACGTCGAGAGGCTATGGACATTAGACGCGATGCCCTTTAAGAATGAAAAGAAACTCGTTCGCTCAAAGGAAGACACTTATGCCATAGCCCTCCTCGAGCAGAAGACAAAGAGAGTCGAGGTCAACGGAGTGATGAGATACGCAACTCCACTCTTGAGGCGAGAGGGTATGCCCACCGCCTGTACGTTAATGCCAAGCAAGCAGTGCAAAAATGCTTCCGCATTCGTCACCGCACGCTAGTGCGGTAAAGCGCCCTTCTTTTCAGACAAATGCTACCGTGCGTGCACCGGCGGCGGCGTGCTCGCTCAGGTGCGTGCGTGCGCCGGCGTGCTCGCGCGAGGTGCCCGCGCATGCGCATGAGATCCGACACGAGCGGAGCTCAATATATATAAGTCACCGCCCCTTATTCAGTATCTAGCAATAGCTCAATTGGCAAGGACACATGGCTGTGGATCCTATGGCTTGTTTGCTGGCGAGTTCGAATCCCATCGAAAATATTTTTTAACGTGATTTTTTTTTAACGTGTATTCTTTCGCCGGTTAAGGTTAGGCATGGTTAAGGTTAAGGTTAGGCATTGTTTCGGAGTTGGTTAAGGTTAGAACGGTTAAGTTTAGGCGCTGTTAAGGAGCTGGTTAAGGTTAGAGTTTGTCAAAGAGAATGGCAATATAATTTCTATGGTTAAGGTTAGGCATGGTTAAGGTTAAGGTTAAGGTTAGGCATTGTTTCGGAGTTGGTTAAGGTTAGAACGGTTAAGTTTAGGCGTTGTTAAGGAGCTGGTTAAGGTTAGAGTTTGTCAAAGAGAATGGCAATAGACAGCCTATTTCCGCGCGACCTGGGCGCTGGGCGGCGGAAAATGAAAGGCGCATTACTGCATGCCACTACGGTAAATTTTTGCACTGCTTGCTTGGCATAAAGCTACACGCATGCCCACCCTCCACGCCTCAAAAGAAGCGACAGAGCGATATCTACTGAACACCGAGCGGCGTCTAGCCAAAGACCCCACTCAAGCCACTGTGTACCGCGCTGAGATTGACAAGCTGATCACAGCGGGACACATAAAGAAAATTGACATTCAAGAGGCCGACCAGACGATTGAATCCTGGTACGTGCCCCACCACAAGGTCCACCACAACGGCAAGGATCGCATTGTATTCAACTGCAGCTACCAGATCGGACTACAGAATCTGAATAAAGAACTCTTGCCCGGCCCGACACTCGGCCCCTCTCTCCTCGGCGTACTACTACGTTTCCGCCAAGACAAGGTGGCCATCAGCGGCGACATCAAAGGGATGTTCCTGCAGGTGCGACTAGTGGAGGAGGACAAGCCCCTGCTGCGGTTCCTATGGAGAGAGAGGATCAACGATGAGCAACCATCCATCTACCAATGGGAGGTCCTCCCCTTCGGCACCACATGCAGCCCATGCTGTGCTACGTTCGCATTGCAAAAACATGTGACAGAAGACCCTGAAGCTGACGAGGAGGTCAGACAAAGTGTAGAGAGGAGTTTCTACGTGGACAACTGTCTGCAAAGCGTCTCGACGCCAGAAGAAGCCGAAGCCCTCCTGCTCAAGCTCCGCGCCTCACTGATCAAAGGCGGCTTTGATCTCCGGCAGTGGGCCAGCAGTGACCCTCAAGTACTTCGCAGCCTCTCCCCAGAGACAAAGGCAGCAAGCAGCGAGACCTGGATGGCGACCACCCCAGGTGAAGCACAGGAAATGACATTGGGCCTAGTCTGGCGCTTCAAAACAGACTCGCTCCATTACAAATACACACCCCTGACCACGGAGCAGGGAAGGTCGACCCCGCTACCGACCACCAGACGGAGCGTATACAGAACACTCGCAAGTCAATACGACCCGCTGGGGTGTATCCTACCTTACACCACTCGGGCGAAAATGATTGTACGAGAGCTGTGGGACAAGGAACAGGGCTGGGACGACCCCATACCCGACCACCTAGCTTCCACCTGGAGAGAGTGGGAAAGAGAACTCAGCTCGCTCCAAAATGTGAACATACGCCGGAGCTACTTCCCACCCACAGTGCGGCTGGAGACGTGCCAGATGGACCTGCACGTCTTCAGCGACGCCTCGGAAGTGGCCTACGGTTCGGTGGCTTACTTGCGGGCCCGAGAGGAGGGAGGAGAAATACACACAGCCTTCATCCTGGCTCGCTCAAGGATAGCCCCCCGCAAGCAACAATCGATCCCGCATCTAGAGCTCTGCGCAGCTCTGGTAGGCACGCAACTCGCCACGTTAATACAACGTGAACTCACCATCCCGGTGCAAAGAACAATCTTGTGGTCAGACTCCATGACCGTACTCACATGGATCCAGTCCGATTCTTGTAGATACAAGGTCTTCGTGGGAGTCAGAATCACAGAGATTCAAGACCTGGTAGGATCAGCGTGCTGGAGGTACGTGGACACGAAACAGAACCCAGCCGATGTCATCACACGGGGGATGTCCCTAGATGACCTCACACATCACAATATCTACAGTGACGGTCCTGAGTTCCTCAAGCTCCCGGAGGAAGAGTGGCCTACCCCCACCCCTCGGGAGGCTAGTCAAGAGGAGGCAGAGATCAAGAAATCTATGTTCTGTGGGTTGACGCACACCCCAGTCCCCACTGACCCTAACATAGACGACTGCCTCACCTTTGAGAGTGCGCAGCTAAAGACATTCCTGTGGCACCACCCTGAGGTTCCCCCCACTACCGACATTGACGCATCGAACTACGCAGAGGCAGAACTCCTTCTGCTACAGCGAGCCCAAAGAGACTCGTTTCCGGACGAGCTAGACTGCCTGCAGGGAACAAAGCCAATCCCGTCAGACAGCAGACTGCTCCACTTGGCCCCCGAGCGCGACACCCATGGCCTCATCAGGGTGGGTGGTCGTCTGAAACGGGCCCCGGACTTAACGGATGATGTCAAGTTTCCTATAGTCCTCAACAGCCGACACAAGGTCACTGAGCTCATCATAAAGAAATACGACTAGGATGTGCACCACGCTGGGGCAGAGAGAGTCTTCGCTGAGATCCGACGTCGCTATTGGATACTGCAAGGAAGAGAAGCAGTACGACGCTTCCAGCGGACCTGTCTAGACTGTCGCAAGTGGCGAGCACAGCCCAGTATACCCATGATGGCAGACCTGCCTCCCTGTCGCCTCCGACTCGGCGAGAAGCCCTTTCACTCCACGGGCGTGGACTGCTTCGGCCCGCTCTACGTGAAGAAAGGAAGAGGGACAGAGAAGAGGTGGGGCATTGTATTCAAGTGCATGACCACCCGAGCAGTACACATAGAACTCCTTCCGACCATGAGTACGGACTCATTCCTCATGGCCTTCCGGAGATTCACAGCGCGAAGAGGAAAACCGTCTACGTTGTTGTCTGATCACGGGACAAACTTCAAAGGCGGAGAAAGAGAGCTGAGAGAGAGCTTCCAAGCCATGGGTCCAGAACTTAAGACCCACCTCGCTCCTTATCAGATCGACTTCCAGTTTAACCCCCCGAACGGCCCTCACTTCGGGGGAACCTGGGAAAGAGAAGTACGTTCCATAAAGACAGCTCTGTACGCCGTGCTTGGGGCCCAGACCGTGGCTGAAGAAGTCCTCACGACAGTCCTCACGGAGATCGAGGGAGTATTGAACTCAAAGCCCCTCGGTTACGTCTCAAGTGATGTAGCAGATGTCGACCCAGTCACCCCCAACACTCTCTTGATGGTGCGGCTGGACCCCGCGCTTCCACAGACGGTGTACAGACCCGAAGAAGCGAACGGCCGAAGAATGTGGAGGTACAGTCAAATATTGGCTGACAAGTTTTGGAACAGTTTCCTCCTCCACTACCTACCGTCTCTCCAAACCCGCCAGAAATGGGTAAAGGATAGAGACAACTTACAAGTGGACACAGTCGTTATGATCATAGACCAGTCACTACCCCGAGCTATGTGGCCGGCCGGCCGCGTAAGCAAAGTGATCACTGGTGCCGACGGAAAGGTCAGAGCGGCAGAAGTTATTGTCCAGGGGCGGACCTACACCCGACCCGTGGCGAGGCTGATAGAGTTGCCGAGGCTCCCTGACTCCCCTGATGACGATCATGACCCACTGACTTTGTAGATTGCCCTACTCCCCACAACAGACATTGAGCAGTTGACTGGACTATTAATCTGTCTCCTTTAACTAATTAGGTGCGGACTAATTAGGAGGCGGCTGTTGTGAAGGGCCAGATTAAACTGAGAATCTACCTTTATTGTTTGATATACTTTGTATATTATTTATATATATACACGGAATATCCCTTTACCTGCGTTCAAACCAGAGTAATATTCGCTCTCCTATTGGACAGCGCCCCCAGGCGCCAGCGCGCAGGCCCCCAACGGCAGGTTCAAAGACAAGTTCAGGCATGTCAGGACATGCCCGGAATCAGCGTATTGATACCAGACAAAGACTGCGGTTTGGGACTAGATATTCACTTAAGTATAAATACAGCGCAAGGTGCGCACACCGTGCCTCGTTCAGTACCTTACCCACCTTCACCACGAGTCAACGTGCAGTGAAGTGAGCAACCTTGCGTCTAACAGAGCATTGAGAACCACGTGCGAATAGTTTAGTAAAGTAACGTCGAGTTCGACCTAATCTAATGTGAAGTAAATAGTCGTTCATTATTGTATATCGTGCGGCCACAGTTCGTTCGTGTGTAGCATTACCCAGCGGTTCGTCGTGTCTTTAGCTAGTGTACTTAGCCAGGGTGTGTGGCCTAAATACGTCGCCCACACCCGAGGAGTCCTAGGCGGAGAACCGTTGGACATGTACACAGGAGAATCAGCGTTGGCGATTGCAGAACCATTACTGGTTGGATTATATTGATTTGGAACGTGTTACCGGAGAAGAGCATCGTTGATTTCCACTGTCGTTTGGGATTCAACCTCGTGAGGATTACAACTCGGGCTGGCCTCGTGGACGGAGGCTGGCTAGCTGTCATCAATGCTATCGAGCATTTGGATTACAATTATTACTTTGCTGCTGATCAAGGGAGTTTACAAGGACCGACTCCTGTACCTGGAGTCTCTTTATTCCTCATTGAATCAGACGGAGTACCCGAACATTCCTCTACCCTCCAGGCCTTACACCCCCGGAGGGAACCCATTGTCTCCAGGCGGTACCAGTGTTGCCCTATCTAGTTGCTACTATACGACAGGTGGTGTCAACTTAGACCCATCGTAGGATTCCTGCTATTCTTAGTGACTCATGCTATTGACTGACTTTACGTATATTCTTCGCCATACAAGCGCGACCCTAATTCTCATTCTGTAACCTAATGTTGCCTAATAATAATAAATTACCCTCAAATACTATTTCTTTGTCAATGCCGTGTTCTTGTGGGTGTTCACCATCTATATTTGATGTACTGTCTGGCCAGTAATTAAAGTACATAACTAGCAGTGGTTTAATCTATCACAATCTTTAATACAGTCAGGGTTTTGTAACCCCTCAGTTACAGTTAGGGTTGGGGTTAGAGTTAGGGTTAGGGTTGGGGTTGGGGTTAGGGTTAGGTTAGGGGACTGTTGAGCAAGTGTTGGGGTGGGCACGGGCACAGGGATGCGATTTTACCTTCTCCTAATCTTTCTGTCTGGGTAACTCTAACCTTAACCCTAACCCTAACCCCCATGGCAAGAAATAAACCACTATGGACGGTTTGAAAGCTAATATTGTTAACTTTTGTGTTAGAGGGTTTCAAAATCTAATCTTTTCAAATTCTGTGAATATATGGAAAATAAGCAAACGGACACAATTTCATGACATAATAATCAACACAGCCATCGTTGTACACAGAAACACAAAAAAATATAGGCAAAAAACACAAAATAGTCGCTAAGGGGGCAGAAGAGTTAATCATCTTCCCGGGGTTCATTTGCTTAGATTTTTTGTACACATGATCTCAATAAGGTGGTGAATGAGCTCAGTGAGCATTTTCTCCTACCCGTATCAATTTTTGATCATCATCAAAATCATAAATCATAATTAATCATAATTAATTTATTCATTACAATTGAATAATTACTAGTAACAGACACAATATTTCTGACAATGGAAATACATACCCCCAGGTCCCTAGATGTTCCTAGATACCAAGAACATGCAAATTGACCTTGCAGAAGTGGAGCAATATTCCATTTACTTAGGCATGTACCTTTAGGCGAAAACGGTCTACAGATTAACAGGTTAAGCAAGCCTAGTAATAGACACAATATTTCTGACACTGTGAATACATTCCCTGAGGTCCATAGATGTCCCTAGATACCAATAATATGCAAATGGACCTTGTAGAAGTGGAGCAATATTCCATTTACCTAGGTATATATTTTAGGCGGATTTTCAGAAAATATTCCACGGGTGGAAGAGGTTAAGAAGAAACAGTAATTGTGAGAGAATGATCGTTTCGAGTACTGTACTTTTGACAGTAGCCTTTAAGTTAGCTAAATAAGTTATTACTGAAAGTGGGCTCAGGAGGTAGAGCAGTTGTCTGGTAATCCAGAGGCAGGGCCGCCTGGGAGAAATGCGAGGCCCTGTGCGAGATTTAAACGCGAGCCCCCCCCCCCCCCCCAAAGGTAAAAAAAAATAAAAAAATTATATATATAATTTTTTTTTTTTTTTTTTTTTTTTTTCATACAGTCAACATATTCGTAAATAATAGCGCTGCCCGAGGCTGGGCATGATACAGTCAACATATAGCAAGAGAGAGAGCGAGAGAGAGCTCCCGTTCTACAGTCAATATACAGTGTACAGAGAGAGACACATTGGAAAGAAATTGAAATGCTATTTGGCCCTAAACAGAGAGTACACAGTGGCAGAATACCTGAGCACTGTGACTGAAGATCCTTGACTAGGTACAGACTCAGCGAGCACAGCCTAGCCATCGAGAAAGGCCGCCATAGGCAGACTGTGTGTGTTAGAAAGAGAGAGAGAGAGAGCATGTGTGTTAGAGAGAGAGCATGTATGAGAGAGATAAGCAAAGATGACCCCCTAAAGGATATTCAACTTTTAATGAAAGAACAAAACAGAAGGAAAAGATAACTTCACAAAGGCAACATGAATATACATAGATCCAAAAGGACAAAGATCAACACTTAAATCCAAAGAGAAGAGGGTCTATACCAGGGGTAGGCAACCCTAGGCACGCGTGCCTGCATAGGCACGCGGGGGCATTTGCATAGGCACAGGGGGCAGCATTAAATTATTTTTTTATTTTTTTGCTTTGAAATATTATAGTGAACTATTTTGCACTGTTGTCGCATTTATCTTGTTGAAATCCTCCCACAGGTTCTTTTTACTTCCACATATTTAATTGAGACCCTTTATTTGTTTATTATTTCAATTTAGCTGGAAATACATTGCTACATCATTCAGTAACATTTGCAGAGCCTTATAACAAAAACATTATTACGGTCACCATTGTGACCAGTGGGATTAATCAACAAATTGTATTATTTATTTTTCTATTTCATTGAACATTGCACATGTTAAAAGCAATTTTTTTTACTCAAAATGTGAGTATTACCAAGTCAACTTGTGTTCTTAAAACAATGACAATAAACATAGTTTTATTAGGTTGAAATAATGTGGTTGTGTACTTATTTTTCTGTTAACGTATTATGGATTGAAAACTGAAAACCTTAATGCACAGTAACTGAACTCAATATTTTTAAGTTCTGGTAACTAATATTTTTTTTTTTACAGTGTAGTAATCAAAACTTATTTACACGATATACCTCACATTCACCCTCCATTCACATCCTGGTGTTCTCCTGGTGTTCTCCATTAGGCTTGTAGGTGGAGCTATGACAGCACACGTACAGTACACACACCGATGGTGTGTGATGTGTCCAAAAATGAATGGGCAAATGTGAGTGAAATGGTCGCACTGTATGCAGCTGTTTGTCTGCATTGCATTCCCCCCCCCCCCCCAACTCAGATTTAGGGTTGATACAACCATCATAATAATATTGTTAATAATAACAATAACAATAATGATGTAATAATGTAAAAATTATCATTAAAAAGACCTGATTATGAAGAAAAAAAAATACGATGCATGGAATATTGTTGAGGCACACTAGTTACAACTATATTTCAAACAGGCACTCCATGTCAAAAAGGTTGCTGACCCCTGGTCTATACCAAGAGAAAACAAAGCAGCAAGGAGCCAATGGCCGACAGCTAAAGGCTAGCCAGGTAGGCTACTGACACCAGGCCACACACAGCTTTGGCCAACGGCCCAACGCTACCCAAGCTACACAAACGAACAAATGAATTCTCACACAGCACATGTCGTATCTCCAAATGTTGTGAAGTAACATATGTTTTGCCTGGAAAAAAACATCGTTATTAACAAAACATTCGGGAGGGGAAGGAAGGAAGAGTGGGGTAATGTCATGACATTTTCATTAATCTTACCTGCACCAAGGAACGCAGGGCGAAAGGCCGCAACACAGGTCTCCACGTTGACGAAAGGCCTCTCGCTGTCGGGACAAAAATAAGCTATGGCCAGAGCCTTGTCATGGTGCAGGCCCGACTACATCTTCTGTCAAAGATGATGTCGTAGTCAGAGTGCCAGAACCCCCTGCTATTCTCATGGCTAATGTCAATGGTCGTAGCACAAGCTAACAGCTAACTCAAGGCTAACTGATAGCATCAAACGAACGTTCCCAGCCGAGCGCAACGTCGAAGCTAAACAGCTAACTGGCTAACAGTTAGCTCAACCAGGCTATCGCTAACCATTAGCTAACGCAGAAGCAAGCTATGCGGCTACATGACACCAGGCCATACACCGTTAGCTACTAGTAGTACTACAACAGCTAGTTGGCCAGTTTAGCTCCAGAGAGAGAGAGAGAGAGAGAGAGAGCGATGTCCACGGCGGGAATAGAATAGAGTTAATAGAATAGGTTAAAAACTCACCAAACGTCCAAGAGGATGGAGACAACCGCGTGGAGTTGACGAAGTTCATCTGCCAAACGACCATCCTCTTCATCTTGGCTGCATGTCTCTAGGTTAGCTAACGCTAGTTAGCCTTTAGCTGAGCTAGCTACTAGCCGACATCATCATGGCTATATCCCGACTGCATCATGACAAGGCTCCGGCCATTTGTCCCGCCTTTCGTCAACGTTCCTTGGTGACCGACCGACTGATAATGACCGACCTCTTCGAGTTGGCTGGCATAACTAAGCATAATAGTCAAAAGCTGCACGCGCGAAATAGTCAAACGCAGCTGACTCACGCTGGCGTACTACACATGATGTAAGTAACCACTCCGCTCCCTTCGTTGAAACCAATAGTATGTCTGCTGCAGAGCCCCATAGCTCCCTTCGTTGAAACCAATAGTATGTCACTGCAGACCCAGGAACAAGTCAGACACATTCTACAAACGTGTCTAATGTGAAATATATAAGCATATAAGCAAAACTAGATTTTAGGTCTGTGATGAAAAAGGGCCTCGCGGGAAGGGGGGCCGCGCAAAAAATAAAAAATAAAATAAAAAATAAAAATAAAAAAGATAATAAATAAAAAATATTTTTTTTTATTTTTTATTTTGCGATGCCCCCCTTCCCGCGAGGCCCTGTGCGACCGCACTGCTCGCACACCCCCTGAGGCGGCCCTGTCCAGAGGTTCCCGGTTCAATTCCCACTCCTCCCGGGCAGCGTGTCCTTGAGCAAGACACTTAACCCCTCATTTCTCCCGATGAGCAGGTTGGCACCTTGCATGGTTACCTCTGCCATCGGTGTGTGAATGAATGGGTAAGATGTGAGGACCAAATTGTAAAGTGCTTTTGATAAAAGCGCTATATAAATGCACCATTTACCATTTAAATAGAATTTCTTTAGGAGGGGTTGGAACACAATGTGTTAGAAATAAGACTGGTCAGTAGATGATGACTGACACAATACTGGGGCCAAGGGAGCTGATATATGAGAGACATTGACATTTCTTTACATTGACCCATCACTGAACGAATAGAACTTTTACGGAAGCTATTACTGACGGCGTTGGTTTGTTTTTAAATGAGAACATAATTGTGCGTTCGCAACAACAGTTCAACGTATCCGTCAGTTCCAAAAGTGAACCCATGAACCTTTATGTCCATCAAAACTGACACAAATCATGGCCTGTCAGCCCTGTCCAACAAACGGATACTCCTCATTGAAAAAATAATTAAAAACAGACATAGAGAAACCGGCTGAAATTGAACACTGGGTTAGGCAGAGAGGGAGAGGGAGAAAGAGAGACTGCGTGAGTGAGTGAGTGAGTGAGTGAGTGAGTGAGTGAGTGAGTGAGTGAGTGAGTGAGTGAGTGAGTGAGTGAGTGAGTGAGTGAGTGAGTGAGTGAGTGAGTGAGTGAGTGAGTGAGTGAGTGAGTGAGTGAGTGAGTGAGTGAGTGAGTGAGTGAGTGAGTGAGTGAGTGACATTACTGGTCTATGAGGTGGTCTAATAAAAAGCCTCTCTTGCACATCCTGTTTCAGGCAGTGTAGAGCGAGCAATGGCCCGTTGAAAGGAACACCGGGTTACATTGTCTGTAAAGGTCTGTAGATTGCAGGATGTTTGATCTCATTTCTGGGCCTATGATGAGATGTTCATGCATGGCTTGCTGGCTAGTGGCAACGGGTGGGAAAGGTCCACGGTTTACCTACTGAATTTGGACCTGCTGAGCGCTGCAAATATTTGAAATGTCAATCCATTTGATAATGTCACCAGGCCTCAAAGAGCAGACTCTGCACTAAAGGCAACATGTTTCACTCCACTGAGCAGCTCCTTCTCTCCTTCTCTGCTTCCCCTGCACACTTTATTCTTTCATCTTCACCTAACTGAGACTTGTCTGGTGTATTTGACTGACTGCATCAGAAAGGAGATTGATGCAAAGAAATTCTGTGGAATGATCATGTTGGACCTACAAAAGGCCTTTGATACGGTTGACCATAGTGTCCTTTTATTTAAATTGAAGGCGATTGGGTTTAGTTGGTCAGTGTTGAACTGGGTCACCTCATATCTATCAGGCAGGTCTCAGATGGTAGATGTAAACGGGACCTACTCCTCAGCCAAGGCGATCACCTGCGGGGTGCCTCAAGGGAGTGTCCTGGGGCCGCTCTTCTTTCTCATTTACATAAATGATATGAAGAATGCCTGTTCATCAGACCTTTTTCTTTATGCGGATGACTCAGCCATTCTGGTCTCCCATAAGGACTTGGCAGTAGTGGAGAGGACCCTTAGTGAGGAGCTATCAAATGTGCAGACATGGCTGTCAGATAACAAACTATCTCTTCATCTAGGAAAAACAGAGGCCATCCTGTTTGGATCAAAGAAACGGCTTGGTAAAGATATTGAAATGAAGGTAAGAGTAGGTGAAAAGCAAATAACAAACAAGGATTCTGTTGTATATCTAGGCTGCATACTGGACAAACATCTTACAGGAGAGGCCATGGCTAAAAAAGCCCACACTAAAATCTGCCAGAAAACGAAATTCCTAGCTAGACAAGGGAAACTACTGGACCAGGCAACACTTAAAATGCTAGCGGGCGCATTAGTACAGAGTCACTTTGACTATGCTGCCACCTCCTGGTTCAGTGGCGCTCCACAGGTCCTGAAAAATAAACTTCAGACAGCTCAAAACAAATTAATTAGAGTAGTCCTTAAACTACCTCCACGCACTCACCTAGGGCCAACTTTCTTTAGGCAACTAAACTGGCTTCCGGTCAATAAAAGGGTAATTCACATCAAATTAGGTCTCACACACAAGATAGTTCAAAATACAGGTCCGAAATATCTATCTAATTATTTTAATCGATTCCGTGACAATCATTCATACTCCACTAGAAGGAGCAGTACGGATTTTATTCTGCCAAGATTTAACTCCCTAATGGGCACAAATACATTTTTATATTCTGCAGCACTGGAGTGGAACAAGCTTCCAGTGGCCCTGAAAAACATCGAAGAGGGGGGACGTTTTAGACGTGCCACAAAGAAATGGCTAGCCAGTGAAGTATAGAATAGCCATAGGAAGGAGAGGGTAGGAAGTGCTTTTTTAGTATGGGGTTGCTATTATGTTTTATTCTGTTTTTTATTATGATGATCTTTGTTTTATTATGATGCTCTATGTTTTATTATGATGCTCTATGTTTTATTATGATGCTCTATGTTTTTATTATGATGCTCTGTTTTAGTATGTTTTATTATGATGCTCTATGTTTTATGATGTCTGTCCATGTCCAAAATCAGGGACCATGATGGAAATAAGTGCTTGCACTTTCTCATGTTTTTATCCCTTGGATGCTGTCTTTTACTCCACAATAAAAATCAATCAATCAATCAAACTCTACTGCTTCCTATGTCACCGCCGCAATGTGACCAGAGAAGCTGCCACTGCGTCACACATACGTAACGGGGTGATCGACGAGTAGCTGCACGTTAAACTGTTCCAATGCATGACATGGAGGTTCGCCTCCGCAAAGTGCCTGAAAACCGTTTAACACACAGCTATTGTTTTTGTTTTATTGTGGAAACTCATTAGTCTACACACCAAGGTGAGACTACTCTTCCTGGGGTCCAAACATTTAAAATACAAACATAAAACAATTTAAAATAAAAATAT
Organism: Notolepis coatsorum; assembly: GCF_963971535.1. Classification (NCBI taxonomy): domain Eukaryota; kingdom Metazoa; phylum Chordata; class Actinopteri; order Aulopiformes; family Paralepididae; genus Notolepis; species Notolepis coatsorum. Next base: position 124,456,655 of record NC_140169.1, read on the forward strand.
AAAACCACAAACATTGAAGTGCTCACAAGAAAACATCACAACAAACAAAACAAGTGAATCAAAGCTCACTCAATATTCATAAGTCAAATATCACAGTTCTCCAACCATAGAATGCATATTCCATAATCAGTCCATAAGAACAAAACAGATAAAATCGTTTATATGATTTTAACTTATAATATAGCATAACTTGTCTCAAGTCACCTATAACCTTTATATTCTACAAATTCATTATTATGCTTATTGTTAGGTCGGGGGCCTGGAATTATGTAGTGTGTGTTAACCCAAAATGTGTTGTGTACCAGATGACTATGTGTGTGTATTAATATATAGAATGGAGTCTTACCGTGTTGAAATATGTAGTGGGTCAAGGTTGCCTCAGCAACGCCAGGAAATAATATCGGGAATATCCCAGAGGAAAAAAACGTGAGGGACAGGCGAGGTAGGGGAGAAAGAAAACACGGGAGAGAAACGAGTGAATGAACGCGACGAGCGTGGCGTGGTTGCGAGAGCGGCGTCCTCCCAAACTAGACACAAGAGAAAAAGACACAAGATTAGTAAACCAGCAAAACATCTACCCAAGCTAGAGGGGAGAGAACGAGGTTAGGATTAACAATAGGAAGATAACACACGCATCAACAACGAAGGTCAAATTACTCAGAATATTGAAATGCAATCACAATATTCAGGAAAGACAAATAGTCAAGAGGGATATTAAGACGCAAAAAAAAACTACTGTTCCAAACAGAACAAACTCACGTAGTCCTCTGGGCTGGTCAAATGTTTATAGTCTCCCCTGTTACAGGGGAAGAGACAGCAGCCTCTGATTGTAGACTCGAATCAGCTGTGGGACGAGAATGTCTAGGGAGACGTGTGACAGCGCCACGCAACCTCTAGGGGGAGCTGTCAGTCGCAGGGACCTGTTCAGGTGCAGTCCTCACAACACTTATACCATGGCCATTTTAGTCAGGGGGCCAATCCTGAAAAGTGCTTCCGTTAACACTTTTGCTGCCATGTTTGGGTAGAAGCTGTCAACACATTGTTTTGGTAAGAGGGGACCTATGTGAGATGTTCTAGGGTGGTTGACAAGTTTGAAAAATTATTTTGTGACTTTTAGAGGACATTTCAGGCACATTTTTTAGATTGCCTGCCCGAAATGACATGCCCACAATAAATATAGAATATCTCCCCAATCACAAGGGCCATATAGATAATCCTGGTATCAAAAGAAAGGTGACAGCAGTGGGATGGCTGCAGAAGTGTCAGAATGTAATATGTTACTGTGTCAGATAAAATAGAGCTAGACCATTGAAAAAATGTCAAATTCAATTTCCGCCTAAAAGAAAACATATTTTTAGAGTGAATATCAGCTTGGAAACATGAGATAGTAGCCCAAATAATTTAGGAATCATGACTCCAATGTATGCTAGGTACTTTTGCCAAGTTAGAGCACAGTAATTTGATACAGTGCAATACTACACAGGTTATGTCCAAGCGGAAATCTATATGATTCTCGAAGTGACCTTTCGTGCTAATGCTTTTTGACATTTTTTTTCTTGATACATTTTTTCTCCTTATTTTTTTTTGTTTTTCTCCCATCCCAATTTAGTCGTGCCAATTCCCCCCCTCCCCTGTCTTGATCGTTGCTCGCATGTGCCCCCCACTGGTCGGTCGTAGGGAGGGTTGAAAAATCTATCGCATGTCCCCTCCGATACATGTGGAGTCAGCCAGCCACTTCTTTTAACCTGCCAGCGCGGACTCTCATTAGCGAGGTGTAACGTGTGGGAGGCTCACACTACCCTCGACATCTCCTGTCCTTGCTGTGCAGGTGCCCTGACCGACCTGTAGGAGTCGCTGTTTACAACGACCAGATTACCACCCATCGACTCCCCTCCCACTGACTCTGCCAATTGAGTCAGTATGACGGCCGGACCAAGCCGGAGGCAACGCTGACAGCTTGATTCGATACCGGTGTCTCACACGTTGGTGACGAGCGCTTAGACCGCTGCACCACCCAGCCGCTCCGCTTTTTTACTTTTTAATGTTGTATTTTGACAATACACTTGGATACCATGATAAGACAAAATATTTGTGTGGATTACTGAGGATCATCTTCCCAGTAATATAACCATTGTATGTATACAAAATATTACATTAAACATAAATAAAAACTAAAACAATAAGATGTATCCAGTGTTAGGGTCGGAAGGAACCAGAGCAACTCAGGGGTTGGGCAGGTTCAAGCCAAAATGTGTGTTTATTTGGAAGAGGGAGGGACATTTCTGGGACGTGTATGGTGCAACTGGAATTCTGGATATGAAATGTGTCCCTGACCATGTGTATGAGTGCAAAGCGTGTGTAGTGCATATTGTGTGCAGAATGGGAATGTTGGAAGTATTGTTAGTGTGCGTGTAGGCTATGGCGTAAGCCAAGGTGTAGTCAAGGCAGCATGGGGCACTAGAATCCTGGTGTCTATGAGGATGAGGACAGGCCCAGGAATCCAATGGGGCACAGGAGACACTTGAGGAGGAAAGAGACACAAGGTCAGAATGGCACAACAACTGGATGCATAGCAAGGTAATAAACTTGGTGAGTCTAGAATCTCAGGTACATACCGTTAGGACCTAGAAGGCTCTTCAGACTCAAGGTTTGCTGGTTACAGACGGCGATCTGTACGCCCCTGTGCCCTCAGTGCACGTGCTGATGTGGAGGGAGGGCTGAGCATCGCACACTGAAGATCTCGTTGTTGATGTGCTTTTTTCTGGCGGCCGCACCACAACATCCAGATCAAGATCGGTTTCTTCACCGTTAGTCTCTTGAATGACATTGGAGTTCATGCACCACGCTGCACGAGCACATCCACACGCCCCACTGCAATACAGTCCTCTTCTGCGACAGAGACACTGTCTGGTACTGCACTGACTTCCACTTTCCTTGCATCCACACACTGTCAGCTGTACGCAGGTGGATTGTATAGGTTCCTTGGTAAGAAGCATGGGGACCAGCATACTATTCATCATCTGCCAACCACAATTGGTGAGGGCAGTTGTGGATGTGTCACTAGTGACTGTTTCCAAACCCTCGTTTGGTAGTGGGCCCTCTTGAGGTGCATTGACAATGCATCTTCTGTTGGTGGTAATGTATCAACATTGGCTTTAAGTTTTCGAAAGAGAGTGCAGCAAACTTCTTGTATCGAGTTGCTGGTTGACTTAAGGTCATAGAGCTTACATATGAACTGTTCTGCCAAGGATAGGGAAGTGGTACTTGGTACTTCATCCTCACCAAAGTTGTGGAGAAGATGCGGGTACTGCTGGAACACTTTCCATGCTGTCCTTTTTCCAATTCTGGTGAACTAGCTCGTAGTATCACATCCAGTGATGGCATGAAATGCCAACAGACCATCGAGCATCTCATTTGGTAGTGTGATTTGATGGACTTTGATGTAGCGTGGTTTGTTAGCTGTTCCTGCTCTCATCCAAACTTCTTGGCTTAGTTGGTTTGCAAATACAAGTAGTAGCAGCAACACATCTGTGTCTCGGCACTGAATGATGAGCCTCTGAAACCCTTTCGTTGTTGCATCAGCTGCATGTAGTAGTATGTGTGTATCCGTTTCTTCATGTGTAGCTTGTAGGGGAGATACATCAATCCCAGCTGCTGACGTGACTTTTTCAGGATCCTCAAACCCTCCACTGATAACAATTCCTTCATCATAAAGCTGCACATGATTCTCAAGTTCAGTTGATAGGAAATGGGTTAGGTTGGCTTTGTTTTCATCCATTTCAATGAAGCTATTCCAGTTAGCAGGTAGCTTTACATCTCTACTCACAATTGCGCGAACCTTTCACTGAATAGTGCTGTGTTTTGTTCTTGTTAAACTCTTGATAGAGTTTTTTTGGTACAGATCAAACACTATATCCACTCTGGTGACGTTCCCATGTAGATTAGATGCCACTCTCTGTGTGAACACATCTGCATATTCCCCGAAGGTTGATGCATTTTGAGGTTTTCCCATGGCTCTTACTAAGGCTATTCCATCAATGATGGTGCATGTTCTCATAACAGATGGACTGAGCTCTGTTTCCTTTGCACCAGCTTGTAGTATGGTGGCTAAGTCAGCTTTGTTTGTAGGCCTGAGCACCGAATCTGTTGTGGCAAGTGACAGGGGAACTGCACACAGTTCTTTTTGGAGAAGCTCATCCATGTTGACCTCTCTGCCACTCTCCATGGATACAATGATGCGGCAAAATATATCCCTGTCAGGCTTCACACACTTGGATCTGAGTTGTTCAAGCTTGGTATCGGTGCTGTATAGGCTTGAGAATGTTTTCGGTTTTCTCTTGGTGAGACTGGCGTGGAAGTCTGTGTTCGTTGTGCCCAGTCGGTTTCTCACCAACTCAGTGATAGTTTTTTTGCCAGACTCTGCAGCATGTGTAAGGTCATTCAGTATCTCTTCTGAGGCAACATCACCAGTTGTCAAGGACACTAAATCATACATATGCGCTTGTTGGCAGACGTTGTATCTCTGGAACTGATCAACAAGTTGAATGACATCGTGATTATCCCTCTTGATTCCTGATTGAAGGCTTTGTGTGTCTCCTCATCATCGTGTCAGTCCAAACAGGGATCTGGTATCCTCTGCCAAGGATGCACGTTCATTATAGGTGATGGACCAACGATTTCTTGCTGGATCATTTCTAGTGATGCCTATCAATTCTCCAGCAACCTTTCCCGTTTTATTGATGTGTTCAAGGCGAAGGCCGAAAGGCATCTTGTTGAAGCTGTGTTTGGTCTCCTTGGCTACAAAATCACCATCTAGGAAGCCCTGGTAGCAGTGGCGGCCGCTGGGTACTTCGCCACTAGGGGCGCTATACCAAATATTTTGCGAACATGTACAGTACAGTACTGTACCACGCAAGACTCATGGCAAGACGTGAGCGATTCGACTCACGCTCACGGCAATGAATCGGCTCTTATGAACGAGTCGCTCAGCTGTTACTACAACAACACACAACCAGTCAAATAAAGTATAGTCTAGACTCTAATTCACAACTTGAAACACAATATAAATAGAAAAGTTAGAAACAAAACTCGCCCGTCTCCAAACACAGGCAGATCTCTCCCTCTCTCCTTCTCTCTGCGCGACGTGGAATCGATTCGTTACACAATCAGACCTATTATATACCAAGAATAACTTCAGTATGAGTACAGGGCTGTACACATATTTTGCATATTGTTAAACGAGCCAAGGCTAGCTATTAAACTATCGATATGAATCGAAAATCTGGGACCCTGATGTAAACAAGACAAACGTCTTTCTCTGGTCTGCATCCCCTTAACAATTGTATGTATTTAAGCATTACATCACACGCAGGAGTGGTTTGTGACCAATAAACCATGCCTAGGGGTGGTTGTTAGGCCCGAGGCGCAGCCGAGGGTCGTTAGACCCCCCTAGGCATGGTTTATTGGTCACAAATCACGACTGCACGTGGTGTAAAGCTTTTATACAACTGCCAGATTCATCCAACCTTATTTCTATACAATAAACACACATTAATCGAAGATTTATTGAAAAAACCATCCGCCAGAAAAAGTAGTTCCCACAACTCCATGTGGAAGCAGCTTGAAGTGCATCCAACCAAACTAACACATCCAACTGTGTATTATTGGAATGATTGAGAGAAGTTGCCTCATGTGGAAGCAGCTTGAAGTGCATCCAACCAACTAACACATCCAACTGTGTATTATTGGAATGATTGATTGAAAATTTATTAAAACGTTTTCTTTGCCCTATAGGAAAAAAACGTTTTCTTCGCCCTATTTTTTTATTTATTTCTTTTAGCCTAAACTTAACCAGTTGGAAACCAGGGGTACAGTAATAAAATTAGCAATCAATCAATCAATCAATTCAATAGACCATGCTCACTTAAAACAGCGCTGCTTCTCTCTCAGTCTGACTCCCCCGCTGTTGCAGACAGGAGTGTGTGTGTGTGTGTGTGTGCGTGTGTGTGTGTGTGTGTGTCACAGTGTGTGTGTGCGTGTGTGTATGTGTGTGTGTGTGTGTGTGTGTGTGTGTGTGTGTGTGTGTATGTGTGTGTGTGTGTTTGTGGGTACGCCAGCGTCGGACAGTGTGAGAGAGAACGCTGCAAGAAAGTAGGAAGGAAGAAATTTAAATCAATCAATTAATCTATCAATCAATCCGCCAGCGTCGGACAGTGTGAGAGAGAACGCTGCAGTCGGAAAGTAGGAAGGAAGAAATTTAAATCAATCAATTACTCTATCAATCAATCCGCGATTTTTCTTTTGTTCTAGATTGAGTCAAGACCCATCAATTACATCATCCAACATTGTTTAAAATACTAACACGTTCCCCTTGACAGAATCGCTTTATATTTAGTCGTTATGACGCTATCAACATATCCATTTGTTAAAGATTATTGTCCGCCATCTTGTTTTTTCCGACGGAGTGATCCGGCGGAGTGATGTGATTCGGTGGTGGGCGGGTCCTGGGACCAGGAGCGTGGATTATGAAGGATACATACGTGTAAATGGACTGTTTCAGCCAATCAGAATAGAGAAATTTGCATGCCGTTGTATAATGAGCCGTACTGTATTGTACCCATTCTGCAATCTGTTAATAAAGTTCTCATTCATTCATTCATTCAAACATAGACGATATTGAACAAGCCATAATCCACGTATTTTCAATCCGAGAGAGCTGCAGTAGTTAAATCAATGAGCCATCGATAAATAAACAATCAGCAATGTCTCGCTTCATGAATGGCCAGCAGTAGTACTGCTCCTAAAAAAACTATTTACAACCGTTAACGTTAAGAAGAGAGAGAGAGAGAGAGAGAGAGAGAGAGAGAGAGAGAGATTTCTTCAACCTCGAACCTAAATTCCTTAGCAACCCGTGTTACCAAGTAAACAAATCACAGAACGATAGCCAGTTAGCCCGCACCAGCCTAGTAGTACTACTAACGTTAGCTCCCAGAACGATAGCCAGTTAGCCCGCACCAGCCTAGTACTAGTACTAACGTTAGCTGCCAGAACGATAGCCAGTTAGCCCGCACCAGCCTAGTACTAGTACTAACGTTAGCTCCCAGAACGATAGCCAGTTAGCCCGCACCAGCCTAGTACTAGTACTAACGTTAGCTGCCAGAACGATAGCCAGTTAGCCCGCACCAGCCTAGTACTAGTACTAACGTTAGCTCCCAGAACGATAGCCAGTTAGCCCGCACCAGCCTAGTACTAGTACTAACGTTAGAGAGAGAGAGAGAGAGAGACTCACTGTTTAGTTGAAACGTCCAGGGCAGGAGAGCTTGATATCCGCCATATAGCTTGTTAGTAGGGATGTCCCGATCGCCTTTTTTTGCTTCCGATCCGATCCCGATCATGTGATTTTAAATATCTATCGATCCGATCGTTTCCGATCCGATCTTTCACATTAGTAATCAATTTTGACGCATTTTTGTCAGAAACTGGCAGAGCGAGACAAGCCCATCTGTTGCCTATAATAGTCCGGGGCGCGAGAGCGGAGGCTTTTGTTATTACATTCACCCTGAGAAATGTGCTTCTGCTTCATATGAGAAATATTAAAAGTTTCAATATATGTTTGCACATTAGTATACATTCAGTGTTCGACGTACGTAATGGTCCATTCTGGTCTGAAACGCCGACGATAATCCTCAGTCACGTTATCCTCCAGGTGAAAAGTTAGTCTGAAAACTTCGCCTCCAACCTGTCCTCCTTGCTAACATTGCAACTGGCTTGACTTTCTATTTTAAAATGCTTAGTTCCAAACCTCTGACATTAAGTCTAGCTGCTCAAGTCAGTGGATATTAACCGTGTTTCGGGAGCGACGTGTTGTACTGTTGTTGTTGTGATGTGGTCGAGCGTGTAGCGTGTAGCGTCTAAATTAAAGGGAATGTTTGTTGCAACGGTGAAAATTAAAGGGGAATGTGTTTGTTGTGGAGAATTATTCTGCTCTGTGTGACAATAAATACATTAATGATGATATATTATATGTAATTTAAAACCAAAACTAAGGCCTCCGTATGAGTTTAAGACGTGGACATGGTCATGTTTGTTGAATAAAATTTTTCTTTTTTTGACTGCCGATTTTTATTATTATTTTTTCCCGATCCCCGATCCTCTGAAAAGCATGTGAACGACGCCGATCCCGATCACGTGATCGGATCGGGACATCCCTACTTGTTAGCCAAGTGTTAGCTCAGCTGAGCTCGTCGACGTTAGCACAACACTCAACAAGTACATTCCTTTGTCCATTTCCGCTCGAACAGACTGCAAACTACCTGGCGTTCTATCGCCATGCTCTAAGACAAACTCTAACCTTAACCAACTTTGAAAGAGTGCCTAAGCTTAACAGTCTAAAGAAAGAACTTGCAGTCACGGCACGGCACGCTCTAAGACAAACAACAGCTAGAAGCTAGAATTGGAACATTAGAAATTGGATTCGGCCAATCAGAGATCGTCTCTGTGAAATTCTGCCATGGAAAAAAATACTGGCGTCGGCCAATCAGAGAGCGTCTCCGCGAAATGCGGCTATGGAAATTCTCACGGAAGTTCACGCTGCTTTCTAGACCGCTTCAAATCGCGCTCGGATTCCAACATAATAGTCATATTTCAACGCACAACGCCGTATGCACTGATTGGCTGTGACGGAGACAGCGATCAAACTGTGACGCGCAGTCAGAGCGCTATCGCTTCTTGCCCGGGCGAAAAAAAAAAAAACGTGATGTCACTTCCTGCTCTGGAAAACGCTGTTTTTTTTATTTAGATAATAACGTTATATTGTGCATTGGAAATACAAACATACTTAAAATGAGTAAATATTATTCATTTTAAACATGTTTATATTATTTATAGGGCTATAAAACAAAAAACAAAAAAGTTTTTTTTCTTCTTCTCTCATTTAACAGGTGGGTCGGCGCCCTAGCGCCACCAGTGGCGAGCCACCACTGCCTGGTAGACCTCTGGTGCTGTCTGTGCCTGCTGTTCCATGTCTGCTATGAACACAGCACCCCATCTTGTGTAATGGGTGTGATCATACGCAGCAAACCAAGGCATCATGCTCTTGAAGGCTGACATGTACAGGTTCCAATCACCACATCTCAGTGCCCGGGTGAACGCAAGGAGAATAGACACAAGGTCCATGTACTGTCTCCAGAAGGTAAAGGTTGGCTTGTCTTCATTGGCCTTGTCAAACTGTACAAGGAGATCTTGAATCTCCCCAACTTTCAGCACAAGTTCCTCATAGCATGCTGAAGCTGCTTCCATTTCTCCACTTCCTACCACCCATTAGTTTGAAGTATATAACTCTTCTGCTTCACTGACATTGCTGCTGTTTTTTGCTGCATCAACCCACAGCACCCCATGTGGTAGGCTATGATATTGTTTTACCATTGGTTGATTTTTTTTAATCAATAGTTAAGATCATACTTTCACATGAGATATATTAAGGGATAATATTACAAAAGTGTTTGAAATTACAGGGCAAATTGTCACTAATTTGGCAGCATTGTGAAACATTTTCCGATTTTACCACTTACAATGATAGAATGATTAAATGACCAAAAAAATCATTTTCAAAGATGTCAACATAGCTAGGCCATATGTCAAGGGGTTAAACATGAATACTGGATAGGTTGACAGCTTCTACCCAAAAGCGATTACTTAAGTTGCAATATCAGTGTTGGCCCCCTGACTATTTGCCAACAATATAAAATAAAAGCATTTGCATATATTTGGTGAACGTTTTTCACTTGCCATCTGTGTGTTTGGTTTATCAACGAGTAAACACTTTGACATCTGTACTCTTTAATGTTGCTATGGTTACAGGTTGGGCAGCGGATTAATTTAGTATGGTGATCAAACTTGAACCCGAACTACGTGTGCATTAAACGGTTTTAATGCACACCTGCTGGCCAATCAGAAAAGAGTATTCCCCAGACCATGCTATAAATATTATTATGGCTATGGCTATTTGTATACCGTATTGTATGTTATCTACAGCGATCACTTATTGTTTACCGAAATTACAGGTGTCACATGTTTTAGAGGAATCCCATGTGTTATATAATCAAATCTCTGTTATTTACAGGAATTACACGTGTTATTACAGTTATTGCATATGTTATTACAAGAATCACATATATGTTATTACAGGAGTCACATGTATGTCATTCACCAAAATCACACAATAATATTATTACAGGAGTTACATAAATGTTATTGTCAGGAATCACATTTTATTACAACAATGCCACATAAATATTCATATAAGATGATGATATCACTATATACACAGCAAGTGGCTCACTGAAGAAGAAATGCAGCATACAGTGTACAGTAGGTGTGTAACGGTACGTGTATTCGTCCCGCAAATTTACGGTACGGCCGTCACGGTGCTGTACGTGCAGCATACGACAAATACGCCCCACAGCGCACACACACAAGTCCCACATGCAGGCACTTGCGAGGTCCGTGCGAGAACAGCGCGTGGCACACCGAGTCCCCGACTTCAGTTCAGAGCGGCGAAAGTGCACGGAGAAAGGCACATTTACATTGGAACAGCTGCAGTTTTCTTTCGTTTTCTTGTTCGCCCAATAACGTTAACCAAATGAAACCAATGGAAAGAAACACACACGCGCCAACAAACACATCAACATTCTCCCCCGCCGGACTCACAGGCACAGCTCATCAAATAAAAAAAAAAAACATACTTTTCCGGACAGATCATCTGAGCTCCACTGTTTAAATCCAAATAATCCTCTGCCATTGTTGTAATATGTCATCTGTTCTCTAGTATCCAGTCTCGTTGTGAATTTAAATTCTCTCTAGAAGTGAAACTGAAACTTAGCAAGGATAAGTTGTTAACCTTAAAGGGGCAGTAGGCAAGTGGATGCCTGAACACAGAATGACACCAGTATCACTACCACAGCAAGCCTATAGAAATGTATTATATTTAATAATAATAATTATAATAATTATCATAAATATAATATATAAATTGAAAAAAAGAAGAAAAAAATTATATAAAAAAATGAATAATGATAATTATAAATATTTTTTTCTGTTGTACCGAACTTGTACCGAACTGTGACCCCAATACCGAGGTACGTACCGAACCATGGCTTCTGTGTACCGTTACACCCCTAGTGTACAGTATATACTGTACAAAGTGTGCTCTATAATCTGCTTCCATAGGGGACTGTTACACTTACCGTATACCGTACAGTACAGTGAGTTGTCCTAAAGCCTAACGTGATGTACGTTAAAGCTGCTTTATGCCTGTGGAAAGGCGGTACGAGCTCAGGCTATATGGAACAGATTGCTTGATGGCAACAGACACTAATACAACACTGACTGACACGTCGCTCGCGTTCCCCGCAAAGCCGTGTGCCGTACATCACAGACTCCATCTAGATTGAATGTGAAAAGCCACCTGAACATGGCATTATGAGACACTCAGGACCTGCCGCCGAGGTGAGGGGAGAGACGCATCAGAAATGCTGACTGGAGCAACCAGAAGACCAAGCCCCTGTGGTTTAAGGCATGATTACATTTATGGAAATGCATGTTTTGGAAGACAGCACAAATGTTAATGTTGCGCCGCCTTGCATCTCAAATGGAGGGGAGGGGGGGCAATTCATCACTTTGTCTGAATAACCCTTGAAAATGAGGAAAAGGAGAGCAACGGGAACACTCCCCATCCGAAGGCCCACCCCTCTGCGATCAGATATGAACTTGAGACCTGGCGACTGTGTGAATAAATCACCCTCAGCCCATATTGTTCTATGTACTGAATTGCCTGCACACTATAATATATAAATGATCTGTTTTTCTTCTTCATTTTATCAGCATAAAACACATCAACATGACATTTAGGTAACAAATGGTTCAGTGCAAAGTGTTTATGATCCCGAGCTAGAAGTGGGGATGGATTCTCCAATGAGCCTCATCGGCTCTCGACTCAGCGTAATTTTTTACTCACTGCCGCAGAGCGAAATGCATTTTATTGGCATTTTTTACAAAGTTTGCCGTTCTTGTGTAAAATCCCCCGGTGCTCAACAAAACGGGCGTGGGTCTAGTTCTCTGGTTGTTTTGTTTTATTGTCATCGTGAAGATGCATTTATACGTAATGTGCAGAAAACCAACTGGACCGTGGTGTGCCATCTCGATTTCAGTCGCACATGATGAATATATTTATCTCCTAAAGCCCCATTCCTGAATTCTTTTGTTTTTACCGTATAACCTGGAGTACAATTCACATGCAGTACAAGAGTTTGGTTTGTAGAGGGAAAAGAAGCTTTTTGGCATCTTGTTAACCCAACGTACACTGTAAAAAAATGGCAAATGTCTGGCAGCAACGGTTGCCAAATTAGAGATTACAACCTTTATTTAATGGTTAATATTTTGATAAAAAGTTATTTACTGTATTTTTATGGCATTTACACTTAACTCATTCTGTGCCAAACACGAGATTTCTCGTGTTTCAAATCCAACCGGTGAGCGCCAAACACGAGATATCTCGTTTTTAGATCCTTTTTTCTTTTTCTCGATTTTCCCATTCTAAACACTCGTGCAGACCTGCCTGTATTTCCCTGGCACTGCTGCCTACGTTATAATTGCAATGACGATTGAATCCCGACAGGTGGTAGTATCGCCTACCTTTTGAACTGGGTCTCTCAGTTGTCTTTCAGTGCCTCAGTGCCTCGGGCTGCAAGAATCCCCTCCCCCTCAAAGTGAGCAGCACACAGCCATCTGTTGCCGATTTGCTCGCCTGAAACCTATTGTTTTCCGTATTCTAGCCAGGCCCAATGAACGTCAGCAAAACAAAGGAGATGATTGTGGACTTCAGGAGGTCGGGGGTCAAGGACTACAGCCCCCTCAGCATCGACGGGGCACCGGTTGAGAGAGTCAACAGCTTCAAGTACCTCGGAGCCTACATATCCGAGGACTTGACATGGACCACACACATTAACAGTGTGGTGAAGAAGGCACGACAACGCCTCTACTTCCTCAGGCGCCTAAGGAAGTTCCAAGTCAGCCAGAAGATCCTTAAGAACTTCTACTCATGTACAATAGAGAGCATCTTGACCGGCAACATCACCTCCTGGTTTGGGAATAGCACTGCAAAAGACCGAAGCAGACTACAAAGAGTGACACGTTCAGCCGAACGCACAATTGGAGGGGGGCTCCCCACCCTCCAGAACATTTACTACAAGCGTTGCAAGGGCAAGGCTAAGAGAATCATTAAAGACTCCAGTCACCCGAACAACTGCCTCTTTGAACTGCTGCGGTCAGGCAAGCGATACCGGAGTCTCAAGGCGAGCACAGAAAGACTCAGAAGTAGCTTCTATCCCCAGGCCATCAGGCTGCTAAACGAACAATGAATGAACACTACACAACAACAACCACCAAACGCACATAGCACACACATCCACACGCACACACTCACTTTAAACAAACACACTGTAGCACCCACTCCACACACTTTATAGCACACACCCACTTTAAACAAACACACTGTAGCACCCACTCCCCACACTTTATATTTATGGATGAAGGATTGCACTACAACTCGTACACCTTACTGTAAATTGTACCTAAAATTGTACCTCATCCCATTTCTGCTTTGCACTAGATAGTACTGTACATTAATACACTGCATAGTATTGTGTATTGTATATTATATGGTAACTCAGAACATTGTACATATGTCTATACCGAACACTGTGACCTCATTTTCTTCTTCTAAATTCATGCTATATTATGTTATTATGTTATTTGATACTATCTTGTCTAGCACAGTCTCTGGAGCGTAACAGTAAGAAGCATTTTGTATGAAAGTATTCTGTACTTCTGTATGACAACTATTAAAGAACTTGAACTTGAACTTGAACAATGCACACCGGTAATGGCAATCGCGATGGAACTACTGGGATTAGTAATTTTGGAGTACCTTCTGACAAAGGTAAGGTCTATTTTAGGCCTATTTTACCGAACCTAAAACATGCTTTTGTATTGATCACAGCGTCATATTTTACCGAACCTAAATCATGCTTTTGGTAACGATCGCAGCTTCGTGATGACTTTATGAAGACACATCTATAAATTATGGTATATACCTTTGATTTGGAAATAATATAGGTTTCAGGCGAGCAACCTGAACGATTTGCACATATGCATATAATACGTCATATCTCACGATCTAGAAAACGAGATTGGATTATTTTGAAACGGGGCGATGTTTAGCGTGGAATAGCACACAAACGGAAGTATGTAGAAATTAACTGGGTTGTCCCTGTTGGACTATACATAGTGCCTGTCAAATGAGCCGTACTATTGTCTCCATAGCTATAATATAGAATATACGATGGGTCCGCAAACATTGTGAAAATGGTCAATAACGCTGGCACCAGGGAGTAAAGATGGGAAAACAGTGTGGCAGTCAATGGGTCTCATTCCCGAATGGATTTACGACCAAAAATGTCCTCTTAGGCAGATTTCTGCCCATTGAAGACATATTAGGGCTGGTAGCGCGATTCCCCAAATTTTCCTGAGATCAGATTTGAGCGTGGCTGAGAGCAGATTTAAGAGTGCTGAGGAGCACACTTATGATTGATTGACTAATTGAAAATTGTATTAACTTGACAGACTGTGTTCTCATAGTGATTCCTTCATGTTAACGCTACAGGCCTCCTTGGAATTAATTACTTAATCATAATTAAAATAAATATGACAATATTTGTACGATAAGAAATTACGCATTTGATGTCGGAAAAATTAATAATATGGATTAATCTGATCACAGGGCAGCGATTAACCATATCTGAACCAGCTATTTTGGACAAATGTATAATTACTTGAATTACTCAGATATTCAAACACAATTATGCAATTATTGTGAAATGATTGAAAATAATAATTATTTAATGCCTTCTGTGGAATTTGTATTTCTTATTTGTTACACATCTGTTTTAATGATTCATTATATACATTTGAAAGAATGCAGGTCAACATGCAATATATCCCATTGATTGGTATACAATGGGACAGACCTTTGTTTGATATAGCTATAAACCTGCATTCCTTCGAATATATCATTAATCAATTAAACTTATATTGAAATACACTATAGCCTATACACCAACACTGAAATGACAGTGGATAAATAAATAAATAAGAACTAAAGCTAATCGCATGGAAATAGACTGCATTAATATTCCATAACAAGTCTTGTGTGCGCCAGTATGGCCTACGTGTCTAATGAACAGTATAGGCTTAATATATTCTAGTTACTTGTTTCATTAGGATTTAGTAGATACTATATATATATGCTCTGCATCTGCCCTACGTACAGTATAAGTACAGACTGTATACAGACTGTACCTATACTGTATGTAGGGCAGATCATATAGTATCTACTAAATCCTAATGCAACAAGTCATTAATGGAATAATAAGCCTATACTGCGTTCATTCATTACGCCGTAGGCATTAATGAAATAATAAGCCTATACTGCGTTCATTCATTACGCCGTAGGCTACAGTATAGTGTGTGTGTGTGTGTGTGTGTGTGTGTGTGTGTGTGTGTGTGTGTGTGTGTGTGTGTGTGTGTGTGTGTGTGTGTGTGTGTGTGTGTGTGTGTGTGTGTGTGTGTGTGTGTGTGTGTGTGCGTGCGTGCGTGCGTGCGTGCGTTACACCTGCGCTGCGGCAGGTGTACCACGTCCACGAGCTGTACTATATATGATGACAATACATTAATCTCATTTCGATGGGTCACGCAAGACTCGCAAGGCACTTCCGCATCCATTTCCACACAGCTGCGTCATTACTTTGCCTTATAAGGAGCTCTGGAGTCGTTGTTTTGTATGCAAATGACCTGAACGGGGACGCGCTTTCGAGTTTAAGACATCATGCCATTCCCCAAGCAGATATCAGATCATATCACATTCACAGGTGCGACCGTTTGAGCCACTTAAGACATATTACCAGCACGTTGGAGACTCAGAGTGAACTTGTCATTGATTCTGTCTCAGTCGGTTCCAAGATAAGTCTTCCAAGAGAACTCTTTGGAAAATGTTGGGGAATGAGACCCAATGAGTTAAAATAGAAAAACAAAAGTAATCTGTAAAATAATACAGTGAATTTCCTGTGATATATTTTTTTACAGTGTAAGTCCGGATATACGTCAGTCTGTTTCACTAGAGTAACATTACCAGTTTTCAAAAGTTTATAGCCACAAATACAGCAAATACAATTCCAAAATTAATTATTTCCCTGTTGTATTGTGTGAGAATGAAAACACATCTATATTCCCATTTTATCGTTTTTCAGGTAGTGGGGCCAAACACATTTGTTCATGTTTGGATCACTGATTGGGCCTTTAAACGACTGCACGATATGAGTATGGGCCTAAGGCGTTCACAGATCACAGGGAATTATCAGCCGATTTATGACGGAAACATGCTCAGCAGAGGGCCAATAAGTTTCCCGAGCCCCAGGTTCCTCTTTCATTAAAGCCCCCCATGGCTAACTTCTTCTAATGAACATTTTGTTTAAATTCTGCCATAAGATAATTTTCTTTTAAATCACAAGATTGTCACAGATGAGATGGATAATGTGTGTGAGAGAGCTTCAGTAATAGCAACCAAATTGCCTTCTGAATTATTCTGCGTGCGGCTCTGCCTTGCAAACGACAGTACAGACAGTTGGACTGACGAATCAGGCCCATGTCCTTTCCAAGACTATTTATACTGTACACAGGCCTAAAGATAACCCACCAAATGTACAACTGACCAGAGTGTCCATACAGTGTTTTTTTATGGTTGTTGTGACCAAAATGGTGAATGAAATCATTAATGAAATACACAAAATGCACAATTATTATAACTTGTAAAAAAATCTAAAAATCATCTCAGTTTTCATTTACTGTCATAATTATAACTGTCAAGTACACTAGTACTCAATTTACCATTATTCACACACCGGTCATTTTGCTCTTATATCATGCTCAGGATGGGATTCCTTTACACCTTGTTCCCACGATGGTGGAAAGGAATCCCATCCTGAGCATGACATAAGAGCAAAATGGTCGCTGTGTGAATATTATGGTCAGTCAGTGCTTGGAAGGGTGTGGGTGCATTGAGTGTGTGGGTGACGTGTTCGGTGTTGCAGCTCAGCCAACCGTGACTGCTGAACAAACCACGCACACACACACGCACGCATTCACACACACACACACACACACACACACACACACACACACACACACACACACACACACACACACACACACACACACACACACACACACACACACACACACACACACACACACACACACACACACACACACACACACACACACACACACACACACACACACACACACACACACACACACACACACATTCTTGTGGAATCAGTTCTGGTAAATGGTAGAGAAAGCACAGGGCACAATAAGACCACACATGTGGCAGTGCCCAAACCGAGCTTCTTCCAGTCATCCGGGAGGTTACAGGACATCATACATTCTAATGAGTCCCTGGCCTTTAAATGTGCCGAGGTAAACCCTGTCCACTCTCAGGAAGACACACTGAGGGATTGGAGCCATTGACAGCCCAGACTGCCTGCATTAAAACAGTAATGACCGTGATTCCAAAATGCCAGCATGTCAAGCAGTCCCATTTGGCTGCTCTGTGGGGGGGGGGGGGGAGAGAGAGAGAGAGAGAGAGAGAGAGAGAGAGAGAGAGAGAGAGAGAGAGAGAGAGAGAGAGAGAGAGAGAGAGAGAGAGAGAGAGAGAGAGAGAGAGAGAGAGAGAGAGAGAGAGAGAGAGAGGGTGCATTGGAAGAGTTGAGGATGGATCTGCATCAGATGGATGTTGACAGAGAGGCCCGTGGAGGCAGGTCCCCTGGGTGGCTGGTGTTCGCCAACAGCACACACACACATGTGCACGCTCGCACGCATACACACACACAGACACAGACACACACAGACGGCTAGTATGATTGGATTCAGATCAGGTGTCTCAGAGTGGTTGGACTCCATGGCGATGAGGGACTTCCTTGGAGACGGTGTAACCGTGCGCCTCCATCTCTTCTGGAAGTGTCCATATGAGGGCAGACGATCCACTCTACTGGTTAAATTACTTACTCGTGAGTAGTACGTTCGTTGATAAAGAAAGGTAATGTCCACAGCCACAGTGTAAAGCAAAGTTATCCAAATGGTTTATTTCTCTTCCACAGCAAAGTCTTTCTTTACAGAAGTGGTCCTAAATCTACCTTCCTAAATATTCACGTCACTAGGTAAGAAAACTGTATTTTCCCAGTCTCCAAAATCACCGCCGACTCGACACATGAAAATTCCTCCACACTGGAAAGCCGTAAATCCACTTGCTGGCTCTTTCCACAGCAAACCGGAAGGCTTGGCACCTTGGTTAAGAAATGCAGGCTCCAGTCTTGGTTGTTTTATCATTTAGAATGTCAATCTGGTTATGAAGGTAATCATTTCACTCTTGTTGTAAACCATATAAGTTTAAAATCATAGAGTAATACAAAGTGTCAGTCTGGTAAATAAGGGTTGGTGCTGGCTCTAGTGGACTGATTGGTATTAACCTAGATGCAATGACTGTACTGGGTTAATGCTAGATAGTCCATAGATTCATTACACAAACCATATATAAAGGGAAATGTTAAAATGTCTGATTCATCAGAGGGGAGAAAAGGGGCCTCTCCCTCCTTATCAGCAAAGGAAGGGGCCACCAGCAGACCTCCTCGCTGTTGATACTGGAAGAAGACACAGACGAGGAAATCAGGGGGGGTGGACCGCCTCCCCCAGAAGATCATCTGAGGAGAACTCCATGTAGGGAATCAAGAAACCTAATTGGACCAACGTATTATTAGAATAGGCTACTATTGGTGGAAATCAGAGTATAAAAGAATGTATTGGTGAGAGAGAGGCCAGAACAGATGCACCCACCCAACCCAGGGGGTCTGATTCTGAGCCTCCACCCCTCCACAGACTGCTACTTTGCCTCTACGTGAGTAAAACTGTATATGGAATAATCACTGCTTGTGATAACTAGAGTAAAATGCCTATCTTAGACCAGGTTTAGTCATGTGGTGGCAAAGAGTATTATAGTCTATTTCATTGATAACATGACTACTTTTTATGTGCAAACCTGTCTTGATGTGAAGAAGCCACTGTGAATGGGCTATATGATTATGTAAATCTCATCAATCCTTTTGTACAATCATGTCTTATGATGAATAATTCCTGTATGTACCTGATTGATTATCCACCTTTGGCCGCTCTGCAAATAAATGAGTTTGAATTAGAGCTCTGTTGTCTGGCTGCACAACTTTATTCTCTACTGGCTATTTTTGGGGAGGAGACCATGTTTCTATCACTCTCCTTCCCTCCTTCCAGATAACAACCTCATTGTGCTGTAAATAACCTTAGAGATTGTGAATATACCACAACGTGTTACTGTAATTCTATTACGTTCCCAGTAACAAGTAAAGTTAGGCTTTACAATTTCCAAAATAGTAATTATATTACAGTTACTAATCCAAGTAATGCTGCGTTACATCGTTGACAGAATTCAATGTGTTTTTGTCCTCCTATAACGTTAGATTACATTTGTGCACGGCCCTCGGTAGATGACGTGTGAGTGCGGGGCTGGCAGGTCGGAGCGAGGTCACGTCGGCTACTAGCCAAAAAACAGCATGGAGGGTGAGGATGAGATGTAACGTTACACGATAGCGGTCAATTGTAAACTATGTGGGAGGAGCAAAAAGTTTACAGCTGTAAACATGTTGATGAAGCATCTGACACTGCAGCATAACGACAACGTGAAACTTAACATCTGACACTGCAGCATGACGACAACGTGAAACTTAACATCTGACACTGCAGCATGACGACAATGTGAAACTTAACATCTGACACTGCAGCATAACGACAACGTGAAACTTAACATCTGACACTGCAGCATGACGACAACGTGAAACTTAACATCTGACACTGCAGCATGACGACAACGTGAAACTTAACATCTGACACTGCAGCATGACGACAACGTGAAACTTAACATCTGCCACTGCAGCATGACGACAACGTGAAACTTAACATCTGACACTGCAGCATGACGACAATGTGAAACTTAACATCTGACACTGCAGCAGCATGACGACAACGTGAAACTTAACGCATAGAATATCGTAAGGTTATGTATATAACCAAGTTCTGTGAATGCTAGTGACGCTCAGCGTCATATTGCATATATCTCGCTTCAGCGTATATACACTGAATAATTTCAAAATGTACCTTTACATACCAACATCTGTCTGACCACACCCCCATCTGCTGCCTACAGTATATAAGCAGGGGTGGGGCCACACACTCATCTCCTTCCCAAAAAATTTCACCACAATGAAAAATCAAGGGCCGCAGGGGCGCCTAGACGCTGAGCGTCACTAGCATTCACAGAACTTGGTTATATACATAACCTTACGTTCTGTATCATGCTAGCTTCCGCTCAGCGTCATATTGCATAACAGGAGCTGAGCGGGAGCTAGAAGCTCGACAAATGTACCCCGCTGCGGCCCCCCACAACCATCAGACCGGAGAGGACCGAGCCCCCCCGACCCTCCCTAATGGAGGATACCCTCCCTATTGGAGGACGGGAGGGAGACGGATCCGACCGTGCAACTCAACGCACAGGGTGAGCAGACCGTGGCTTGACCCCACGACTACGCACACGCACAACCCGCATGCCACCAGGGAACGAACGGAAGGAACAAACCTCGTTACTGCCCCCAAAATCACGGGGTCAAGAGCAAACTCAACCCTGTGGTAACGCCGTAGCAGCGGAGCGCGAAGGAAGACCCAGACCCACTGAAGGGACTGGATCCCCCGGAAAAAGGGGGCCTGGAGAGGTCAATGACGCCACAGCATCAAGACCTCACCAGGCGGTCACTTAGTGACACCGCCCCCCACATCGCCAGCGTATTCGGACAGGGCCCCTCCAAGAGCGGGCCCTTCCCCCCACTAGTACGCCGCCTGGCACACTGACTCTGCAACACAGGCAGTCAGCATGGCTATAACTCGAAGCACTCAAGATGCTACACTACAGCGGGAGGGGTCGGTCTCTCAATCCAGGCAGCAGGCATTTGACCCGAGCCTGGAGCACTGCAGGCGAGACAGGCGCCAAAGGGGTCAACTGAAAACAGCACCCCGGCGGAAGGGGCGTATGCTGGCATTGTTGCACACCATGACAAAGCCTCCACCAAAAAACCCCGACCCAGAGGGGTCGAGGCAGAGAAGGCCGACACGATTGGCAGACGTCATGAACGTGCAGGGGCACACTCAACCGTGTAACCTGGGAGTTGACTCTGCTCCAACACACCAGGGAATCAACCACCCTCTTGGTACCACATGCAGTGGTTGTTCCTATAACCCCTCAAGAAAAAACTCCAAAACACACTGGCTACACCGCAGTACAAGTGTTTCAGTTTTCAAAAAGGGTTATTCCAGGCTTACGGGTCGACGAAACACAACTTCGGACCGGGCCCGGCGGCCCGGGAAGCACACAGGGATGCCAGAGGAGGTCCATAAGACCACCCCAACAGCCCCCTCTTCGCCATGCGTAAGAGAGGAGCGAAAAGAATGGAGAACCAGCCCCTTCATGATAATGCCAGGTACAACATGTACCCAACAAAGGGTTTCCATAACGCCCAACCCTGTGACACCCGGTCCGACCCGGCAGCGTGTACCACTTCCGCAACGGATTCGATTTCCGGGGTTGCCCTGATTGGCCGCCATGGCCGCGTGACACGCAACGGCCCCGCGGCAGCCCCAGACGCGGCAACGCCAGACTGCTGTGTTTCACTGCCGCTTTCCCACTTCAACGCCGCAGCAAGTGCAGAGCTGTTTAATCACTTTCCCCACTGCGTTACCAGTGACGCAACGCTGGAGTTCACTTCGCCTTGCTGAATTAAAGAATGAATAAGTTAAGCGTGTCAATTCAGCAGTCAAAGTGTACTGTATAAATCTAATTCATTAGACGGCCGACGTACGGCTCTCTTATGGATATATAATGGATATTTTATTTATCTGCCACCATGGTCTAATGGTTAGTCCTCGTACCTCTCACGCGGGGGCCAGCCGTGTATAGGTGTAACAGACTGACAGCCAATGAAATGGGTGCATTTGTCACACTGTCCAAGGAGCTGAACTGCTCTCGTGCAGCCGTGTTCGAATCCCGGTCGGGGCAAAAGCCTGTCATACATTATCAAAGATAAACAGCTATGTTGAATCAATAAACATGAATATCACTAAATAAACATGAATATTGCACAGATTTAGATTATAATAGTAAAGCTATTATAATAGTTCAATGGTTGTGATGGCAAAGTTTGCGTCAGGTTCCTTACTGTATATTTGCATATCGTATGTCACAAATGTAACAGTACTATATACCTGTATGTCATGTATGTCCCTGTCATAAATGTCATGTATGTCATAAATGTCACTATGAATTGAAAATGGGGGACCCTGATGTAAACAAGACAAATGTATTTCTCTGCTCTGCATCCCCTTAAACATTTTGTGTATTGAGCCGTACTGTATTGTACCCATTCTGCAATCTGTTAAATAAAGTTTTCATTCATTAATTCTGTCCCTGTCTCTCCTTGTTGCACATATTTAGATTATCATTAGATTGTAGTGGCAGAGGTTTTTGTCAACTTAAATCATGTTTCTTAATTTATGCACAGGACTGTGTGTGGATGACCACAGGCCTGTGGTCCCCAACACCTCTGGGGTCAAACACCATCTCCTCAGTCTTCTTAACATTTAAAACCAGACAGTTATTGTCGCACCAGTTTACAAACCACAGGATTTCCAAATAATAGTCAGCTAGGTCACTGTCATTCTTAATTAGAGCTAAAATGGCAGCGTCATCAGGAAATGTTCATATCATATCTGGTGAATTACCTAGCTCATGGAAGTCGGCCATGGTTCTCCCCTTGTTAAAGGGTGGAGACCCCTCTGACCTAAATAATTATCGCCCTATTTCCAGATTGTCTGTAATGGCCAAAGTCTTTGAATCTCTTGTAAACAAACTGAAAGAGTTTCTAGCTGACCATAATATTCTTAACAAGTCTCAGTCAGGCTTCAGATCCATAGTACTTCAGCGACTATGCTAGTCTCAAATGACATAATTGAAGCACTAGACAAGAAAAAACACTGTGCAGCATTGTTTGTTGATCTGTCTAAAGCGTTTGACTCTGTGGATCACGCATTACTGCAGAGGCTTGGCTGCATATAGGTCTTGGTAAAACGGCTTTGAGCTGGTTTAAAAACTATCTATCTGAAAGAACTGTGTCTCAGTAATAATAATAATAATAACTTTATTTGTATAGCACCTTTCATACAGGGGATTGCAGTTCAAAGTGCTTTACATCAGTAAGAAATAAAACATAAAATCAGTGTAAAACAAGCAGCAAGAGCAAAGCATAAAGTGGGATAAAATAATGCAGATATATTAATCAATTCATATCAGAACCTCACGTTCCAATATGCTTCTGTAATCTGTTACAAAACATGATAAGGTTATAGTATGCACCCAGCAGATAGTAGGGCGTAAATATAAAAGTAGAAATAAGTCAAATGAGCAGACATATAAAATCACAGTTTTTCACATTAGGATCTAACATCCTTTAGGCCAGCGGTTCTCAACAGGGGTTCCGAGAGCTGCCAGGGGTGCCGCGAGATGCCTGATGGGAATGTTTCTTTAAGAATATAGAATGACAACTATTTAACTAAACAAATAGTCTATCTAGTGCTTCATGTGTACAATAATTGCCTAATCTAATAACATGAACTAAAAAAGAAATCGATCAAAATGTCTTCACACGTTTCGTAAAGTTATTATAGAAACTTTACCAACTTAACGTCCGCGGCAGGCGTCATTGCTTTTACCAACAGATTTTCCAACGCATTTCCAGAGCAGTCGCATTCGTGTGACGTCACATCACGGGTCCTATCTCCGTTACAGAGCCGGCTCGCGGCTCTGGTCCGTTATCAAGGAAATGCAAAGCGATAATAATCACTAAATGCATTCAGTGCTGGATCTAATCAAATGGATTTATCGAGACACGTTATGGAAAGTTCAAGACCGGATCACACAAGCTTCTGAAAAGTGCTTTACACGCGACGGTGATGGGCTATTCACCAAGTGCACCAAGTGAGTGCTGCTGTGTTATGATTATTATGACAAGTAACTCACGATGCAGCACTTAAGGTGTTGATACCATTCAGCACCACATATTTGTGTGAAGCTGGATTTTCATCCATGACAGCTCTGAAAACAAAATATAGGGCCAAGTTGAGCCTTGAGGATGACATGCGTGTTGCCTTGTCATCGATCTCCCCACGTATTGACCGTATCATTAGCTAGAAGCAGCAGCAGACCTAGAGCCCCTTTCGTGACTGTGATGCACCGAGTGAATCCACAGTCACTTGCTCCTAAATAGGAAACCAACCTAGATTCACCCTGAAGGACTGCTTCTAACCGAACCGTTCGTTATACAAGAATCACAGAGACATTTCAAAGGTACTCACAGTTGCACGAGGGTTTCGGACAGAGATACAGGATGGTTTGAAAGCTCGGCGTTGCTAATAAACATTGTAAATAATTGTTATAAACTGGTCAGCACTGCATTATTTCCGGCATTGGGTGCATGATGCGCATGCGCTGTGATCACAACCAGGCAGCCAACGCCGGAAATAATGCCGTTTTGAGCAGTCTATAAAAATTATTTAAAATTACTTTCAAACCACCCCGTATCTCTGTCCGAACCCCTCGTGCAACTGTGAGCACCCTTGCCATGTCTCTGTGATACATGTATAACGAGCGGTTCGGCCAGAACTAGTCCTTCATGATCAACATACGTTGGTTTCCTATTGAGGAGCAAGTGACTGTGGATTCACTCGGTGCATCACAGTCACAGAAGGGGCTACAGCAGACCTCACACTGAGCTAGAAATGTCCACAAGTGCTTATTTTCTGTATTATTTATAATTTGAGACATTTTGAGAAATGGTCACACTAGTTATTTTTTTTTGAAAACAGTGCAGCTGCAACAGAGCACTTTATTGATATTTTTCTGTATTTAAAAAGATAAATACATGATTTTCTGTTTGAGAAATGGTCACACTATGTTGTTTTTTATGGAAAACAGTGCAGCTGCAACAGAGCACTTTATTGATATTTTTCTGTATTTAAAAAAATAAATACATGATTTTCTGTTTGAGAAATGGTCACACTATGTTATCTTTATGGAAAACAGTGCAGCTGCAACAGATAGCACGTTAGTGATCCTTTTCTGTATTTAAAGAAAAATACATGATTTTCTGTTTGAGAAATGGTCACACTATTGCTATATTTATTTATACATTTAGACCTGAAACGCCTGCTAATAATGCATTATATAGCCTGCACACAAATGTGTTTCCCTGTTTCAATGGGTTAAATAAACGTTATTTTGAAAGCAAGCACTTTTGTCATCATCACCGGAAAAGTCTTTACCGTATGTAGGGGTGCCCTGGAATATTTTTTTGGACACAGGGGTGCCTTGGCAGCAGAAAGGTTGAGAACCCCTGCTTTAGGCCACCTTGTTTATGGTTTGATTCAGTTTTAGTAGAATGTAAAATACATGAATGATGAAATGAGCACATAAAGTGCAGACATACTATAAAATCCTCTGATATATAAAATAAAGGAGAATAAAGACATGGGGAATAAAACATCCCTCCAGGCCTCCAGCTCCCTCTGAAAAAACTCTGTCTCAACAAAGTCCTGGAATGGCATCCTGGGATTGGTGAGTCCTTCTGCTGCATAGGTCTGGAAGACCTTAGTGGAGCAGTAGAAGTATCTCACCGCTCCAGTCTGATAAAAAAAAAAGTGGATGGTGGAGCCATCTCTGAGGAACCGGGACTTTGGCTGACCACAGGCGAGGGAGTTGCGTGTCCTCTTGGGGAGCCGCTGTCGTTGTTGCTGCTGCTGCCCTCTCCAGCATCTCACTGAATGAATGAATGAATGAATGAATGAATGAATGAATGAATGAATGAATGAATGAATGAATGAATGAATGAAAACTTTATTTAACAGATTGCAGAATGGGTACAATAGAGTACGGCTCAATACACACAATTGTTAAGGGGATGCAGACCAGAGAAAGACGTTTGTCTTGTTTACATCAGGGTCCCCCATTTTCGATTCATAGTGACATTTATGACATACACAACATACATGATGAAGTGAATTCCCAGCTTAAATTCCCTATTTATTACTTCTTTCTGCGTTGTGATTTAAACCTTTTTACAAGCTCTTGGGATCCACTCTGTTCTAAATGCAGATAACCAGTGTTTTAACTTGGTTACTGCCTTCTATTTACCCAGATTGAAAATACGGCGCGGCCGTTGAAATGAAGCGAGATCTGAGCGGTTTGAAAAGGAACCCGTATTTAATGAAAAAAGGATTTCAATTAGATGTTACAAACGAAATCTTTGAAAGAATGGTGCAATGAATTCTGCCGGTAGCATTCGCTATGCCGAAGGTCAGTAGAATTCAGTCTAAATTCTCAAATAACAAGCTCTGTCTAAAAACACGTCTCGTCTTCGATTCTGCTGCGTCGATTTCTTCTCCTGCTGGGTCTGTTGTGGAGAAAAAGGGTGTGTGTTCTTTGTTGCTTCCTGGGTCCTGTTCGGGTGTGTTCTGATCCTCCTGGCACGGAGTCTTTGCTAATATCAAATTTAGGCTCCGCCTCTAGTTTTACGGCAAGCGGGCGTTTTCCAAACTCATACCGAGCTCTCTGATTGGAGAAACAATATCTCTGGCTTTCATTGGCTAACTCACTACCGTGACGTTTTGAACTAATTTTAGGTCACGGAGTGGCTTCAAATGGTCTTTTCTTTGATCTTACTGCTCTTTTGTTTCAGCAGAGACAAACTGGCATCTCTCATGGCAGTTTCTTTGTTGGACCAGATGGGCCTAGGGCCCTGGGTTGTAAAATCACCCATGTTATTGACTTTCCCAGGAAGGATCAAACGAGACACTATCTCTTACTCAATAAGCGTCTGCCTGTTTCAACCCCCCTCCACAGAGATTAGAGGAAGCCTGAACCAGCAGCTGCATTACTAAATCAGCGGTGTGTCTCGTTTCTTGTACTTTAGGAGCGGGGGAAGAAAAGTGTATGTATTTTACCTCTGTGTTTTCGCCATTCTGTGCTTCATGGTATACAGTACAATAAACACAGTTTGGCTGGAATTCTACTACAGTTTCCCCGGTTTGGGGATTGATGATCCCCAAGATACATGTTAGTAATTCCTCAAACAAACTGTTTACTATTACCTTAACCTTATTGTTTAACCTAATTACCTCAGAGCCAAACCTTTCCAGAATCCTTCAGACTCATTTTCCATATTTGTTAGTATCATTTGCTTTCAACACCCACATTACTCCCTCCCCCACTGTCCGACTATGGACCCATCTTTTATTTACACAGTTCTCTATTCACGCACACCGTTTAACAATTTCCACTCATTTTGCAGGTTATATACAATGTTATCAGTTATATCAATTTCACTTCCGTCTAGGTCCGTCCCTTTATACAAAAAGATGATCGTACCAATTACCAGGTTTAGACTATACTTTATGTGTTTTTTATCCAAATGTGTCTGTTTTGTGCAATTCACTCTGAAAGAAAAGACCTTACATTGCATTTACTATCTAAACATTTCTAAAAAAGGAGAGAGCTTAGCTAATGAAAAATCAAAAATTAATATGTACACGCCCTCTCCAAGGCCTATCAGTTACACTATCCCTTCCTTTGCCTATGTATATCGTTTAGGCTTCTTGATGACTCGTTGTGGTCGAGTATCTTGTTCCGGGCTTGTGCTAAGCACTGGTTCCTCTGGCTCTTCCGGTACCTTCTCCATGTCCACAGAGGAGAAGTTATTATGTTCCAATTCATAATCCTCTCCTCTGTCTGGTTCCTGTAAAAACGCTTTGACCCTTTTAACCTCCTTCCAGTTAAGAGTACCCTCCTCCCGTTCGGATGCACTCCTTGCCCTACTTAGATGCACCTCTCCCCTCCAGGATCAGGAGATACCACGTGTGGGGAAACCGGCTTTTTCAGGGCCGCATTGCCGCCTACACTGGACCCCCTCTCACCCAACCAAGGATACAGGCCTCCACTTCCAGGCTAAGGTCTCCTCACATGAACAGAAGAAGTCCCCTTATTTTACCTTCAGGTGCAGTTTAAGGCTGGGTCCCTTTCCAATCTTAGGAGAGACAATTCAGATTCCTCTGAATTGACACCCCTCATCCCTCTGCTTCCCAGCATTTTCTTTTCAAAAACACTGATCACAGAAGCACAGCTCGCCTACTAACCCTGTATCGGCTAGTAAGGTTACCGTGGCCTGACTGTACATTGAGCCAAGTGCATTTATGCCCATACTGTCCAGTCACTCACGGTCCCCGTCCCGCTATCTGTGACTATAAGCAGGGGTCATAACGCTCTCCTGACCGGCTGGCGACCCAGTCGATAGCGACCTCATAGTCCGTCATCAAGTCAGGACCCCAAGCAGCTGACTGTCCGTAGTACCTATCAGCCACTCAGTTTAGAAACCGACGGTCTTGTCCCCACCCCGCTTGCTCTGGGCATGGAAATATTGACCGTTTTCGCCAGCCTTGCCTGTTCATGGCAGGAGCTGTGCCCCCTACGGTGCACCGCCCTGCTCCTAGGTGTGGACTGTCGCCCACGTACCACCCAGTGCCCACACCAACTTATGTGCGACGTTTCCTGGGCCGACTAGGCGGTGCCACAGTGGTATGTTATTTCATACCTCGTTACGCACGAGGGCCTTCAGTTTCTCCCCAGCACTATAGAATGTGTTTAACGTGCGCCCAGACTCTTGCGAGCCCACTGCCGCCTGTTGAAGGCTAGAGGTTCGGGGTGCCTAATCCCCTCCCTAACCTTCATCTTCTACTGGTGGCCAATCGTGGCCCCCTCGGTCTGGCTCGCCATAATCATCCGGGTCTTCCCCATCGTTTGGGGTTAGCGCCGCCTTCACTTCGCCTTCGTGTAACGGTTGCGACGCCCCGGTTTTACCGTCAAGGTCTTGTGGTTCAGGTTCCCATTCTTGGTCCGTATTGGTTGCTTTTACACAATGAGTAACGTGAAACCACATAGGCGATCCTTCAACTTGTAAAGCCCTCTCGGTGGCTCGAACGACTTTGTATGGCCCTTCCCGTCTCGCGCCAAACCACTTGCGTCTAAATACTTTGACATAAACGTAGTCGCCTGGTATGATTTGAGGTGTAGTCTGCCTATTCACCTCCTCCCCGGTTTCATGCTCCTGTCTACTGGAGACATGAACCAGAATACTTTTGTGTATCTCTGACATGTATTTTACGTACTCACGCATGTCGTTGTCCAGGATGTCCAAACTCGGACCTTTGCCTGTCGCGCGCAAACCTGGTACTACCATGCAGCGACCTAGCATCATTTCGTGCGGTGTCAAACGCAGACCGCGAAGTTCGCACGAACGACAAGTAAACCGTACTAGAGGGAGAGCGTTCAACCAAATCAGTCCTGTGTGTTGACAGATCATTACCAGCTTATTTTTAATTCGTTTTTAACCGTTTTCTTCTTGTTGTACCTTGTGCTAACCACAGCCTCCTCTTTGTTGTGTGCAGGTCTCGGTACTGCTCCAATTTTCCACAGAAGGAAACGATTTTCCCTCTGTCCTTATTTGCATTTTGGATTATTATTTACAAAACACATAATAGATTGGAAACATTTATTTTCGCAGATACATTCTCTACTGTTCCGCATTTTGACAATACATAATTCTCCAAATCATTTATCTATGTATTTTACAGCTTCTTACGTTAGCATCCAATCAAATCACCTTTGTCTCATTTCTTATTTGTGCTGTACTGTTTTACTAGATCAAATATCTCAAGCTCAACACAACTATCCACACCCTTAAAAGTGGAATATTCATTATTTCACTATCAATACCTTGTTTCCCGACAGCTCCTCGGTCCGGACAGCCAGCTCTAGACGAGGCCAATCACCAACAGAACCTATGTGCATGGTCAACAAACCACAGTCTCTTTAAACACTCATCACACACACTCCGCCAGCTTTCAACAAGCCGGTGCAGAGCCTCCCATAAGTCAATCATCAAATTCACATGTCTGCACCCTACATGAACACTATCTGGCCAATTTGCGACCAGAAACCTACAGAGCTTTCTATAGACAGAGAAATATGTTTCCCCAACACTTAACATAACCCAACATGTGACACAACCCCCCAGATTCTACATCTGGACTCTTAATGAGCGGAAAACAAACCATGAACCAGCTCCCGTCCATTCTCAGTTTCCAGCTCATTATATCAGACTTCCTACCAGTCTCGCTGTGTCACCACCACCTGCTATCCCTGACCAGCGAGAGATCCCTCCCAGCCAGCCAGTTCCTAAAAAATATAGTCAAACAAAAACAAAGAAAATTGTAAATAAACAAAAAAATTGTGAGTGCCTAAATGCTACACACTCATCCAACAGAATTAACTATCATCTAGAGGCATAAACCCCTGCAACCAAATTAAATAGTCCTTTGTTTCCAACTCTGTCTAACATTAAATGTTCCATTGTTCCTGTCTAAAACCATTAATTTTGTTAGTTTGATTAGCTCATGCAATATTCAGTTACGTCATCCCTCTATAGCCCCAACTTACCCTGGTTAGTCTTCCAAACCATTTTAGTAACTCGCACACCTAATCAAACCTTATCTATGTATCCTCATCTCTATCCTTATTTTAATCAGTCTCATTCTCTTCCGACTGAGCTAGCCGGGCCATTGTTCGCACACCCCCGTGAGATATGACCAGTCTCCCCACACGTCCAACACACCACCTTCCGCACCGGGAATCCAATCGGATTCCGGCCTCTGTCTCCTTTTGGTCGTGGTTGCCACCCTTTGTGTCGCGGCCCAGTTCCCTGTCCGGGCAACGGAGCACAGGGCACTCTTTGATCACGGCGGCCTAGGTCAGACGCCTGAAGCATGATCTCAACAGCTGTCGCTTCTAGTAGCGCAGCCTTTCTTGCCAGTTCTCGTCCCAATCTCTGAATCTCGTGTGCGGCTTGACCAATCTCCAGCTGTATCTTCATCAGATCTCGATGAACTGCCTCGTGTTGTTCGAACGCTGTCACAAACGCTCTCTGTTGTCTATAGGATGCTGCCTCTTCCCCCATCTCAGCACCGGCGGTTTGACTTCCCATCACTGGGCTGGGCCGATGTTGAGGTAGCTGTCGATGGACAGCACAGGGTTGGTTCTGTTCCGGACGGCTTTGGGGAACAGCCTGTGGCAGCAGCTCTGCAGAAAGGTCTCCAGCAGGAACTGGGCCGGGGCGGCGAGGAGGGTCTGCTCGCTGTCTGGAGCACACACGTACTGGAACGGCCTGATGGGGGAGGGGTTCTCCATCACCATGTGTTTGGGTTTGACCACAAAGTCGTTGTGTCCTCCGAATGGAATGTGTTTCTTCCCGCCTCTCATCTTGGCTTCGGTGCTGAGGGCAGGTTGGACATGGGGGCTGTAGAAGCTGTTCGTGTATTCCATACCTGCTGTCGGTCTCAGTTCCAGCCATCCGGCCAGAGTGGATTTCACGGGACCGCTGTAACAACGCTGCCCTCCTCAGTCTCTTTTTCTGTACCTTGGTTAAACTGCAGTCGCCTGCAATGGACACTCCAGCTTGAATCGGTTCTGGTTGGAGTAACACCGTCGTCACTGGTTCACTCCCCTGTATTGGAACCAAAGTCAACATTGCCAGTCCTTTTGTCGTACTGGTCACATGAGAGAAGTCCATATCAATCAGGTCATTATCACTGGTAAAGTCTATCTGGGAAATGTCTGCAGAGGCTCTCGGCCTACTCCCCCCAATGGCCCGATCACTAAGCCCCTTTTCCATATTGTTGTTATTGTTATTCTATTGTTAATAATATTGCATTTACCGCTCCAGTTGTTCCTATCAATGTTCCACTAAGGTGAACTTCCTATGTTACTGTCATTCATTCCACTTCAAACGCTCCTGTAATACCGTTTGAAAAAACAAGTTTCTCTGTCTTCCACTATTTCTACTTACTTGAGTTAAAACACTCACACTGTCAACATTTTACTGTGCAGACAAGGATTGATAACTGGCTTATCATTCATACTTATACCAAGGCTCATTACAGCCGGCCCGTTTCCCCAGATGGTTATGGAAATCGTTCAGAGCTCCTGTCCAGTCGAGCACCTGTATGGGAAGAAAGCAAAAACATCCAGACTTAATACAGTGGCATTTCCCTGTTATCTCCACTATTCGTTATGCATTGGAAATGTCGGGCAACACTATACTAAAATATTTAGCAAGACACAGTGTGATCTGTTTGAAAATAACGATATAACGATACAGCTTATCTCGTTCGATCTCTGTCAACACACTGGGTTCCTATTTTTTGTTGAATCTCCGCTCTCCTTTACTTCCGCTTGATCCTGCTCCAATTCTGATACTCCTCGGAAAACCAAAACATCTTGATTAATATAGTTACATTCATTTTTTACATTCTTTTTCATTATTCAGTACCACACCCCCCAGGGGACACCTGTCACCCAGACACGTGTCCCCCAGAGGTAATCTAAAGAATGCCACAGACGCCGCGCCACGCACGCCGTGAGGTGCCGACCCTGTTTTACTGAAGAGACCTTGACAGCCCCTCCACAGCGGCCTAAACCCACCTCACCACAGGTACACAGCAGACAGCATCCCGGCAACCTCTCCCGTGCTTCAGGCCAGTATCCCCAGAGTCCAGTGCCCTGCCGGACGGCCATGCATAGCCGACCAGACCCAACACCGAACCCCGGGCACACCGCCCCACATCACACAGCCCTCCAAACGTACTTACTATGGGAAAAAAAAAAAACACAATTGTACACACAATCCTATCCCGTCAATTGCAACGCACGGTCGTCCAGGAACGTCCCCCGCCTCACACCCACATGCACGCCCCGGCCCTCCCACTCCCCAACCCTGAATGTCCACCACCCAGATCAGAGAATAGTCGCCAGCGCGGACGCCGGGCACCACGGCTTTATCGGAACGCCCACACCTACCCTGCCACCCTCCGCGCCAACCTTCATCACCATCATTGCATACGCAGGCGCAACCGAGCGGTGTGGGTCCCCAGACGCAGAACCAGCCGCGCCGAGAGTCTTGAACACGTACGTCACACACACCCTGATAACATTCACACAAACTACTACAACCGCAAACATCACCCACAGCACACAGCAAATACTTAGCAATTGTCCATCCTATGTAACCTAACCAACTTAATAAGTCCCAAACTCAACCTACCGCCTTTGAAACCTTACAGTAAACAGCAATAAACAATATACCTAGCACTACACCGCGTTTGAAACCCATAAAAAACTCTATATACAGGCCCTAACCTAGGAGAGAAAGAGAAGCGTTTCGGGGGGGGGCCGAGGGGGGGGAAGTACATGGAAGAGAGGCGGTGTTGAAATGAGGGGAGCGAGCGAGATGGGGGGGGGTAAGAGAGAGAGAGAGGGAGAGGGAAAGAGGGGGGAGGTGAGAGGGAGAGGGGCGAAAGGGAGAGGGAGGGTGAGAGAAGGAAAGAAAGAGAGGGGGGGGGTGAAAGAGAAAGAGAGAGAGAGGGAGGGGAGGGAAAGAGGGGGGGGGAGGCGAAAAGGGAGAGGGAGGGTGAGAGAAGGAAAGAAAGAGAGGGGGGGGGTGAAAGAGGAAGAGAGAGAGAGGGAGAGGAGGCGAGAGAGAGAGAGAGAGAGAGAGAAAGAGAAAGAGAGAGAGAGAGAGAAAGCGAAAGAGAGAGAGAGAGGGAAAGAAAGAGGGGGGGGTAAGAGAGAGAGAGGGAGGGGAGGTGAGAGGGAGAGAGAGAGAGAGAAAGAGAAAGAGAGAGAGAGAAAGAAAGAGAGAGAGAGAGAGAGAGAAAGAGAGAAAGAGAAAAAGAGAGAGAGAAGAGAGAGAGAGAAAGAGAGAGGGAGAAAGAGAAGAGAGGGGGAGAGAGAGTGTACAATGAAAGCGTTCTGTGAGCAGAATCCAAACATATTCATCCTGTCCACTACTGCCCCCTACCGTATTCCTAAATAAACTCCACCTTCCCCTTAACAATGGACGCTCGCCACCCCTACCAAGATGGACGCTCGGTACCCTCCCAAAATGGACGCTCGGCGCCCCTTCTAAGATGGACGCTCGGCGCCCCTTCTAAGATGGACGCCCCCTCGCGAGACATACCGAGAGTCCCGTCATGCCATGACGTCAGCACAGTTAGCTTAGCATGTTAGCTTAGCATATTAGCTCCGTTAGCTTCAACCTAGCACGCGCTTACGACGTCACATCCGGCGACCGCTTTAGCCGTTAGCGCGGCTAAGTAGCATTAGCTTAGCTGCTCCCATGATCCCATAAAAACGTTCCCAACGACCCGTTCCGCCGCGCGGGCCGTCCCCTCGCAACGTTAATACAATACCACATACCCCACAACAGAATCCTATTTCCCTCAAAACGCCTGTGTAGTGATCTAATTAGAAATATAAAAACATAATATCAAAACACTAGTTTGACCCCTCCGTCGTCATTTCCGGCGAGCTTAGAACGACTTCCGGGTCGGGTCTAGAAAATCCCGATCACCTTAAACATTACATAACTGGTTTTATCCGCCACGAATATGAAAACTTTTAAGTGCCCTACATATCCCCGTAATCTCAAGACACTATCGATCGACCTTATACATTTGAATTACGTCTACTTTTCCCCCCGTTCGCTCCGGTGCCCAGAGGCTAATACAGCAGCTAACCGCTGCTGCGTTCGACGGGCCTCGGAAAACCGGCGTTTCCATTAAACTCCCCCACGGCCAATCGGTGACTTAAATTACATAATAACATAACTATACTCTCACACATCCCACCAATCACTCCTAACCATAAACATTCACCCCTATCGCCCCATTCACAACATACAGTATTAAACCGTCCCAGGCAAACCGTTCTCAGTCATATTATAAGTGCCACTTTACAGATTTAATCTATATACTTCACACATGTTAAACCTAACCATAAGTCCTTTCACTCATACACAAACATCATACACTAACAATTGTTTAACCATAGCTTGCAACATACGAGTCCACCTTAAGTACTATTCTAATGTTTACAGCCTATCGCTGCAACATACGAGTCCCATGTTACAGCATAGCTTGCAACATACGAGTCCTATGTTACAGCATAGCTTGCAACATACGAGTCTACCTCAAGTACTATTCTAATGTTACAGCCTATCGTTGTTTAAATTTAACACGTCCGGCGGTGCCCAGGGTTAAACTAGACTCTATTCATGCTCCATCTCTACTGTAGAAAATACTACGCAAATGTGCTAAAGCCAATACTATAAGGCGTACTATGCACATGTTCCCCTTGCTTAACCCTGAGCACAAACCTAGACATTGTCTCTAAATACTTCCATACCTTTTTTTTTTAATGTTCCGACCTCGGGCAGCGTCTCGTTCACTAGTGCTAAAATTCTACTGTAGAACGTACAACGCAAAATTGTGCTTAACACCATTACTGTAAGGTATACGATAGCACAGTGTGGTTAAAAATCCTGCTTACAGGACCTATAAACACACACACAGCCTCGAGTCGCCACCCTTTGGTCAGAACATTCCATTTAATATCTAATTACAGTCATACTTTTAGCAACCCCCCGTTGGTTCGAATAGAGCCCTCATTTTCATCATCACACTCACCTCTTAGCGACTTCCAGTCACTTGAAGACGGATCGATTGATCAGTTGATTCCTCGTTAGACCGTTCGTGAAGAAAGCGAAGAGAGGCGAGAAAAAAAAAATAATAACTTCTCTTTGTTGTGAAGAAAAAAAAAAAACGAGCGCGTCGATTCTTGTCACGGCACCACAATTGAAGTGAATTCCCAGCTTAAATTCCCTATTTATTACTTCTTTCTGCGTTGTGATTTAAACCTTTTTACAAGCTCTTGGGATCCACTCTGTTCTAAATGCAGATAACCAGTGTTTTAACTTGGTTACTGCCTTCTATTTACCCAGATTGAAAATACGGCGCGGCCGTTGAAATGAAGCGAGATCTGAGCGGTTTGAAAAGGAACCCGTATTTAATGAAAAAAGGATTTCAATTAGATGTTACAAACGAAATCTTTGAAAGAATGGTGCAATGAATTCTGCCGGTAGCATTCGCTATGCCGAAGGTCAGTAGAATTCAGTCTAAATTCTCAAATAACAAGCTCTGTCTAAAAACACGTCTCGTCTCGTCTTCGATTCTGCTGCGTCGATTTCTCCTCCTGCTGGGTCTGTTGTGGAGAAAAAGGGTGTGTGTTCTTTGTTGCTTCCTGGGTTCTGTCCGGGTGTGTTGTGATCCTCCTGGCACGGAGTCTTTGCTAATATCAAATTTAGGCTCCGCCTCTAGTTTTACGGCAAGCGGGCGTTTTCCAAACTCATACCGAGCTCTCTGATTGGAGAAACAATATCTCTGGCTTTCATTGGCTAACTCACTACCGTGACGTTTTGAACTAATTTTAGGTCACGGAGTGGCTTCAAATGGTCTTTTCTTTGATCTTACTGCTCTTTTGTTTCAGCAGAGACAAACTGGCATCTCTCATGGCAGTTTCTTTGTTGGACCAGATGGGCCTAGGGCCCTGGGTTGTAAAATCACCCATGTTATTGACTTTCCCAGGAAGGATCAAACGAGACACTATCTCTTACTCAATAAGCGTCTGCCTGTTTCAACCCCCCTCCACAGAGATTAGAGGAAGCCTGAACCAGCAGCTGCATTACTAAATCAGCGGTGTGTCTCGTTTCTTGTACTTTAGGAGCGGGGGAAGAAAAGTGTATGTATTTTACCTCTGTGTTTTCGCCATTCTGTGCTTCATGGTATACAGTACAATAAACACAGTTTGGCTGGAATTCTACTACAATGACATCATGACATTTATGACATACAGGTATATAGTACTGTTACATTTGTGACATATACGATATGCAAATATACAGTACTGTTACCCATAGATCCTAACATGGATTATATACATATGACGGTGAGGAGACTGTACATTAGGAGGGGGTGGGTTGGTGGGAGAAAGAATATATACCTCACGATCTTCTCCACTGCAGCCTGGTGTGGCTGGAGCTGGTGGATTCACCAGGGCTGGCGGCAAAGTGGTGACATGGACACTGACCATTTGACTGCCTGCACAAACATAAACAAATTAAATAAAAATATTTTAAAAATCAATTGTTATTGAGAGAAAGTAAACTGGTGAAAAATAGACAACAAGTGATGTCAAGAGTCACTTTATTGTCCCATCAGCTGGGAAATTTGTCTTGGGCTTACACCCACTACAGCCACAGACACATACATACAGACATGACACAACACAACTGACTCCAAACAATACACAATATAAAATATTCAGTAAAGTACCTGCACAGCTTTTACAGCAACAGGAAGAGGAGGAGGAGGGGTTGACTTTAGGGACTTGGACCACAGCCTGGTTCAAGGTACTGCAGTCCAAACCTCTCCCCCGTGTCCCTGACAGAGAGGTGGAGCGCTGGGTATTTGATTAGCCATCACCATCTCCTCCGTCAGTGCTGCAGACTTGTCTTGCAAGGAGGGATTGTCTTTGATTCTCCTTGCCTCCTCAGAAGGGGTCCTGCTGTAGATGGCCCGGTGGACCCTTCCTGAAAGAGACATCCATCCTTCCAGGGAAGAAGTTGAACTTCTTCATTATTTCCTGTACAAAGCAAAACACTATATGACATATCTTTATATTACACAGACAAGCTGCAGCATTCTGGAACACCATCCCATCACACATCCGCGGTACTAATACACTCAGGTCCTTCACACACACTCTAAGCATGGCCATTAGCAAGTCACGTCTCAGTCCAGCTGCCCAACCCCTGTACACTTGCCCACTAGCCTGACTGTCCTGATTATGTATATGTGTGCCTGCCTGCATATACAGTGCCTATACTGTACATGTATGGGCTTTGATTTGTCCCTTGATTTGATTTTGTTTTTTTATAGATGCATGAATGCCTAGTAGTGAGTACAGAATATGTTTTAAATTGTTTTTATATTAGCTTTAATGTCCTTCTATTTTTCTGTTTGTTTCTGGCTTAAACATCTAGCCCAGGGACTACAACTGAAAACTAGCAACCCTGCTAATGTTGGCATATTTACATTCATTCATTTATAAATGTATAACTGTTGATTGATATGCACTGTCCCTGATCAAATAAACGGAGTAAAAAATAAAAGCATAGCAGATAGTGAAATAGATAGATAGGACACAATGTATTAATGTAACAGCTTTAATCAAATGTAAACGTTGCAAACTCCCATCTTAACGTTATTATATGATAGATCTGCTGTGCAGAAACAAAACAAGACAGTTTAACCTATTGGTATACTGTAGTTTACATTTGAAAAAGAAAACGAACTCAGTCACTCGGTAAATCAATTCAATTGGAGTCTCTTTAAACAGCGGCAACACAAACCCAATAACCTATTGGTAAACAAACGTATTGTTGAAAATATACACTGACTCCTGTTGTGACAGTGTTTAGGATCGTATTTAGTCGTTTAAACTCACCTTCAAACGTTAGTTTGCTGCTATTCGAAAGGCAACAGGTTAATGTTTCCACGTTCGCGTTTCAAAACACAATTCATGAGTAAATCCAAATGTTGAAAGAGTGCCAACACAGACCCAAAAACAGTTTACCCTATTGGTAAACAAACGTATTGTTGAAAATATACACTGACTGCCGTTGTGACATTGTTTAAGATATTATTGACTAGTTTACATTTGAAAAATAAACGCGACTCCAGTTGCAAAACAAGGTCTTCTTTTCTTCTTCTTCTTCTTCTTCTTCTTCTTCTTCTTCTTCTTCTTCTTCTTCTTCTTCTTCTTCTTCTTCTTCTTCTTCTTCTTCTTCTTCTTCTTCTTCTTCTTCTTCTTCTTCTTCTTCTTCTTCTTCTTCTTCTTCTTCTTCTTCTTCTCCTAAATGTGGATACAGCAGTGCAGCATCCACAAACTCGCAACAGCGCCACTATATGGCCAAAATAATACATGGTTTTGAATTATAGCTGGTGGGGAAAGTGATTAAACAGCTCTGCACTTGCTGCGGCGTTGAAGTGGGAAAGCGGCAGTGAAACACAGCAGTCTGGCGTTGCCGCGTCTGGGACTGCCGCGGGGCGGGGCCGCGGCGTGTCACGCGGCCGTCGCGGCCAATCAGGGCAACCCCGGAAATCGAATCCGTTGCGGAAATGGTACACGCGACCCGACATTTTTTCCCCTGAAAAAAGCACAAGTCCCTCAGGGTACCAGAACAGCAGATCTGCGTCCCCGGTGGACAACGGGTTAACTGACCTGGACCAGCGTGACCAGAACCAGTCCCGTGCCCTAACCACGCCGACATCCCCACTCCAAGAGAGGGGGTAGGTACGCGTGTCGATCTAAAACATGAAAAGAGGGCACCACCCAGACGGTCCCATTCGTACCGCGCTCAGTGGCGCACCCCAAGGGCGTGAGACCCCTCTACCTATGTTTTGATCTATTCCGTTAACATCCCCCAGATATGAACGAGAATCCGTCGAGACCTAGTAACAGGCGCTCGGAAGAGAAAACCTCCATCCCAGTTGCCCTATAAAAACGCTGTTTTAATAACGAGCAACCAAGGCGTACCAGCCTCATGCGTGATTCTTATCAGAAACACCCCGAGCCAGCACTATGTACGCGTCGAGACCCAAACACATCAATGGATAGTCTAACAAGACACCAGACATTGTTCCTCCAAGTCGCCTGGGAGAACGACAAGGAGCCGTCGTGCTTCATGTTCTTCCCTCTTTTTTATTTAAAAAAGAAAGAAACACAGACTGACATGAATCCCACGTGACGCACTGAACCAATACACACTCAATAATCGAATTGAATCGAATACACATACAATAGAGCAGAACTCCTTTTTTGAAGTTCTACTCACCTTGACAATCTGAGGAGGAGGCTCTGAAACTCTGAGGAGGCTCCCTCACTGGGAAGGAGAGTCCGAACTCACAGAAGGCACTTCTCCCTGAGGAGGAGCTTCGTGAGGAGGAGCTCTGACAACTCCCTGAAACAGATCCATAACATGGAACCTGAACAACTCACGGAAGTCTTACCAATAGAAACGCGCTCAGTGACGTACTCTATGGCGGGGGAATTTCCGCAGTGCACATGCCCAATTTTTCAGGGCGTGGGACCAGGAAATCCCCCCCCCCCCCCTACCCTGTAACGTGCCGGTTTTAACCCCTGACCAATCAGAAAAGGGGAGGAAAGGATTACCAGTTCACCCCTTTACGACCCCTCACCCCTGATATGATATAATGACAAAGTAGAGCATGACACAGTCATAGCATGCTACATGAAGCATCTAACAGCTTCACATAGCTCATGTGCTAACCTGCTATCTGAGTTTTACTAAGGAAAAAACACAGAACAGAGAGGGCCCCTTTAAGAGCCCCGGTCCAGACTTACACATGTGCTTCTGTGGGCCAAACCTAACCCAGTTGTAGATCACAACGACACACACAACCCTTCATCACAACAAAAAATGGCAAAGTATACTCTTACTACAGAGGAACGCCGTTTTTCATAACGAGAGAAGACACACGTCCTCGATTATGTAATGGCCACAGATGGTCACACATGATAAGTGACCAAACAACCTTTTCTTTAGGAAAAACTTGTTTCTCAAGCGGAAGCACAACCCCAGCAACTTAAGCTGAGGGTTACATTGTATCCCCACAAACACAGTGACACAATATATTGTAAACAACATGTCTGAGAGGAGGGGGGGGGAAGCCCCAGGGAACCGGGGGTTCACCCCTCCTATCTTACCCTTGATACGACCAAGTTGAACAGGTACCCCTGTTAATATGTGAACATGCTGTTCATTGTCATCACAGGCTGAGAAAAGATTGATTCCTCAATCACATGTCACTAAGCATAGCTTCACAGGTTAACTAACCCTCTTAGTTGTGAGTTCACCCACATTACAACGTTACATGAACACACATGTTCTCATCACAACTAACCAGTTCATTTTTACACATGTAAAAAACAACGCCGATTTACTATGGAGAGAGAAGCTATACCAGTGACAAGACAATTCACACACAACACGCGTCGTATCCTCAATGTATTGCAGCAACACATGTTTTGGAAACATCGTTATTACAAAACATTTAGAAGGGAAGAAAAGAAGAAGTGTTTAAAGTCCGGTCAGGACTCCTACCTTCACCCTGAGCGCAGGCCGAGAGGACTGCAAAACTGGTCAACGGGACACAGAGTCGAACCCAGCATCTCCTGCGTTGGTGATGAGGGTATGTCCGCTACGCCACCCAGCCGCCGTTCTCCATGTTGACGAAGTCCTTGCTGGCACTGGCACCCGGGTGTAGGGTCGACTAACATCCTCTGTCAAAGATGACGTCGTAGTCAGAGTGTTTAAGGCATGTTATAGTCACAGTAACGTTCCACAGTGTAGCATTAAGCTAACATCCGCTCTCGACTGATAGCAGCAAGCTAACGTTTCCTAGCCTTAGTGAATGCAACGGGCTAGCGCCGCAGCTAACAGCTGACTGGCTAACAGGTAGGCCACAAACTAGCACGCAAGCTAAGCAGCTATCACCTGAACTGTACACAACGACATAACAAGCCACACTTCAGACAGGCCGCTGTCAAAGTCCCTCCCCATCCTAAGAGGGAAGAAAAAAAGAAATGTCAAACACAGTTTTCAACAGTGATTTACCAGACATACAGCGGAGCCGGCACAATTCCCATCCGGGCTGCAGCCGACTTGAGCATGGATCTTCCGATAACGAAGATCAATGCCCACATGTCCTCGTTAGGGTGTACTTCCACATTCATGTGAAAGATGGGGCCTGCACGGGACAGAGAAGCATCCGCTCGTCCAGAGAATCCCGGGTTCAAACCAGGTCTCGGTCGCGGCCCACTAGGTTGACCATCATGGGCGTCAGACCAAGATCCTCCGTCCGCCGCTTAAGAAGCCGAGCAGAGGACCCCAGTCCGGGGTCGGCTTTTGTAAAATTGTCAGCTAACCCCCAT
The DNA here is from genome assembly GCF_963971535.1 of Notolepis coatsorum. Classification (NCBI taxonomy): domain Eukaryota; kingdom Metazoa; phylum Chordata; class Actinopteri; order Aulopiformes; family Paralepididae; genus Notolepis; species Notolepis coatsorum. Next base: position 124,498,968 of record NC_140169.1, read on the forward strand.
AGCGTTAACAGACAACTAGCGCTCGCAAGCAAAACAGTACTCACCCAACACGGAAGCAACCCAGTTTCTCACAACAGCCGGTGCCTCCCACAGTCCAGCTGTATGACCGGAGGGTCAATACCCATCCAGCCGCAGCAAGGAGGACTGCAGTTGGGGAGTATATCAGCGACGCGAGCCCCTAATACGAAAAAGCCGGTGGAGGTCAGAATGATCATCATCTTCCAGACACTCCAGTGACGAATATTATATTATATAGGCAGCAGATGGGGGTGTGGTCAGACGGATGTTGGTATGTAAAGGTACATTTTGAAATTATTCAGTGTATATACGCTGAAGCGACATATATGCAATATGACGCTGAGCGGAAGCTAGCATGATACAGAACTGAACTACCAGTGCCAGTGAAGGATGTACTCTGGCAAAACAAGAGAAACTGGATCTAAGATCAGGGCAAGCGCCACTCGTGAGTGGAGAAGGTCTGAATAAGCTTGTCGCTGGGTATAATCGTCGAGGAGATGTTACCTATTTCCATACTTTAACTTTTTAGTACAACCTCTTAACCTGCAATGAGTCTCCTGGCCATTTTAGTTTTCGTTTTTGAGGACTGGATACTTTTTTTGCAAACCAAAACAACATACTTTATACTTATAGCACATGCATGAGCCTGGTCTCTTTTGAAAGATGACATTCTGAAGTTTCTGGTTCCAGAAGACAAATTCACTCTTAGTGCTAACTTAATAGAGTAACATTGTTACTCAAGTTTTTCTGTAGTAGTTAGTAGTCCAGAGGTAGTATTTCCCCAGAAGGTGGTATGGCTTACAAACCCATAGCATGAAGTCTTATGTAGTACATGTCCAAATTTCACAAAGATCCATTCAGAAATGAGTGATTAGGAGTGATTTCGGTAAACTGTGTACAAAAGAAAAACTTCAAATCATTCGGCTGTTTTTCTCTTCCTGTTTTTGCTCATTAGTTTTTCACCAGATCCCTGATTCATACATCCCCAGGTGGGGTATCATTGGAAAGCCACACTCATTGGAAAGCCACCTCCACAATCATTTTCGAGATCGGATCTAGATTGACGGAACTACTGCGCCAAGAGTCGGGAGTGGTATTTTGCGCAATACTGTGTACTTTGCACAAGCCTCAAATAACGGCATGTAACTCGAGAACCGCTGAACGGATTTTGTCGGATTTTGTCGGATTTTGTCGCTATCGACAGGCAACAAATAAGCCTTCAATTCGATATATATATTGTATTACAAAATATTCACACCCGGGCCACTATAGGGGTCGCCAAAGTGCCGGTGGGCAAATCGTCCTAAAAAGGGCCCACATGTGGGCCCCCGCTTGCTAGGAGATACATTTAAAAGTTGAAACTGTTTGACTTTTACTCAAGTGTGTTTTTAGCCAGATACTCTGACTTTTACTTGAGTAAGATTTTGAGACAGTACCCATACTTTCACTTAAGTATAATTTCTGGGTACTTTTTACACCCCTGGTTTCCACCACAGCTGACATCTGGACAGCTAACAAGAGAAGCTAAACAGGTTGTACATTACTCTTTTGGAGGGGGGGTAAGCAAAAGTAACAAGTAACGTAACGAGTAACATAACTAATTACTTTGATACAAAGTAATCAGCAAATTAATTACTTTTTAAAGGAGTAATCAGTAATAAGTAACTAATTATACTTCCTGAGTAACTTGCCCAACACTGCTCACATTCATTCCTGTATTTTAGCTGACCCGGGGTCAGCTGGTCTATTTTGTTTCCTCTCCTGTAGATTGTCTCCCCCACTGTTTGTATCTTCCCTTCCCCATCACCTGTGTTTTTAGAATAGCATAAGTATAGTAGGCAGTTAATTAAAGCTAATTTTAGCCTTCCCTTGTGTGCGTCCCATTGTTCCCCTTTTTGCTAGCGTAAGTTGGGAGATCCAAGGCACCGTGCTAGTCAGGAACTATTGGTGGTAGTCCTACTAGCCCCAAGCAGCATCCTTATTGCATGTTGTCTGTAGAGTGCGCAGAAAAAGCTAACGTGTTTGTGAGCCTAGGCCCACTGACGCCAAGCGTCGCACTATTACTAACATGTCTACTAACCCATGTTAGCCTGCCTCGCTTAGCGCCAGGGTTTGTCGGGTAAGTTAGGGTGCATGGCCCCTCCACACTACCGCCACCTGTCCACCAGAGGGCCCCTGACACCTCCTATCCTGGCCGTCTCCCCCGCTCCAAAAGGGACATTTCCCCATTCATTGTACAAATAAAGTTTTGTTCTAATTTTCAATCCGTTGTATCTGTGTGCTCTGTTGGGAACCTACTACGGTCATCCAGGTTCAAATTGCCACGACATGTGACATGTACACCAGTCAATCCTAAAATTAAATATGGAGCTTAATCCCAGATCAAATGTATGTCTTCTGGGATTGTAATGTTATGTTAAATCTATGTATCTGTGTTTCTATCTTATCTATATTATCTATGTAAGAAGTGTTTAGTTAAACAGATTCCAATTAATTCCAAAGTTTGCCTACACAAGCTCTTTTGCAGACTAGTAGTATTGTCTGTTAAAATGTCCCTACAAAACCACAAAGGGATATAAACAGTTTAGATATAAACACGTTATCCAGATTGTTCCCATCTTGTTGTGTCCAATTAGAAAGATCTTTAAAAGGTAAATCTATAAGCACTCCGCTCTGCCCCTTAATGAATCCCACTTGCTGTATATTGGACTCAATTAGACAATCCAGTTCTGTCCTCATCATCGATTCTCATTTTCCAGCTAATCTATTCTTTCATTCTGTCTCAGCCGACCATGATGCAATGCAAAGAAAAGTTGAGTACTGGGTGTATGGTCAACAGCAGTTTTGTGTTTCCCTACCAGAGTTATTTACTGTTTTGTTAAAGGAACACGCCAACATTTTGGGAAATTAGCTTACTGTCTTCTCCAGAGAGAGACAAGAAGATAGATACCAGTTTCCTCTCTGTGTGTTCAGTTGAAAGCTATCTGGCTGCATGTTAGCCTAGCTTAGCACAATGAATGGAAGCGGACATGGCCGGTTAGCCTAGGCATTGTCCAACTAACACCTCTCCCAAAGGCTAACCAGTCGTTGTCCGCTTCCATTCATTGTGCTAAGCTAGGCTAACATGCAGCCAGATAGCTTTCTACTGAACACAGAGAGAGGAAACTGGTATCTATCTTATTGTCTCTCTCTGGAGAAGATGATAAGCTAATTTCCCAAAATATTGGCGTGTTCTTTTATGTTACTAAGACTTAAATAATAAGTCAACAAGACTTTTTGGATAGTGTTGTCTTCATCTATTATAATGTATGCATTACGCATACATTTGCAGGCAGATAGAAATGCTTGTAAATCTGTAATCTTTAGTGCTCCCTTTTTTTATATAAAATCTTGATGTTATCATAACAATATCACCTCTCATCACGACACAATGTTTTTTTTTTTTTTTTTCAGTTTATCATTTGCATGTGAGTTTATTAGCACTTTCGTAGATTGCCACAGACACACAGGGTCCTCGGTCTGAGAGTCGTAATATTTAGGTACAAGTCCAGGACTCATCAGCATCTTTTGCAGAGCGAGGTGCTTGTTATGATTTACGGGCCGTTTCCTGCTCCCCATTTCCTTTAGTAGGTAATATGTGTCACTTTTATAACATTGTGAAGTTGAAGTGTTGGGGTGAAATGTTAAGTGATGTTTCAGCGATATGCAAAAAGAAAAGAGATTGGCTTAAGCCTTAAGTGGATATTCTAGCACTCATCCGCTCGCCCCTCGTCCGAACATAACAAGGCCCACATGCAACAGCTTTGTCCTTGGAAAGCCTTGAGGGGGCTCTATAGTTATCAGATGAAGGACACTCTGGCATGTATTGCACTGTTTTCTGAGAATAGTAATGGCCACTGAAGATTCTTTTACATACTGTATTATTTTGAGGTTGTCCCCGACCCGTTCATTTCAACAGATTTACCTGCACTGAAATCACTGTTAACGTATTCTTACAAAAAAGCATTATTATTTTTTTTTATATATAATTTTGATCAAATGTTATGTTTTAATCATTGAGGGTTCTTACAAATTTTTTTCCCAGATGTTTGTTAATAGCGTTGCTGAGTCTTAGTCTATCATCTACACAGATTAAGCAGATTATTGATAAATATAAATCGTTTGTGTTGCTCGCCAGCACATCTGATCGTGTGTGTGTGTGTGTGTGTGTGTGTGTGTGTGTGTGTGTGTGTGTGTGTGTGTGTGTGTGTGTGTGTGTGTGTGTGTGTGTGTGTGTGTGCGCGTGCGTGCGTGCGTGCGTGCGTGCGTGCGTGCGTGTGTGTGCGTGCGTGCGTGCGTGCGTGAATGCGTGAATGCGTGTATGTGTTTGTGGAAACATTCAGGGGTGTAAAAATGTAAGCCTCTCTAGTAGATAATTCAACATTTCCCATCTGGCAACGCTGCGTACCACTCCCTCTCACACTGAGTGACACGCTGACACATCAGTCTATTGTGCCTCGTGTTGCCAGCCACAGTGTGTGAATGACATGACATCACAGCTCTCCTTTCCTTGGTTCTTCTATAATACATTGTGGTCATTTAGGGGAACAGCCTTCTGTCTGACCTCTTCTTTACCGTACAAGGATATTATTCCAATTTCACTTTGGCTACCATAGACTGGATTGGATTCTTGGAACAACCTCCTGAATAGTAGATCAGAAGGTTGCCTGCTAACATTTTACAGATTGCAGCCAATATAAAAGAAGCCTGTTGGACGGCGCTCCAAGGCCTGCCGTTTAAGTGAATTAAGATTATCTGGGAGATAAACCACACTCCTCAGAAGTTGTAGTCGATTTTTCTTTAACATATGCTACACTCTAATTAAAAAGTGCAACAGTATCTTAACTGGTTATTTGGTTTGAGGCTGTCGTGTCAGGAAACAGGTGCAATGCAGACAAGCGGTAGAAGCAGCTCAATGACTATAGAGAAATTAGTTTGTGACCAGAAGGCCACCGGTTCAAATCCCTGGACTGTCAGCTATCTGGGTGGTGGAAATTAACCAGAAATTATCTTCCCTCCCTCTCTCAACAGCTGCTGCTGATGTGCCCTTGAGCAAGACATTTGCCTCCAACTGCTCCAGCTCAGCCCCAAGGAGGCTCAACAGTGAATCCTGGCTTCCCAGACATCCCATCCCCCTCCCTCTATAGTACCTGATTTGGCACTAAGGCCAGAGCAGAGAGATTAATGAAATTAAGGCATCCAACCTTATCAAATTAAGGCCAAAGCAGAAGCCACTTGCTCCAGTCTACTCCTCTGTCCAGCATTATATCTGCTTGGCTAAGCTAATGTGCCGGTTGACCCTGATGGCTTGACTGGTTGCCATGGCCCCATTCAGCTGTCCAGCCATCCACAATATATTTTGGTAATAACCTACATGACCTTAGCTATCTACCCTATGAAATTAAACCACATACTGTACCTTTGCCCTAGTCCATCCTTTCCTCGACCAGAGACACTTGCTAACCCCTTCCACTGCTGGACGTGTAGTGAGAAAGCTTGGCTGCGTTCCAGTTTGGCCAAATAGTTAACATTGGAAATTACTTCACCTATACAACACAACAACGGACAACGCTGCTTAACTTATACAGTCTTGTTGTAACTACAGTAAGAGATTTGTTGAAAAAAGTATTCACTTTCCTGCATAGATCACACTAGATTGATCATTTTACAACTAAGCATTTCCTGATTGATAACAAGATGAGAGTGTTACATTGGCCAATAGCGAACTTTACATACTTACTGTAACCTACCTAACCTGAGTCTCATATCAGTTGTCAATATCATGAATAGTCAATATTCATGTAACTAAGAGATTATAGCTGGGATTAATTTTGTATGCATAGGTATTTCAACTACAATATGATCTAGATTAGAACAAAAGGGGGTACTTTTTCCAACAGTTCTTAGAACTATGAAAAATAATGCCTATAGTTCTTCTTAAAAACTAGCCTACCTCAGTCAGAACTAAGAATAATTTTGGTACCCTTACGTTTAAGTGTGTGCCGTCAGCAGTCACAAGTCTGAACTGACCTTTTAGACCTCTTTGCTAATCAGCATGCAAATAAACTCATGAATTATGGAAATTATTGTAAACACAGGTTAATTGGCTGAATTCAGAAGAAATGGTGAACCGATGTTGTACTCTTTGGGAAATTAGTGTTATGCACTAATGTGTGCGCGTGTGTGTGTGTGTGTGTGTGTGTGTGTGTGTGTGTGTGTGTGTGTGTGTGTGTGTGTGTGTGTGTGTGTGTGTGTGTGTGTGTGTGTGTGTGTGTGCGTGCGTGCGTGCGTGCGTGCGTGCGTGCGTGCGTGCGTGCGTGCGTGCGTGTGTCTGAGCCCAAACGTTTTCTGCAGGCGTGCTATCAAATATGATTCAGTATTACGCTCATTTGAGCTCTCTAGTCCATGATAAATCAGTCCTGTTGCGGTGTTGAGCGGGGCAGAGCGATGGACCACACAAGGCTCATGCTGTCATTCTTCATGAGGTTGTGACGAGGCCCACCAGGCGGTGACACGGCTACTTGGTAAACAAGGCCACAGGAAATGGATCTTGATTCTCTCACTCTGCTTGCCCCACTAGCAACTTCCTAAACTGTATTTCACTCTAATGTTGTTAGAAGCTAATAACTCTCCCGGGACAGTGGGGGCGGCAGCGCGGAACGTGATACACCAAACGTGACAGCACACAATGCTGAAGCAACTCATGCCTGTAATTAATATCCATCTTTACATCCCTCATAGATAATATTCCGATGGATTAGCGTCTCAATGAGAAGTAGCTGTGTTCATCGCCTCTGGTAAACTCTGGTAAATATTCAGCTCATAATTCTGTCATTCATTTGTGCATACATTTTGATTATTCGCAAAGATAAAATGTCATTGTTGAATTGATAAGTCAACCACAACCAGCAACCATTGACCCTAAAATTATAGATTAAACCTAACCTTTAAGCAGCCCTAATCTGGAAAGCCTTTTCACTTCTACAGCACAATTAGATTCAGCCGCAGCAGTGACATGTACCGTAAGCCTGGCCACAATTACAACATATATCGAAGGTTATTCTATAACCCTAGTTATATGAGTAATAGCGAGCGCTTTTCTCTATTGGAACTATCCCTTTAATCATATTCTATAATGAAAACTTTCACCACGTGTACGCACCTGCCCACCTGCCTGAGCACTCCCACATCCGCTCCTATATAAGCGGGGTCATGGCCATACTACAGCTCCTTCCCCAGTCTTTCACCGCCGAAACGGAAGACTACTGCAGTAGGACCGTGGGGTCCTCAGTGAGTCAGAGCAAAGCGCTCGCTATTACTCATATAACTAGGGTTATAGAATAACCTTCATTACCGTAAATCCTCTAATAGTGGAGGGTACTCGAATGAAGGACGGGCCTCTTATATAAGCCAGGGGTTTGATGCATGCAGACAAATACAGGCCGGCTTCCATTATAAGGTCGCAAAAAAAAGATTTTTTTTTAAATGTCCATGCCGTGATATAGAATGAGATAAACTCTTGCCAATGCAAATCAAGTGCTGCCTCCCGCTACACTGACTACCGTACATTAACGTTTCCCTCTGGTTGGCGTTAGCTTTAGCGCTAGCTAACGTTGTCATAATATCAGTGGTGGCTGGTGAATTCTTCTCCAGGGGGGGCGCTATACCACTTGCGCTACTTGCTACTCAGTGCGTTTTGTCTAGCGCCCTGGATGCCCCGACGTCAATCACAAACGAGGGGGAGGAGATTAGAATAGCATGCAAAAAACAATGATTTATACTATATTTATTGCTATATTAACGTTATTGTGCATTTTAATAGTAATTATTATTCATTTTAAACATGTTTAGTTTATTCTTAGGGCTTCAAGCCTTCAAAATATCTAAAATAAAAAAACACAAGTTCTTCTTCTCCTACTCTCTCATTGCTCTCAACCAGGGGGGGCGGCGCCCCAGCGCCCCTAGTGGCGAGCCGCCACTGCATAATATCTAGAACTGTGGTGGCAGCTGGATGACGTTGACTTCGTTTGCAAACGTTAACGTTCGCTATCTATATGGCGTTGGCAGGCGAGGCTGGCGTTGTCCAGTTGACACATTACAGATCATGATGCTATGATAGCGTTAGCTAAAGCTATTGCCTGCATGTTATCATCAACTCGATTCGACTGAGGAAGTCAGGAAGGTAGGTACCACACGCTAAATTGTCCCCGGACCCCGCAACCTATAGACAGTTCCAACTTCAGTGTGTGAATTACGTTAATCCACCATGAATGAAAACTTTATTTAACAGATTGCAGAATGGGTACAATACAGTACGGCTCAATACACACAATTCAAGTTTCTTTAATAGTTGTCATACAGAGGTACAGAATACTTTTATACAAAATGCTTCTTACTATTACGCTCCAGAGACTGTGCTAGACAAGATAAGTATCAAATAACATAGTATAGCATGTAAATTAGAAGTAGAAAATGAGGTCACAATGTTCAGTATAGACATATGTACTATGTTCGATGCAGAATAGACGTAACTGAGTTACCATATAATATACAATATACTATGCAGTGTACTAATATACAATACTATATAGTGCAAAGCAGAAATGGGATGAGGTACAATTTAGGTACAATTTACAGTAAGGTGCACGAGTTGTAGTGCAAATCCTTTATCAATAAATATAAAGTGTGGGGAGTGGGTGCTACAGTGTGTTTGTTTAAAGTGAGTGTGTGCGTGTGGATGTGTGTGCTATGTGCGTTTGATGGTTGTTGTGTAGTGTTCATTGTTCGTTGAGCTTTCATTGTTCGTTGAGCAGCCTGATGGCCTGGGGATAGAAGCTTCTTCTGAGTCTTTCTGTGCTCGCCTTGAGACTCCGGTATCGCTTGCCTGACCGCAGCAGTTCAAAGAGGCAGTTGTTCGGGTGGCTGGAGTCCTTAATGATTCTCTTAGCCTTGCCCCTGCACCGCTTGTTGTAAATGTTCTGGAGGGTGGGGAGCCCCCCTCCAATTGTGCGTTCGGCTGAACGTGTCACTCTTTGTAGTCTGCTTCGGTCTTGTGCAGTGCTATTCCCAAACCAGGAGGTGATGTTGCCAGTCAGGATGCTCTCTATTGTACATGAGTAGAAGTTCTTAAGGATCTTCTGACTGACTTGGAACTTCCTTAGGCGCCTGAGGAAGTAGAGGCGTTGTCGTGCCTTCTTCACAACACTGTCAATGTGTGTGGTCCATGTCAAGTCCTCGGATATGTGGGCTCCGAGGTACTTAAAGCTGTTCACTCTCTCAACCGGTGCCCCGTCGATGCTGAGGGGGCTGTAGTCCTTGACCCCCGACCTCCTGAAGTCCACAATCATCTCCTTTGTTTTGCTGACGTTCAGGGAGAGACTGTTTTCCTGGCACCATCCCGCCAGGACCTTGACCTCTTCCAGGTAGGCCCTCTCGTCGTTTGCAGAGATCAGGCCCACCACTACTGTGTCGTCAGCAAATTTGATGATTGTGTTGCTACTCCGCTGAGCCACACAGTCGTGTGTGTACAGGGAGTAGAGGAGGGGACTCAGAACACAGCCCTGGGGGGCCCCTATGTTGAGGGTGATGGATGAGGAGGTGCAGTTGCCTGCTCTCACCACCTGGGGTCTGCCCGTCAGGAAGTCCAAGACCCACTGGCAGAGGTCATAGTTCAAGCCCAGGTCCCTGAGCTTGGCTATGAGTTTGGAGGGGACTATGGTATTGAATGCCGAGCTGTAGTTGATGAATAGCATTCTCACATAGTTCCCCTTCCTCTTGTCCAGGTGTGATGCTGCTGTGTGCAGCACATGGGCTATGGCGTCCTCCGTGGACCTGTTGGGGCGGTATGCAAATATCAGGGGGTCCAGGTTGATGGGGAGGGAGGAGCAGATGTAGCCCTTTACTAGCTTCTCAAAGCACTTCATGGCTATGGAGGTGAGAGCTACAGGGCGTTAGTCATTGAGGCAAGCAGGCTTGGATTTTTTGGGTACAGGGATAATAGTGGACTTCTTCAGGCAGGTGGGGATGACAGCCTGTTCTAAGGACAGGTTAAATATGTCAGTGAATACCGGGGCCAGTTGGTCGGCACAGACTTTTAGGACGCGGCCGGGGATGCCGTCCGGTCCTGCTGCCTTCCTGATATTCACTTTTTTAAAGGTCCGCCTCACCTCATGCTCTGTTACCCTGAACACTGAGTCTCCATCAGCAGCAGACCCCCCCCCCCCCCCCCCCCCATTGCCGTGGCTTGTGGGCTGGTGTTGTTATTACCAGCATCAAACCTCGCATAGAAGGTATTGAGGTAATTTGCTAAGGAGATGTCACTGTTCAGTTTGAGGGAGGTGCCTTTGTAGTCTGTCATCGTTTTGAGCCCCTGCCACATAGCTCTGGAGTCAGCCTGTTCAAACTGGAGTTCAATTTTATGCCTGTAGCGCCGTTTTGCCTGAGGTAAATACAAGACCCGTCCTATATTTGAGGATTTACGGTATATTTCGTATATAGCTTACACTTTGCTCTATTGGAACACAAGAGCTGAGCAGAGCGGAAGCCAGACAGATGTACCCGCTGAGGTCCCCTACAACCATCAGAACCGGGGAGGATCCTAGCGAGGGACAGGAGGGAGATCAGACCCTGACTGTGCGAAGAGGGTTCAGCGCCTCAAACGCACAGGGTGAGCAGACCTTGGGACTTACCTTTGTGTTTAGAAGGGCCCGCGACTACTCGGACGCGCATCCCACACACCACCAGCAAACAAACGGAAGCAAAATCGCGTCACAGCCCCCAACATCGCGGGTCGAGGTAAAAAAAAAAAGAAAACCTGTGGCAAGGCCGTAGCAGCGGGGGGCGGAGGAGGTCCCAGCCCCAGGCCACCCCGGGAGCTAGGACCCCCTGAAAAAGGGGCCTGGTGAGGTCAACGATGCCGCGGCATCGAGACCCCACCAGACGGTCACTGGTGACACCACCCCCCACATCGCCAGCCTATCGGACAGGGCCTAAACCAGGTGAAGGCCCTTCTCCCCTTGGCACACCGCTCCGAAGCGCTCCCAAAAAGGCTTCCCCCCACAATATCGTGGGGCCAGCCGGCGCGCCGGGGAGACAACCCTCCAAGGAGGTTGATCCCTCAATCCAGGCCCACAAGTCCCAAGAGCAGAACTCGACCTGCGCCCGGAGCACTGTGGACTAGACAGGCGCCTAAGTGGCTCACTGTAAGAACAGTATCCCGGCGGAAAGGGTGTTTCGGTATGCTGTGCACCATGTCACAATCTCCACAAACCCTGACCCCGCCAATTTATTAATCCCGTGGGGTCGAGGGTCAGAGAAAGAGTTTGACACAATTGGCAGACATCATGAAGATGCGGGGGCATACTCTCGGGCAGCCGGGGTCAGACCCGTGCTCAACCTGAGAGTCGACTCTGCTACCAACACACCGGGGAGACAACCACCCCACTATGTTTACCTTAACAGGAGGTGATTGCTCCCTTAACCCACTAAGAAACCCCAGAAACATAACTGCGTGTATACACAGGCTATACAATGCAGTTCAAGCGTTTCAGGTTTAAAAAGGGTTAACCCAGGCCAACAGGTCATTGAGGGCAAGGCCCGACCTGGGCCTGGCAGACCGGGACCTACACAGGGATGCATAGAGGAGTTGACAGAAGCAGCCTCCCCGACAGCCCCCTCCCATCCCCGGTTTAGCAGGGAGGGGAGGGGTGAAAACAAATGGAGAAGGACCAACCCCCTAACATCGTGCAAAAGGTACAACACAGTATGGACCAATGCACGCCACTGTTAAGAGCAACTCGTGGTGGCATCTATATGACACACATTCATGACATCAACCCCTGTGACGTCCAGCCCGACCTGGCATTATCTCCCCGGAAAAGCACAGAGTCCTTCGGGGTACCAGAACCTGTCTGCGCCCCGGCGGACAACGGGTTAACTGATCCGGTCCGCTTATAGCTTATCCGCAACAGTAAGTTACTTCCGGGGTAGGCCTGATTGGCCCCGACAGGCACGTGACGCGCAACTTTCTCTGCCGCGGAGCGTAGCGGCAGAGCGGAGCTCATTATATGCCAGTAACCGCCCACTAATTCAGTATCCAGAAATAGCTCAATTGGCAAGACTGCATGGCTGTGGATCCTACGGCTTGTTGCTGGCGAGTTCGATTCCCTTCAATTTATTTATTTTTTATTTTTTTTAACGTGCATTCGCATTCTTTCGCCATTTCATTTCGCCGGTTAAGTTTAGGCATTGTTTCGGAGTTGGTTAAGGTTAGGCATTGTTTCGGAGTTGCTTAAGGTTAGAAGGGTTAAGTTTAGGCGCTGTTAAGGAGCTGGTTAAGGTTAGAGTTTGACTTAGAGAATGGCAATCTTTTTTAACGTGCATTCATTTCGCCGGTTAAGTTTAGGCATTGTTTCGGAGTTGGTTAAGGTTAGGCATTGTTTCGGAGTTGCTTAAGGTTAGAAGGGTTAAGTTTAGGCGCTGTTAAGGAGCTGGTTAAGGTTAGAGTTTGTGTTAGAGAATGGCAATAGACAGCCTATTTCCGCGCGACAGCTCTCAGCAGCCTCGTTGCGCGTCCTGAGTTTGCCGCGTCACGTGCCTGTCGGGGCCAATCAGGCCTACCCCGGAAGTAACTTACTGTTGCGGAACAGTTACAGGCATCCGGTCCAGCGTGACCAGGACCAGTCCTGTGCCCTAGTCACGCCGCCGCCCCCAGTCCTAAGAGGGGGGTAGGTACGCGTGTCGATCCAAAACATCACAGAGGGCGCCACCAAGACGGTCAGTACCCACCCAACGGCTGTGAGACCCCCCTGCCAATGTTTTGATCTACTCCGTCATCTCCCCCCAGAGATGTATGTGAGCCGTTGAGTCTAACCTAGTGCACTGCCGCTTGATTCTTCACACAGTATTGACTTAAAATAGCAATACAAAATTATATTACAGAGCAATTGTTCCTTTTTCAAAAATGTATGAGTTTGATTGTGGCCATTTTGAAAAAAGGGCAAATAAATTTTTTTATTCAAACGTTTTTTTTGACACTTGAGAAAAATCTTTTCTATAGACCCTTATCTTCAAATTAGAAGTGAAAACGAAACTTTTGCATCAATTTGAAATTACTGAGTCTCCAGGCACCCCCCTATACATCTATATGTACCACACTGACCATTTGATACCATATCATTCCATGGTATCATCATCAAAGTAGGCCATATCTCTCCGCCATGCTCACACGCTGCTGAAACGGGATCGGATGGTATTACGGTAAGTCAGCTTACTTGAAGGATGGCGACCGGTAGGTCATTACATTGACTGATGCATGCATACTAGTTTGCCCTTTGAACATTCCTTTACACTAACGGCTCAAATGAAACCCCATCAATCCTCTTGACTATGTTTCAATAGCATCAATGTTCCTCGGCACCTAAATATAAAACTGACAGTGTTCAGTGTGCTATCAAAGGGACATGACACATATCATTTATTTAATATTATTGATTTATTAAGGTCTTTCAAGACATTACAGTGAAATTAGGCAAGTCAGCAGGTTTAAATGGCTGGCAGATCTGCAAAGCTATACACTTTTGTCCTTACAGTATATGTGTCTGTGTCAAAGTTCAAGTGCCGGTTCCCAGGTTAGCAGTTCACTATCCACCAACAACTAGACACGTGACAAAGCTGTAAGACAGTACCGGTGCCCCATCAGACCCCACAAATTATACAACTTCCCCTTTCTGACTATTCCATTATTTCTAATTTATTGGATTGCATTTGGCCAATCTGGCATGTAAAAAAACCTTTAGATCTCAGATATGATGAAAGGTTAAATTATTGTCTGTCACCTTTTTTGTTGATAATCCCAATTGTATTCCTTCTTGTGTTGACCCTGGTTTTAAACAATTTAACACATTTGGAATCCAGGTGATAAATTATCTCTATGAAGGTGGTTCAATGAAATGATCTAAACTTGTCTACTGTAATATAATTGTATTGCCTATATTTATGTCTTCTACTATTACCATACATGTGTAACGGATGGTATCGTGAAGCGCAGTCAAGAAGGGCTGGGGTGAGTAGCGGTGCTATGGGTTAAACTCACTCTCACATCCTCAAAAGACACATAGACCCAGTACTTAGAAGTGGATTCACCTCTTGGTATAGCGGTCTGTGTTGTTGCCTGCGACGTGGGAGACCGGGGTTCGACTCCCACTCGGGGCATCGAAGTTTAAGGTGACGTTGTCACAACCGTTACACATGTACCCCCTCCCCCATGCTGCTATAATGCCTGGATTTCCCCAAGGGGATCAATAAAGGAATATCTTATCTTATCATATCATATTTTATCTCAAACACAAGATACCTATGCCCTAATGATAAAGATAAGCACTCAATGAAAAGCGTGTCCCTTATAGATGCAATTTCTTCTTCCTTTCCTAAGTAAAACGTTCTCTCTACCTTCCCTCTGGTCAGTTAAATGCTTCTTGATTTACTAGGCTTAATCTTAATCTAGCCCACTTGAGATTATCATTTAACTTCTCTAACAGTAGCTCAGGAGGTAGAGCAGTAATCAGTGACCAGTGATCTGGTAATCAGAAGGTTAGATTCCGGCTCCTGCCTGCAGCATGTCAATGTCAACGAGCAAGACATATATACAGTATATATCTACTTTTTCTCCTCCTTTTTCTGTGATTTTTTCTCCCCATCCCAATTTACCTCTCGTTCCAATTCTCCCTGTCCTGTCCTGATCGTTGCTCGCATATGCCCCCCACTGGCCGGTTGTAGGGAGGATAGAAGCCTTGCATCACATGTCCCCTCCGATACATGTGGAGGCAGCCTGTCACATCTTTTCACCTGCCAGCGCGGACTCTCATTTGGCGAGGAGTAACATGTGGGAGGCTCACACTGCCCCCGCCATTTTTCCTGAATTTGCTGTGCAGGCGCCCCAACCGACCTGTAGGAGTCGCTGTTCACAACGACCAGACTACCACCCTTCGACTTCCCACCCACTGACTCTGCCAATTGAGTTAGTATGACGGCCGGCCCAAGCCGGAGGCAACGCCGACAGCCGGATTCGAACCCGGTGTCTCTTGCGTTGGTGACAAGCGCAATGTCCGCTGCGCCACCCAGCCGCCTTGTCGGTGATAGTATTGTTGCTATAAAACAGGCGAAACAGTTGGTAAGTATGTACATATACGTGTAATGAAACACAAATAACTACATGCAATAGCAACTGGGATACATAAGAACATTTTGAAAGATTGAAAATAGAATAGAGCTGATGACGGATCAATTTGAGGTATGGGGGCCGCGTAGAGAGGATCGCATCCTCCCGGCCATCACCACTGGACGTCCACCACTCCGGTCATCACCACGAGACATCCACTCACAGGGAGACGGGGACAGGCGTTAGACAGTTTGCGTGTTTGTGATGGGCGGACATAGCAATAGATACATGTAGTAAGCATATAATATGTGAATAGAATAGATACATGTAGTAAGCATATGTGAATAGAATAGAAGTACTTAACCCAGCAATTAACTAGAACGGGCATAGTTTAGACGTTGTAGGTTGGACAGAAGATGGTATGAAGCTGATTCATGACCTCAATGGTGCACAAAACCAATGTGGGGGTAGAACAGTGTTGAGAGTCACAGCCAGCGTGACCCAGCATTTGCCATCCCGTTCCCCCTCACAGTTATTAGGACAGTGACCTCTGTGCCTACTTTCTTTCACCGTTGATGATATGATTAAAGAACATGTATTATCTTGTATATCACAGCAGTGCAATTGTTACGTTCTCTGTTACTGCTGTGTGCTCCACGATTCTCTCCCCCGGACAGGGCCTCCGGGCAGAATGAGGAGCTCTTCCAAGGACAGTTACGCTCAAGTCAAGTCAAGTCAAGAGTTTTATTTGTCACGGCATACAAGTATACAATGAAATGCGGGTGGTCTTGCCCGCAACGATGTGCAATACAGTGGTACAACATATAATAGAATCCAATAAAAACAACATTGTGCAATAAACAGGTAACAGGTAACATGGTGTGACATCTCGGTATCTGTACATAGTTATTTACAGAGCATATAGGACATGCTAGGTAGCTTTGGTAGTGCAATACACTGTTACTGTTGTTATACTAATTTAAAGTGGCCTTTCCTTTTGGCCATAAGTGGGTGTGTGCGGCATGAGTGTGTGCCCGCTCATGTTAAAGTGTTAAAGTGGCTGCTAGTGTGTGAGCGTGCACAGCGTGCGTGTCGTGTGTGTGCTCATGTGTGCTTGTGTGTGGATAGTTCAGTGTTCTGTGGCACTCAATGTTCATTGTTCAAGGCTCTGATGGCCTGGGGGAAGAAGCTGAGCCTAAGCCTCTCTGTCCTAGTAGCTGGGGTTCGCAGGCGTCTGCCTGACCTCAGCAGCTGGAACAGGCTGTTATTGGGGTGGTGGGGGTCTTTCATTATTCTGCAGGCTCTGGATTTGCACCTCTTGTTGTATAGAACCTGCAGGGGAGGTAGTGCAATACCCGTGGTACGCTCGGCTGAGCACACCACTCTCTGTAGGGCCTTCTTGTCCTGTGCCGTGCTGTTTCCATACCAGGCAGTGATGTTTCCGGTCAAGATGCTCTCTACAGCTCCTGAGTAGAAGGACTGGAGTATCTTCCCCGATACTCTGAACTTCCTTAACTGTCTCGGGTGGTAGAGGCACTGCTTCGCCTTCTTTACTACTGTGTCTATGTATGTTGACCATGTCAGGTCCTCTGAGATGTGGACCCCCAGGTACTTAAAGCTGCTCACCCTGTCCACGGTAGCCCCGTTAATCATCAGTGGTGTGTGTGTCTCCTGCTGTCCTCTCCTATAATCCACGATCAGCTCCTTGGTTTTACCAATGTTCAGGAGCAGGCTGTTGTCCTGGCACCAGCGTTCCAGTACCTCAACCTCCTCCCGGTAGGCCTTCTCGTCGTTGTCCGAGATCAGCCCCACCACCACTGTGTCGTCTGCGAACTTCACTATGGAGTTGGAGCTGAACTTGGCCACACAGTCGTGTGTGTATAGTGAGTACAGCAGGGGGCTCAGAACACAGCCCTGGGGGGACCCGATGCTCAGGGTGATGGTGTTGGAGGTCTGACCCCCCACCCTGACCGCCTGGGGTCTTTCACTCAGAAAGTCCAGTACCCAGGCGCTCAGAGCGGAGCTCAGACTCAGCTCGATCAGCTTGTCCACCAGTCTGGTGGGGACTATGGTGTTGAACGCTGACCTGTAGTCAATGAACAACAGTCTCACATAGCCCCCCTTCTGACGGTCCAGGTGATAGAGGGTGCTGTGCAGTACTTGGGAGACCGCATCGTCAGTGGACCTGTTTGGCCTGTATGCAAATTGCATAGGGTCCATATCGCTGGGGAGGGAGGCACAAATGTGATCCTTGACCAGCCTCTCGAAACATTTCATGGCCACAGAGGTTAGTGCCACCGGTCTGTAGTCATTGAGACCTGCTGGGGAGGGTTTCTTTGGTACCGGGATAATGGTAGACATCTTGAAGCAGGCAGGGACCACTGACTCCTTCAGGGATCGATTAAATATGGTGGTGAACACAGGGGCTAGCTGGTTAGCACAGGACTTGAGTATGCGTCCTGTTATTCCATCTGGGCCAGCCGCCTTCCTGGTGTTCACCTGCATAAATGCTCTTCTCACACTGTGTACCGTCAAAGAGAGAGCGTCCCCGCCCCCCCGCGGATGCCCCCCCCCCCCTCCACAACAGCCGGCGCACCAGTGACGTCACTAGCCATTGAGCTAGCAGTGCCACTGTTTGCACCAAACCGCGCGTAGAAGGTGTTGAGCTGGTCTGCAAGGGAGGCGTCGTCGCTCCCCATTGAGGGGGCGCTGACTTTGTAGTCAGTTATAGCCCTCAGTCCCTGCCATAAGCCTCTTGTCATTCTGTGCCATTTGTGCCTCCATCTTGTCGGCATACGTCCTCTTAGCAAGTTTAACAGCCTTGCGCAGAGTGTAGACTGTTGTCTTGTACTCTTCCATGTTTCCTGACTCTCTGCCCAGGTTATAAGCAGTGGTGCGAGAGTTCAGGGCTGCTCTGATAGTACTGTCCACCCATGGTTTCTGGTTTGGGAACACCCTCGCCTTCTTTGTGGGGACAATACTATCAGCCAGCGTTGTTATGAATGACACCACAGTGTCTGTGAACTCGCTGACGTCACTGGTGCTCCTCTCGTAGTGTAGGCTCTGTGCCTACACTACGTTCTTTCACTGTGTGTATAAACGTATAACTAAAAAGATCAGTATATGTTGATTGCACATGTTAAATAAACTAGAAAGTATAATCAATACTTAGTATACTTACATACTATATACATACTGCCAAGCAGGAAGGCTTGCATCAGTATTATCTTTCCCTCCTCTGTGTATGACCTTGTAGCCTGCTATCACTGCTCCGGTCGGCGCCCCAGGACCCTATAAACTGCTGTGTGCTGCTAATCTGATTACTGATTCTAGTTACTTTACTGATTACTTGATTATCAGAGTAACTTAGTTACTTTGAAAGTAACTAGGTTACGAAGTTGTCGTCGTCCCCCCTGCTGCTGCCACAACATAAGAATGACAACAGTTTTTTGCATACCGGTAAATTGTTTTTAACTTGTTTCTCTGCACATAACGTAAATTGTTAAACTAGTGCTTCAGCTTCTGTACCATCAAGTATGGTAAAGCAACAGTCTCTGATGCTCACAGCATTAGAGCAGCCAGCCAGTGGTTTTACAAAACCAGTGTATAACACCTAACAAATGCAGGCTGAACTATTCAATTATATCAACTGTAACTATTCAATTGTTTTTATAAATGTCTCTCTATAAACATACAATCAGTCTCTCTTTAACATGTAAATTAACTGTAAATCTGGCAAATAAGAGCTTTTGCTCTGCCACCATCAAATATACATTAATCAAAAGGGAAAGCAACAATCTCTCCTGACTGTTGAGCAGCAACAAATGGTTTCACAAAACAAAAACGGTGAATAACACCACATGTAGGCTAAAAATGTCATACAATCAGTCTCTCTTGTCTTTAACCTGTAAATGAACAGCATTTGGCAAATAAGAGCGTTTGCTTTGCCACCATCATATATATGAATTAAAAGGGACAACAATCTCTCCTGACTGTTTAGCAGCAACGAGTACACAGTACATTTTGCATAGTAAATTTGGAAGGTGAAACACACCTGCACTATGGCATCTGGAAGGCCTGCAGTCGTCTTGGAGAGGGTGTCCTTCAGAGCAAGGGTCTTCTGCATCAGCACTTCAAGTGTGGGTAGTAAAGTTCCATAAGGACAGTCACCTTGTAAAATGTCCAGTGCTACAGTCAGAGGCTTCATGGTGGTTCAGTACTCATGCAGGAACTGGTATTCTGTATCTTTGAAGCAAGTGACTCCCACCAACAGTGTTCAGAGGTAACATTTCTTCTACAACAGATCTCAGAGTCCCGACCATTCTCTTCAGCTCTCGCTCACTTACGGGTGTTTTTTTTTATTGAAATCCAGCTTTTGCTGTTTGGCTGGTGGACCTCCGAGTCCTGTAGTCGGCTTCAGGTTTTTTTCTATCCGTTTAGTCATGCTGTGTTGTGATTCCAGATGCTTTCAATGCAATTGGATGTGCTGTTTTTAGCGGTAGACAGTATTTTGTTTCCTCCGCATAGTGAATGTTTTTTTCACCCGGCTTAGCTGACACAAACGTGAAGTAGTGACTGAACTTCCAGTGCAAGAAAGCGTTACCAGCGTGAGCGTCTCCCTGCTCGCTATGTTTTGGTAAGCCTGATAATAATAACAGCCACCACCCACCAGCATGGTACAACACACATGTGAGGTTGCGTTCTTAGACACGCTTTGAAAACGTGACATGTGACGTCACTCCCAATGCAAGAAAAACAGCTCAAAATGTATTTTTGACTGTCGAAAACGAAAGACAATACTGCATTCTGCCTGCATTATGAGATAGTAACGAAATAGTAATGCACAGCCACTTAGACAAGTAACTGCAATCAGATTACTGGCTTGTAAAGATTAACGCGTTAGATTACTATTTTCGGGAAAAAGTAATCAGATTACAGTAACGCGTTACTGCCATCACTGGTGCTGATTGGTTGCTATGACCTTATCTCGGAAAGAAGAGTTGTTGCTGTCTCACTTTACAAACAGTTCGACCTCCGGTCGCGTCCAAGAATCCTAAAATGCAGCTCGCTGATTGGTGCAGTAGAGGGTTAACCCTTCACTATCACACTACCGATGGGCATGGCCTCTGCACAATGCTGTATGTGTGTTTAAAACTAAGGCTGTCAAAGTTAACGCGATATTAACGCGTTATCGCCCGATTCTATTAACGCCACAATTTTTTTAACTCACGATTAACTACAAAGATTATTCTTTTTCTTTTTCTTTTTCTTTTTTTTAGACATCATTCAGGTGTATTATTGATGCTCTCATTGATACTATGTTTGTTTCTGAAGTGTGTGTGTGTGTGTGTGTGTGTGCGTGCGTGCGTGCGTGATTATAGATATATAGAGAGATGGGGTGAGAGAGATGAGGAAGGGGCAAGAGAGAAAGAGAGCTGGGAGAGTGTGTGTGTGAGAGAGGGGGGGTGTGTGATTACTCATGTGTGGGTGAATGTAACAAGTTCCTAACGTTTTCTTTCCCCTATTATTTCATGCACACTTTATTCATTGTTTTAAATTATTCTTTTCTTTTAAGTTATTTTGTGCATCACTCTGTTTTGAATTTGATGCATATTTGCAATGCATTAGGGTCATCCTTTTGTGTTAAATGGCTGCATAAAGCAAGCATTTGTTGACTTGCATGTTGATAAGAGTATTAAAGCTTGGAACTTGAAAAATATCTGTTTAAGGTAGGGGGAAAAAATGCGATTAATTTGCAATTAATCGCGAGTTAACTATGGACAATCATGCGATTAATCGAGTTAAATATTTTAATCGATTGACAGCACTATTTAAAACACAATGGTGACGATTAAAATACATGTGTGATGTGTAAACATATAACCATGATTAGTATATGTGGTTTGTATATGTTAAAGTACATGTATATATATCTTATATATATCTGTTCATGCTGTGTTACTGCTGCAGGCCACATTCCAATAACAGAGGTATTCAGTTTTAGTTACTTTTCTAGTTACAGTAACAAAGGGAAGAAGGGGTGTTTTGATTGGGTGAGAGAATGACATCATTGTTTTCAGACCAATAAAAAGTAGCTTTGAAAGTTTGAAGATATGATGCAGACTTGAGTATAAATATGAAATATCCGTACATTGTGCTCTCTCTCTGCCCCACTCTCCTCCTCTTCGTTTTCTTTTTTCGTGACTTTTTTATCTCCATTTCTGTGAGGATTGGTTATTTCCCCGCCACACGCTTCTTGGGGTGCTGTGATGATTGGTCCGTTGCCTAACGCACACTTCTAGGTTAAGTATCAATTACCATCACGCACCTGATGTGTGTGCTAATCAGCGCCCCAGAGGGCTTTATATACCTGGACCTTCTTTCTATCGTTGTCGGGTCGTTCTGGAATACAACTGCATTTGCCTGCTTTTTCCCCGTTGCTGTTCCTGGTCTACTCTCTCTCCAGGACCTTTCTGTGGAGAAACCGCTGTTGAGAACCTTGTTCCCCGTTTGGAGCTGCGCCTCGTTTTGCCCGCTTTACGCGTTGCGCTTGGGTGAGTGGAACCAAACCCCTCTGGATTATTCTGATTGTGTGTATTGAAGAGACACTGAAAACTTCGTTTTGTTTGCACTGACTCAGCTAAGTTGTGTGTTATGGGGAACACGGAAGACTGTCACTATCAATTGGTTCTGGATTATTCTGATTGTGTGTTTGGAAGAGACACTGAAGACTTCGTTTTGTTGCACTAACTCAGCTAAATTGTGTGTTGTGGGGAACACTGAAGACTGTCACTGTCAATTGGTTCTGGACCCAGCTAGGAAGGAGGGAACCACACTGCCTCTGTGTTTCGTTGGACTGTTTCTGATATCTCTCTCTCTCTCTCCGTTTTCCACCTTGAGTGAAAGCTGGGAGTATCTGCAGAGCCGCTACAACGTCACATGCCAATTCCCCACCACTATCACCAGGAGGATTCTGCAGAGCGGCAGATGACTCTGCCGAAGGCAGTCTCCCTGTTTGTTTGATTATTGTACCTTATCCTTCTTTTGACTTTGTAAATAAATACGCCCTAGCATTTGGCTAACTCTGAACTTCCTGTCTGTGCCGTTGCGTTTGAGGTCGGTTACAAACCATACCATTACGACCCGACCATGACGACCTCAGCCGACACAGACAGGGTCAGGGCAGCGTTGGCGGTCCAGATCGAGTTGGTCAACGACCACACCCAACAGTTGGGTGCGGCTGCGGCTGCTTTACAGGACCTCCGGGCCGAGGTCCAGCTTATTCTGGAGGCCATTGACACTCTGGCCACCCAGCAGACTACCCAGGGGAATCAGCAGGCTGTTGTTCTGCACCAGCTACAGGCTCTCAGTACAGCATTAAACACTCTGCTTTTAACCCCACCTACTACAGGAGCCTTGGCTGGAGCATCACCCGCAGCCGTGGCAGAATCCGCGCCTCCCGATCCCGCACCTCGGGAGCCCCGTCTCTCCGAACCACGGTTGTTCAATGGTAACTTCAAGGATTGTGCCACATTCATCATGCAATGTGAGTTGGTTTTTCGTCATCAACCCAGCCGATTCACTTCAAGGGGAGCCCGAGTGGCTTACATGACTAACCTGCTCACGGGCCGAGCAGCACAGTGGGTCACTGCTTCCTGGGCTATGAGGGCCGATTTTTGTTTCTCCTACCCAGACTTCGTGGCAGAGCTCCGAAGGGTTTTCCACCACCCAGCTCGTGGCCAGGACCCAGGAGCTCGGTTGGGCACCTTCCGGCAGGACAGTGGCAGTGTCAGAGACTACGCGCTGGAGTTCAGACTGGCCGCAACGGAGAGCGGTTGGAACGATCAATCGCTTCGTCTCACCTTCCTGAGGGGGCTCAACGACGCAGTAAGGGACCAGCTCGCGACCCAAGAGGAGCCCGATTCTCTCGAGGGCCTGATCAGCCTCGCTATCCGCATCGACGGACGCCTCCGGGAGAGAAGGCGTGAGCGAGCACGACTGGGACCCCCAGACGTACCCCCCGAGTACCACGACCTCGAGGAGGTTTTCAGTGAGTCCCGGGCTCAGGCCCTTCCGCCTCACTGGCCTTACGACTGTGCCATCGACCTCCGCTCAGGGGCTTCCCTTCTCGGCAGCCGCCTCTACAGTGCTGACCGTCCTGCCCCCTCCGTGACTGGTGGGGTTTTTCCCTCCCGAGCTGTGACCGAGGAGGAACCCATGCAGCTGGGACGCACCCGCCTTAGCCCGGCCGAATGGGAGTCCAGGCTCAGGTCCGGCCTTTGCCTCTACTGCGGCCGGGATGGACACCGTGTCTCCAATTGCCCTACCCGGCCAAGAAGACCAGGCTCGCCGGGACCCCGGGAGATCCTGGTGAGCCGTTTTTCCTGTTCCCCCACCCGTGCACCACCTAACCGTCTGACGGATGTCACCCTAGCCTGGGCGGACCAGCGGGCGACGGTGGGTGCACTCATTGACTCTGGTGCTGATGGGAGTTTCCTGGACGTTGAGTTTGCCACCCGGGCCAACATTCCACTTGAGGACCTCGAGAGGCCCTTGGAGGTCTTCGCGCTGGATCATCGCCGCCTGGCTGACATCACTCAACGCACCTGTCCAGTCCTTCTCACCATTGCTGGTAACCACGTTGAGAGACTCCAGTTTTTCATCACCAGCTCTCCTCTTGTCCCTGTAGTCCTGGGCAGGCCTTGGCTCGCGCTGCATGAGCCCCACATCGCCTGGTCCTCCGGCACCATCAGGGGGTGGAGCCCCCCCTGTCATGCCCAGTGTCTTCAGGCGGCGTCCAGTCCTTCGCCCCGGGGTTCCCCTTGTGTCCCTGTCTCTAGCCCCCTCTCCGGGCCTCTGTCTCTGTCCCCCTCTCCAGTGCCCCTGATCGCCGGCTTCCTTCGGTCCCATCCGGGCAGGCCGGGGCCGAGTGGGTCGCCGGGTGGCTCCCGTGGAGGGGGGGGGTACTGTGAGGATTGGTTCTTTCCCCGCCACACGCTTCTTGGGGTGATGTGATGATTGGTCCATTGCCTAACGCACACTTCTAGGTTAAGTATCAATTACCATCACGCACCTGATGTGTGTGCTAATCAGCGCCCCAGAGGGCTTTATATACCTGGACCTTCTTTCTATCGTTGTCGAGTCGTTCTGGAATACAACTGCATTTGCCTGCTTTTTCCCCGTTGCTGTTCCTGGTCTACTCTCTCTCCAGGACCTTTCTGTGGAGAAACCGCTGTTGAGAACCTTGTTCCCCGTTTGGAGCTGCGCCTCGTTTTGCCCGCTTTACGCGTTGCGCTTGGGTGAGTGGAACCAAACTCCTCTGGATTATTCTGATTGTGTGTATTGAAGAGACACTGAAGACTTCGTTTTGTTTGCACTGACTCAGCTAAGTTGTGTGTTATGGGGAACACTGAAGACTGTTGTGGTAAAATCCAAACATAAATCATCAAGGATCTAATCAAACTGTGGTGTAAAAGTCTTAAAGAAACAGTCAAAGTGGAACAACAATCATATTGTGTATTCTGATCTATTCTCTTCTATCCAGTTCTAATTTAATCACCAAGACCTTGTGGTCACCCCAGGAGGGCATTTGCATATAGTGGCAGCTGAGGTAATACTTACTTCCCTTTAGGGGGTGTGTAAGAACAAAGGGCAGGAAATTCTAGAGAAACATGTCTCCTTTTAGGAGACATCAAAGAGCCAACTGGTCTGCCAAAGACAATGATTAGGTCACATATTGATGGCTACATGTGACCATCAAAGGTCTGATTACACACACACATAGACTCACACACACACACATTCAGACACACACACACAGACACACACACACACACACACACACATAGACTCACACACACACACACTCACACACACACATTTTCACACACACACACACACACACATAGTCACACACACACACACACACTCTCACACACAAACACACACACACACAGAGAAGATCACTATTGAAATCCTTAATTTTGAGCTCCAAACAAGCTAACTATTTCCGGGTATATTGTACTAGTAAACTTGAATTCTGAAGTCATTGAAGTAAGTTAAAATATAATTAGGTTTGGTCATACTTAAATTAGGTAATTAGTTAATGTGCCTGTTCTGTTTTCATTTATGTTCAATATGATTAATTGATTGTTATGGTATTGATTTGTATTCTATTAAGCTAAATGATTAGATTTGTTAGATATTTTCTGAAAGTCAGTAGACTTAGTGATAATGAAATATATCTGTGTTTATGTGGGCAATTGTAATTCAAATATAGATATTAGGAAATGAAAATAATGCAATGTTTAAGGACAGCCTCCGTTTGCAGTTATGTGAAGGGGGTTGGGCTATTAAGCCAAACCCCTATTTTTCAAATACCAGCTTAGCAGGCTTGTGATTGGGGCAAATAATGTGATGATGTCATCAACTCCGAGACACTGGGCCTTGGCTATAAGATCCCAGGTGTGATGGAGGAGAGGGACTCTGAAACAACCAACCGACAGGACAAGACCTCTCAACCACCCATCCACAAGGCAAGGCAGCAGGCAACAAGGACAAAGAACTTCTTGGAGGGAAAACCAACTCTTTGTTATCAAACAACAGAGACTTTCAACAACTTATCAACTATCATTCTTTATACTGTAATATTAGTCTGGTTGTTATCACTCACGGCATAGTGTTTGTGATCACAACCATAGCATTTTCTTATTGTAATTTGTATACACTCTTAAACTTTGATTAAACAACTGTTATACTACTTTCCTCCTAAATTCCTTCTGCCTGCACCGCTCAGTTTGAAGAGAAGTGATTCCCAGAGCTTTAAGGTATTGAATCACAATGCAGAGTACCAGCAACCCGGTTCTGAACAAGAGCAGAACAGGACAGCTTGGGAATCCACTTCACTGTCACTATCAATTGGTTCTGGATTATTCTGATTGTGTGTTTGGAAGAGACACTGAAGACTTCGTTTTGTTGCACTAACTCAGCTAAATTGTGTGTTGTGGGGAACACTGAAGACTGTCACTGTCAATTGGTTCTGGACCCAGCTAGGAAGGAGGGAACCACACTGCCTCTGTGTTTCGTTGGACTGTTTCTGATATCTCTCCCTCTCTCTCCGTTTTCCACCTTGAGTGAAAGCTGGGAGTATCTGCAGAGCCGCTACAACGTCACATGCCAATTCCCCACCACTATCACCAGGAGGATTCTGCAGAGCGGCAGATGACTCTGCCGAAGGCAGTCTCCCTGTTTGTTTGATTATTGTACCTTATCCTTCTTTTGACTTTGTAAATAAATACGCCCTAGCATTTGGCTAACTCTGAACTTCCTGTCTGTGCCGTTGCGTTTGAGGTCGGTTACAAACCATAACATTACGACCCGACCATGACGACCTCAGCCGACACAGACAGGGTCAGGGCAGCGTTGGCGGTCCAGATCGAGTTGGTCAACGACCACACCCAACAGTTGGGTGCGGCTGCGGCTGCTTTACAGGACCTCCGGGCCGAGGTCCAGCTTATTCTGGAGGCCATTGACACTCTGGCCACCCAGCAGACTACCCAGGGGAATCAGCAGGCTGTTGTTCTGCACCAGCTACAGGCTCTCAGTACAGCATTAAACACTCTGCTTTTAACCCCACCTACTACAGGAGCCTCGGCTGGAGCATCACCCGCAGCCGTGGCAGAATCCGCGCCTCCCGATCCCGCACCTCGGGAGCCCTGTCTCTCCGAACCACGGTTGTTCAATGGTAACTTCGAGGATTGTGCCACATTCATCATGCAATGTGAGTTGGTTTTTCGTCATCAACCCAGCCGATTCACTTCAAGGGGAGCCCGAGTGGCTTACATGACTAACCTGCTCACGGGCCGAGCAGCACAGTGGGTCACTGCTTCCTGGGCTATGAGGGCAGATTTTTGTTTCTCCTACCCAGACTTCATGGCAGAGCTCCGAAGGGTTTTCCACCACCCAGCTCGTGGCCAGGACCCAGGAGCTCGGTTGGGCACCTTCCGGCAGGACAGTGGCAGTGTCAGAGACTACGCGCTGGAGTTCAGACTGGCCGCAACGGAGAGCGGTTGGAACGATCAATCGCTTCGTCTCACCTTCCTGAGGGGGCTCAACGACGCAGTAAGGGACCAGCTCGCGACCCAAGAGGAGCCCGATTCTCTCGAGGGCCTGATCAGCCTCGCTATCCGCATCGACGGACGCCTCCGGGAGAGAAGGCGTGAGCGAGCACGACTGGGACCCCCAGATGTACCCCCCGAGTACCACGACCTCGAGGAGGTTTTCAGTGAGTCCCGGGCTCAGGCCCTTCCGCCTCACTGGCCTTACGACTGTGCCATCGACCTCCGCTCAGGGGCTTCCCTTCTCGGCAGCCGCCTCTACAGTGCTGACCGTCCTGCCCCCTCCGTGACTGGTGGGGTTTTTCCCTCCCGAGCTGTGACCGAGGAGGAACCCATGCAGCTGGGACGCACCCGCCTTAGCCCGGCCGAATGGGAGTCCAGGCTCAGGTCCGGCCTTTGCCTCTACTGCGGCCGGGATGGACACCGTGTCTCCAATTGCCCTACCCGGCCAAGAAGACCAGGCTCGCCGGGACCCCGGGAGATCCTGGTGAGCCGTTTTTCCTGTTCCCCCACCCGTGCACCACCTAACCGTCTGACGGACGTCACCCTAGCCTGGGCGGACCAGCGGGCGACGGTGGGTGCACTCATTGACTCTGGTGCTGATGGGAGTTTCCTGGACGTTGAGTTTGCCACCCGGGCCAACATTCCACTTGAGGACCTCGAGAGGCCCTTGGAGGTCTTCGCGCTGGATCATCGCCGCCTGGCTGACATCACTCAACGCACCTGTCCAGTCCTTCTCACCATTGCTGGTAACCACGTTGAGAGACTCCTGTTTTTCATCACCAGCTCTCCTCTTGTCCCTGTAGTCCTGGGCAGGCCTTGGCTCGCGCTGCATGAGCCCCACATCGCCTGGTCCTCCGGCACCATCAGGGGGTGGAGCCCCCCCTGTCATGCCCAGTGTCTTCAGGCGGCGTCCAGTCCTTCGCCCCGGGGTTCCCCTTGTGTCCCTGTCTCTAGCCCCCTCTCCGGGCCTCTGTCTCTGTCCCCCTCTCCAGTGCCCCTGATCGCCGGCTTCCTTCGGTCCCATCCGGGCAGGCCGGGGCCGAGTGGGTCGCCGGGTGGCTCCCGTGGAGGGGGGGGTACTGTGAGGATTGGTTCTTTCCCCGCCACACGCTTCTTGGGGTGATGTGATGATTGGTCCATTGCCTAACGCACACTTCTAGGTTAAGTATCAATTACCATCACGCACCTGATGTGTGTGCTAATCAGCGCCCCAGAGGGCTTTATATACCTGGACCTTCTTTCTATCGTTGTCGAGTCGTTCTGGAATACAACTGCATTTGCCTGCTTTTTCCCCGTTGCTGTTCCTGGTCTACTCTCTCTCCAGGACCTTTCTGTGGAGAAACCGCTGTTGAGAACCTTGTTCCCCGTTTGGAGCTGCGCCTCGTTTTGCCCGCTTTACGCGTTGCGCTTGGGTGAGTGGAACCAAACTCCTCTGGATTATTCTGATTGTGTGTATTGAAGAGACACTGAAGACTTCGTTTTGTTTGCACTGACTCAGCTAAGTTGTGTGTTATGGGGAACACTGAAGACTGTCACTATCAATTGGTTCTGGATTATTCTGATTGTGTGTTTGGAAGAGACACTGAAGACTTCGTTTTGTTGCACTAACTCAGCTAAATTGTGTGTTGAGGGGAACACTGAAGACTGTCACTGTCAATTGGTTCTGGACCCAGCTAGGAAGGAGGGAACCACACTGCCTCTGTGTTTCGTTGGACTGTTTCTGATATCTCTCTCTCTCCGTTTTCCACCTTGAGTGAAAGCTGGGAGTATCTGCAGAGCCGCTACAACGTCACATGCCAATTCCCCACCACTATCACCAGGAGGATTCTGCAGAGCGGCAGATGACTCTGCCGAAGGCAGTCTCCCTGTTTGTTTGATTATTGTACCTTATCCTTCTTTTGACTTTGTAAATAAATACGCCCTAGCATTTGGCTAACTCTGAACTTCCTGTCTGTGCCGTTGCGTTTGAGGTCGGTTACAAACCATAACAATTTCAATGTCGAGCGGTGTATTGAGACTTGAATATGGATGTTTTAAATGCGAGCTTTTCCCTATGATTGTTAGGGTTTGTAACCGACCCCAAGCGCAACGGCACAGAGAGAGTTGTTTCAGAGTTAGCCAAAAACAAGGGCGTGTTTATTCACAGAGTCACAAGATTGAATTAGGTGGAGAACAGAACAAATGGGGAATCTGGCATGTGAAGAATGTTTGCGGCTCTGCAGATTCTCCCAGAAGGTGATGGTGAGGAATTTGCCTGTGACGTCTGAGCCGCTCTGCAGATCCCCCCAGCATACACTCCAGGTGGAAGCGGAGAGAGAGAGAGAAATCCCAGTTAGCTCAGCGCACAATAGAAACAGAGAGGTGACTGATCCAAACAATATATCCAAGTGACTTGATCTTCGGTGTGATACACACAGTTAGCAGTGTCCAGAGAAAAAACAATACGGTAATCCAACGTGTAAATACAACAACAAAAAATAGGTGAGAACAGTATAACAAAAACGGGATCTCTTCGGTGTTTCACAAACACACAAAAACGATTGATCAAAAAAGGACTGTTTCCAAAAACTCACCAGAGCGCAACGCGTAAAGCGGGCAGATAAACGAGGCGTAGCTTCGTACGGGGAATCAGGTTCTCCAACAGGGATACTTCACGAGAGTCCTGGGGAGCAACAGACAGCGACGGGAAAGATAGGCAGATGCAGGGAATATTCAAAACGATCCAACATCGATATTAGGGAGATCAGGGTATATAAAGCCACGGGGCGCTAATGACAAGCTGTGACAGCTACGGGATGAAATTGATCATTGCTCCAGAAGCGTGTGGTGGGGAGAGCACCAATCAACACGGCATCTTACAGGAAAGAAGCGTGAGGCGGGAAATGCAATTGATTAACAAAAATACCTTAAAGGAACGGAGCGAGTGGGTGGGGAGCGGACAAAACCTCACAATGATGGCGAGCACTATCTTGTCAGTTTAGATTTGAAGAGCTGTGCTTGGCTCTTAGCTAACTTTTTGTGATGATTCTTAAACTATAGAGGTTTTTATTGTTCTTCAGGCGAAAGATGTTGATTTCGACTTTGATGAGTTTTTATATTCGTGCTTTATGGTTTTCCTGGATTGGATCTTTCCAAGACAGTATTATTGTAACTACTTTTTCTAATTAAACCAAACTTTGTTAAACTTTATTCAACTCTTGGAAGGTGTTCTTTTACGAGCTCCATCATGATCTTTCAAAACGCTGGCCACGCCTTGCTTTCATCGGAGGTAAGCGTGATGAAATTAAATGTCTGGGTAGCCTGATTACAGATTCAATCAATTGCTAGTTACTGCTTCTAGCTAAAGTTATACCCAATGGGCAGGGGCGTAGCTGGGGGGGGGGTAGCTTAGGATGATTCCAAGGGCCCAGCACTGGGGGGGGGGGCCAACATTTTTTTTTTTTTTACTAGACATCACTCAGGTGTATTATTGATGCTCTCATTGATACTATGTTTGTTTCTGAAGTGTGTGTGTGTGTGAGATATATAGAGAGAGGGGGGGCTTTGGTAGACTATTGCATTGGTCCATTCATTGAAGATGAACGCAATGCGACATCCTTTACTAGGCTCACCCACCAACAGTGCAGGTGCTGAACTGCTGATCCGAATGTATAGGTAAAAACCATATTATGCGTTTTCATCAATAAAAAAATTACGCGCGCTCGCATTCACTGGGGGCCTACAAATACATTCTTTCATGGGGCCCAGAATCTGGAGCTACACCCCTGCCAATGGGTCTCATTCCCGAACGAAGTTACGACAAAAAATGTCGTCTTAGCCAGATTTCGGCCCATTTAAGACATATTAGGGCTGGGAGTGGGAGTCCCCAAATTTTCCTGAGATCAGATTTGATCGTGGCTGAGAGCAGATTTAAGAGTGCTGAGGAGCATTACTTAATTACTTAATAATTAAAATAAATATGACAATATTTGTACGATAAGAAATTACGTATTTGATGTCGGAAAAATAAATAATATGGATTCATCTGATCACAGGGCAGCTGCTTAACCATATCTGAACCAGCTATTTTGGACAAATGTATAATTACTTTAATTACTCAGATATTCAAACACAATTATGCAATTATTGTGAAATGATTGAAAATAATTTTTATTTAATGCCTTCTGTGGAATTTGTATTTCTTATTTGTTACACATCTGTTTTAATGATTAATTATATACATTTGAAAGAATGCAGGTCAACATGCAATGTATCCCATTGATTGGTATACAATGGGACAGACCTTTGTTTGATTGATTGATTGATTGATTGAAAACTTTATTAACAGATTGCAGATGGGTACAGTACAGTACAGCTCAATTACATAAGGGGATGCAGACCAGAGAAAGAATTTCGTCTTGTTTACATCAGGGTCCTCCATTTTCAATTCATCATAACATATATGACACACACGACACAGATAGACAGTACTGCTACATCTATACATTTATGACATACCAGATTTGCAAATACAGTACTGTTTGTGATACAAATAGAGTCCAGAAAAGAGAGTACATTTGACTTAGAAACTGTTGGAGGAGGTTGGGTAGGAGGGGTGGGTGGGGGATAGACTTACACTGTACAAGAAAAACGAAGGGTTATGTATATAACCCAGTTCTGTGAGTTATGGTGCGCTCAGCACCTAGTTGCATATATCTCGCTTCAGTGGATATACACTGAATAAAAAATTCCACCATGCACCTTTACATCCCAGCACTCGTCTGGCCACACCCCCATCCGCTTACCTTCATAAGCAGGGGTGGGGCCACACACTCATCTCCTTCCCAACAAATTTCACCACAATGAAAAATCAAGGGCCGCAGCGGCGTCCTATGCTGAGCGCACCATAACTCACAGAACTGGGTTATATACATAACCAATGTTCCCTCTAATTATTTTTCTGTCTGAGCAAACACTCAAACCTCCTGAGCAGACATCAGCAACTACTGAGCAACATACGTCACCTTCCGATTAACCGGTTAGTTGATAAGCGGCGGTTTGTAAAAAATCTGAGAATCTTAATTTCCCTTAATGTCTAACATAAAAATATATACATTTTGCTGATACACAGAGAAATAATACAAAAAGGCATATTATATTCCTTAATCAAATATTTATTTGACCATTGATTGACGATACAGAGCATAGTCCTTACTTTGGCTGGGTTGGCGGCGGCGGTGTGAGTCGTGTCACTAACTTTTGTCTTTTTAGGAGGCTGACTCGTCATTATTTTATTAAGTGAATTATAATGCGACTTCAAGGGTGACCATATTGTGATTTAAAGAGGACATCAAGATACTTAATCAAAGTTTACTTGTTGTGAAGGATCAGATTAAACCGAATATATATATTTATTTATGGATATATATTTAATAGTATTTGTATATCGTTTGATATCCCTTGTATATTCCTTGTACATATACACTGAATATCCCTTTAGTCTACTAACAGCCCATAATAGTTTCATTCTCTCATTGGACAAGAACTTGGCGCCAGCAGCCAAGCCCCTTGGTTCAAGTTCAATCGTGCCGACGAACATGTCGTTACTAGCCCCGGTTCCGCGTAGGAATACGTCTGGCGAAATACGAATGGTACTATTTGTTCACAGCGCATATATATATGGCGCAAGTAAAGTAGAACTTTCTTTTAGTCCCTTAGCCCTTAGTTCTTTACCCTCCAACCTAGTGGCAAGACGTTAAGCCTCACCCACGATACACGTGTGGTGCAGTATGGTCAACTTGGCCTCAGAATGGCATTGAGACATCGTGTGGATTAATAGTTGAATTGTCATAGTTTGGCACTATACCGTCGAGTGGGACGTATTTCTATTAAGTTAATAATAGTCTATTATGTATGGTGCATCGTTCGGTTAGAGTTATAAAGTGAGCAGTACCCCCATCGTTTCCTCGCGTTATCTAGAGTCTTAACCAGGCTGGGCAGACCACGTGTGGTGCTTTCATCCGAGGAGTTCTGGGCCAGGACGAGTGGACCTGCACATTGGATTACCTTACCCGGACGACGGCGAGCCCTACACGGCTTGGATTATCTACTTGCTTTGGGTGCTTTGATTATGCCATGGATAACAGCCAACACTGGTAAGTGTTGGAACTACCCCCGAGAGGAGTCCAGGTGAGACGGCGCTCTAACCCGAGTGAGGTCGCCTCACGTCTCTTCGTTGTGGACCGGCAGCTACCGTCTACAAGAGGGCCCAACTGTATTCATCTGTGGACCAAGGTTCTGTGGGCACCGTGTTCAGCACTCTGAATTCTCCCAAGAAATCGTTGGCCAGATGGGATATCGCCAGCGGCTCTCCTAAACCCCCCCCCCCCCCCTACTGACTTACAACCAGCGGGACCCCCTTTAGTGTATCCAGCTATAATCATTTAAGTACCATCGCTATAGTTCCCTAAAGAACCAGGTTGTATACTTGCTTCCTGCGTAACCAGAGATTGGACATTCAATATTGATTTGCCTACGAATACTCATTTGCCTTACAAGTGCATTCAAATCATAAATGTCATTAAGTGAACGTTGTATATACCCTTTGCTATATATTAAATATTCGATTTATACATTTGTGTGGACTTGGTTTCATCAGGTGGGAAAGTGTTCATCATATCTATATCATGTACTGTGTGGCCAGTAGTTAAAGTACATAAAGCGGTAGTGGTTTAATGATACCATACTTATCAATACAGTCAGGGAATTGTACCCCTCAGTTACATTACTCAAAGATGCCTTATCATTATAATATATTTAAAGTATACCTCCTCTGTATGGATATAAAATTATTGTTTATATTATTTTATATAACAAAATAATATCTCTCTATAACCAAAGTTACTCAACATGCTGTATTATGCCTGTATTATAGTAATCTATCTGACAAATCTCAAGAAAATAATTAAATCAACTTATGACAAAATAATATATATTTTCAAGTCTTACTGGACAAAATAAATAACAAGAAAAATATGATGTAATGTTCTAAATAATACCTCTTCTGTATTAGAAAATCCAGCTTTAAAAAATATATCTTTATCTTTTCAATGTAATGTAAATTATAAAACAGTAACCTCACAAAGATACTAATTTAAAAGTGCACTATGCAGTTTCAGATTTGTTGCAATTAGTGTACTAAACTAATTTATTACACACATAATCCTTAGAATGATTGTATCATAAGCATCTTATCAAACCAAAACATCATTTTGAGGCATCAAAATAGTTTTCAATTATTTTCTTTCTCTCTTTGTATAGCTGCATTCTTCAATCAATTCGGTCAACTTTGCCATCAAACTCTCGCCTCGCACTGCTTTGTTTGTAATGTTTTGCTGTGTCCATGTGAGCTTTGAGATCGCCAGCACCTTTATTAGACACATATGGTCAAGCTTTGCACGCGTTGCACTCCGCTTCCAATTAGTCTCAACCGGGATGATAAATTGGAAATTTTCTCTGCAGTTCATCTGTAATGTAAATGTTTCGCGTTTGCATTGTGAGGAGCCAGCAATGCTGGTCGGATCTGTCCACTTCCTCATCTGTTGTGTGTGTCTGTGTGAGCGTGCAGTAGCGCTGCCCACAAAGCACTGAAAGCGGGGCTTCTCTTGGTAACGTCACACGCAACAGGTTACCGTTAGGGATGTCCTGATACATTTTTTTTGCTCCCGATCCGATCCCGATCATGTGATTTTGAGTATCTACCGATACCGATCTTTCCCGATCCGATCAAAAAAAATATATAATATATATATATATATATATATATTTTTTTTTTTTGTATCCCAATTTCACCCTGAATGTTGACGTTATCCAGGTGAAAAGTTAACTTCATTCAAGCGAGGCATTGCAATCCTTGACATAAATCATTTGATGTATAATTAAATCAAAGAAAATGTGTTTGGGTGTGAGAGTGTGGCTGGTCTGCCGTTCTGCAGCTGGATACTATTGGTTTGTTTTGGCAAAATTCTTCTGCTCTGTGTGACAATAAATAAATGAATGATGATATGCAATTTAAAACCAAAACTAAGGCCTCGGTATGAGTTTAAGACGTGAACATTGTCATGTTTGTTGAATAAAAAAAAAATAGTAATTTTTTATTTTTTTTTTTATCTGTATTTTTTATTTTTTTTGCGGCCGATTTCAGATGTGCGCGGGAGCGTTTTGCCATGTGCGCGCGCGCGCACGGGCGCACCTTAGGGGGAACATTGTACATAACCCTTCGTTCTGTAGCGTTATGGCTTCGCTCAGCACCTAGTTGCATAACAGGAGCTGAGCGGGAGCCATAGCCCGACAAATACACCCCGCTGAGGCCCCCCACAACCATCAGACCGGGGAGGACCGAGCCCCCCCGACCCTCCCTAATGGAGGATACCCCCACTATTGGAGGTTCACGGCAGGGCGACGGATCCGACCGTGCGAAGAGGCACTCAAGCAACTCAACGCACAGGGTGAGCAGACCGTGGCTTGACCCCACGACTACACACACGCACAACCTGCATGCCACCCGGGAACGAACGGAAGGAACAACCTCGTTACTGCCCCCAAAAAACACGGGGTCAAGAGCAAACCCAACCCCGTGGCAAGGCTGTAGCAGCGGAGCGCGAAGGAAGACCCAGACCCACTGAAGGGACTGGATCCCCTGGAAAAAAGGGGGCCCGGAGAGGTCAATGACGCCAGGCATCAAGACCCCACCAGGTGGTCACTTAGTGACACCGCCCCCCACATCGCCAGCGTATTCGGATAAGGCCCCTCCAAGAGCGGGCCCTTTCCCCCCAATAGCACACCGCCTGGCACACTGACCCTGTAGAACAGGCAGTCAGCATGGCCGTAAGCACTCAAAAGGGTAACCAACGGAAGCAGGCAGCGCAGGCTGTAACCTGAGCCTGGAGTACTGCGGACGAGACAGGCGCCAAAGGAGTCAGCTGAAAACAGCCCCCCCGACGGAAGGGGCGTATGCTGGCGTTGTTGCATGACAAAGCCTCCATTAAAAAAAAAACACCCAGAGGGGTCGAGGCAGAGAAGGCTGACATGATTGGCAGACGTCATGAACGTGCAGGGGCACACTCAACCGGGTAACCCGGGAGTTGACTCTGCTCCAACATACCAGGGAATCAACCACCCCCTCTGTACAGACGGTGGTTGTTCCTATAACCCCTCAAGAAAAAACTCCAAAACACACCTGCGGGTATACACTGGCTATACCGCAGTACAAGTGTTTCAGTTTTCAAAAAAGGGTTATCCCAGGCCTACGGTATCAACAAAACTTTACTTCGGACCGGGCCCGGCGGCACAGGAAGCACAGGATTACCAGAGGAGGTCCAAGACCACCCCAACAGCCCCCTCTTCGCCACGCGTGAGAGAGGAGCGAAAAGAATGGAGAACCAGCCCTAAGCACACCGCACTTGGTATTCCCAGGCGGTCTCCCAACCAAGTACTAACCAGGACCGAACCTGCTTAGCTACCGAGATCGGACGAGATCGGGCGTGTGCAGGTTGGTATGGCCGTAAGCCATTACGATAGTGCAGAGTACAACATGTACCCAACAAGAGTCTCCATAACGCCTAACCCTGTGACACCCGGACCGACCCGGCATTTTTTTCCCCGAAAAAAGCACAAGTCCCTCAGGGTACCAGAACAGCAGATCTGCATCCCCGGCGGACAACGGGTTAACTGACCTGGACCAGCGCGACCAGACCAGTCCCGTGTCCTAACCACGCCGACATGCCCACTCCAGGAGAGGGGGTAGGTATGCGTGGCGATCTAAAACATGAAAAGAGGGCTCCACCCAGACGGTCCCATTTGTACCGTGCTCAGTGGCCCACCCCAAGGGCGTGAGACCCCTCTACCTATGTTCAGATCTATTCCGTTAACATCCCCCAGATATGAACGAGAATTCATCGAGACAACCTGAATGAATGAATGAATGAATGAATGAAAACTTTATTTAACAGATTGCAGAATGGGTACAATACAGTACGGCTCAATACACACAATTGTTAAGGGGATGCAGACCTGAGAAAGACGTTTGTCTTGTTTCCATCAGGGTCCCCCATTTTCAATTCATATAGACATTTATGACATACACAACATACATGACATTTATGGCATAGGGACATATAGGTATTTAGTACTGATACATTTGTGACATAAACGGTATTCAAATATACAGTACTGTTACCCCTAGATCCTGACAGAGTATATACATATGATGGGGAGGGGACTGTACATTAGGAGGGGGTGGGTGGGTAGGAGAGAGATATACATACGGCGGGGAGGGAATATATACATGCGGTGGGGAGGAGACTGTCTATTAGGAGGTGGTGGGGGTTTTGGGCATTTACGGTGGCCAGTTTCGAATTGCAGCCTCCCGTAGGTGCTCTTTAAGAGCGGTTTTGAATGTGGGTAGGGATTCACATTCCTTTACAGCTTTGGGTAGGGCGTTCCACATTGATGTGGCATAATTGCTAAACGTATTTAGTCCCTTGTTTGAGCCGAATCTGGGTTTAACATGATTTGTTGAGCTTCCTCTGGTGTAGTGGTTGTGGTATTCACTGACCTTTGGGAAGTATTTTGACATGTACATGGGTACCTTAGTCGTATAGTGTATCTTGTAGACCAGGCCCATTGCAAGTTGCTGTACTCTGTCGTCTACTCTAAGCCATCCTAGGTTGTCAAAGTGGGCAGGGGTGAGGTGGGTTCTGGGGGTAAGGTCAAGTAGTAGTCTGACCAGTTTGTTTTGTGATGTTTGTAATTTTGTTTTAAGGTGCTTTGGTACCATGAGGTGCACGCATAGTCGTAGTACCCTTGAATGAGTGCTCCTACCAGAGTCTTCAGGGTATTCTTGTTTACCAGAGAGGAGATCCGGTACAAGAATCTAGTTCATTGGTTGACTTTTTTTATTACATTGGATGCCATTTTGTCACAGGAAAGATTTGCCTCTAGGATGGAACCCAGGTAGGTAATTTCGTCTTTCCTTGTGACAATATTGTCACCCACTGCAACTGAGAAGCCGTCGGTCTTGCTGAGTTTGTTATTTGAACCGAAGAGAATGGACTCTGTTTTGCCCATGTGTAATGATAGTTTGTTATCAGCGAGCCATATGCAGATTTTGCCTAGTTCCGAGCTGAGGGTTTTTTCAACCTGCAACTTGTTCTTGTCAGAGACCAGCAGGGCTGAGTCGTCCGCAAACAGGAACAAGTTGCAGTCACAGGCTGACGACATGTCATTTGCATAAATTAGGAAGAGTAGCGGTCCTACTATGCTTCCTTGTGGAACACCACAGCTCACTGTGAGGGGGGGGATAGAGTACCGTTTACCTCTACCATCTGTTCTCTCCCCTCCAGGTAGGATTGCATCCAGCTCACTGATAAGCTATCAAAACCAATTGCTTTTAGCTTGTCAATCAGAATGGAGTGATTGACAGTGTCGAAGGCCTTTTGTAGGTCCAGCATGACCATGCTGCAGTATTTGCCCGCGTCCACCTCTAGTAAACTGGCGCTCGGAAGAGACAAAACTCCATCCCAGTTGCCCTATAAAAACGCTGTTTTAACAAGCAAGGCGCACTTAGCCCCTGTGTGATTCTTTAACAGAAACACACCGAGCCAGCACTATGTATGCGTCGAGACCCAAACACATCAATGGATAGTCTAGCAAGACACCAAACATTGTTCCTCCAAGTCGCCTGGGAGAACGACACAGAGCCGTCGTGCTTCATGTACCTTCCTCTTTTTATTCAAAAAAGAAAGAAACACAGACTGACATGAATCCCACGTGACGCAGGGTAGAATTGTTTACATTTTTACATCCCACCATCCTCGCCATAGGGAGGAGACGGAAATCCCCAGAGAGACTTCCCACGCGAGCTGTATAGATTGAAAAGAATATATTGCAACATTGAGCTATGCAATATTTGGGTTTAGGGCTCTCCGAGGAGGAGGCACTGAACCAATACACACTCAATAATCGAATTGAATCGAATACACACACAATAGAGCAGAACTCCTCTTTGAAGTTCTACTCGCCTTGACAATCTGAGGAGGAGGCTCTGAACTCTGAGGAGGCTCCCTCACAGGGAAGGAGAGTCCGAACTCACAGAAGGCCCGAGGAGGAGCTTCGTGAGGAGGAGCTCTGACAACTCCCTGAAACAGATCCATAACATGGACCTGAACAACTCACGGAAGTCTTACCAACAGAGACGCGCACAGTGACGTACTCTATGGCGGGGGGATTTCTGCGGTACACACGCCCAATCTTCCAGGGCGTGGGACCAGGAATCTCCCCCCCCCCCCCCTCTTACCCTGTAACGTGCCGAACAGCAACGTGACAGGAACCTTGAAGGACAGGAGGTTTTAACCCCTGACCAATCAAAAAGGGGAGGAAAGGATTACCAGTTCACCCCTTTACGACCCCACACCCATGATACGATGTAATGACAAAAAATAGCATGACACAGTCATAGTCAGCTACATGAAGTGTCTAACAGCTTCACACAGCTCATGTGCTAACCTGCTATCTGATTTTTACTAAGGAAAAAACACAGAATAGAGAGGGCCCCTTTAAGAGCCCCGGTACCAGACTTACACATGTGCTTCTGTGGCCAAACCTAACCCAGTTGTAGATCACAAGACACACACAACCCTTTATCACAACAAAAAATGGCAAGTACACTCTTGCTACAGAGGAACGCCGTTTTTCATTACGAGAGAATACAGAATCCTCGATTATGTATCGGCCACAGGCCTTGCTAAGCACACACGATAAGCGACCAAACAACCTTTTCTTTAGGAAAATATAGTTTCTCAAGCGGTTAGCACAACCCCAGCAATTAAGCTAAGAGTTACATCGTATCCCCACAAACACAGTGACACAATATATTGTAAACAACATGTCTGAGAGGAGGGTGGGGAAGCCCCAGGGAAACCGGGGGGATCACCCCTCCTACCTTACACTTGATACGGCCAAGTTGAACAGGTAACCCTGTTAATATGTGAACACACTGTTCATTGTCATTACAGGCTGAGAAAAGAATTCATTCTTCACTCATATGTCACTAAGCATAGCTTTATAGGTTAATTAACCCCCTTAGTTGTGAGTTCACGGTACATGAACACACATGTTCTCAACACAACTAACCAGATCATTTTTACACATGTAAAACAAAAACCCGATTTCTATGGAGAGAGAGAAGCTATACCAGTGACAAGACAATTCACACACAACACGCGTCGTATCCTCAATGTATTGCAGCAACACCCATTTTGGAAAACATCGTTATTACAAAACATTTAGAAGGGAAGGAAAGAAGAAGTGTTTAAGGTCCGGTCGGGACCTTCCTACCCTGAGCGCAGGCCAAGCGAACTGCAATCTGGCTAATGGGGCACCGAAGTTTGAACACAGCATCCCTGTGTTGATGACGAGGGCAGCGTCGCTGCGCCACCCAGCCGCTACGGTTCTCCATGTTGACGCAGTCCTCGCTGGCAGGGCTCCCGGTAGGTTCGACTAACATCCTCTGTCAAAGATGACGTCGTAGTCAGAGTGTTTAAGGCATGTTATAGTCAAGGAAAACGTTCAAAGTGTAGCATTAAGCTAACAGTCGTTCGGCTGATAGCAACAAGCTAAGGTTTACTAGCCTGGTAAACACAGCGAGCTAACGCCGCAGCTAACAGCTGACCGGCTAACACAGTAGTCCACAACTAGCACGCAAGCTAAGCAGCTATCACCCGAACTGTACACAATGACATAACAAGCCACACTTCAGACAGGCCGCTGTTCCAGTTCCTCCCCTAAGAGGGAAAAGAAAAAGAACGTCAGAACACAGTTTTCAACGGTGATCCAGACATCAGCGGGGCCAGCACAGTTCCCATTTCGGGCTGCAGCCGGCTTTGAGCATGGAACTCCCGATAAAGAAGATCCTATGCCCACATTTCCTCGTTAGGGTATACTTTCATTTGTATATGAAAGATGGGGCCTGCGCGGGACAGAGAAGCATCCTTCTCGAGAATCCTGGGATCACCAGGACCCAGTCGCGGCCCACTAGATTAACCATCATGGGCGTCAGACCAAGATCCTCCGACCGCCGTTTAAGCCGAGCAGAGGACCTCAGCCTGGAGTCGGCGTTTCGTAAATTGTCACTAACCCCCACAGCATCAACAACAACCAGAGCTCGCAAGCAAAACAGTACGTACCCAACCTGGAAACAACCACTTCTCACAACAGTCGGTGCTTCCTACAGTCCAGCTGTGTTGCCGGAGGGCAACCCCATCCAGCCGCAGCAAGGAGGACTGTAGCTGGGAAGCATGTCAGCGGCGTGAGCTCCTAATACGAAAAAGCCGTTGAAGGTCGGAATGATCCAGACACTCCAGTAACAGACAATATCGCCGTATTTTCTCGAAAATAGTGAGAGAGAAAATAAAGATATAATGTCAACGTATCTCCTTGTTCTTCTGTTTTCCTTTCCTCAGATTAATATTTTTCTCCACGTCAAGTGGGCATGTGAGCAGGCACTTCCTTGTGATGAAATTTGAGAAGGGAAGGAGATGAGTGTGTGGCCCCACCCCTGCTTATGCTGGGATGTAAAGGTGCATGGTGGAATTTTTTATTCAGTGTATATCCACTGAAGCGAGATATATGCAACTAGGTGCTGAGCGAAGCCATAACGCTACAGAACTGTACATTGGAATATTGACAAAACCATACTTGGTCATTTACTGTACATTGGAGGGGGTTGATATAGCTATAAACCTGCATTCCTTTGAATATATCATTAGTCAATTAAACTTATATTGAAATACACTATATAGCCTATACACCAACACTGAAATGACAGTGGATAAATAAATAAGAACTAAAGCTAATCGGTGGATATAGACTGCATGAATATTCCATAACAAGTCTTGTGTGCGCCTACGAATGAACAGTAGCCTATAGGCTTAATTATGGAATAATAAGCCATACTGCGTTCATTCATTACGCCCGCCGTAGGCTATATATATTTTATTACATTCATTCATTCATTCATATACAGAACTGCGTGCGCGTGTGTGTGTGTGTGTGTGTGCGCGCGCGCTGCGGCAGGTGTACCGCGAACTGTATATGATGCCAATACATTAATCTAATCTAGTTTTGATGGTGCGCAAGCGTGATTACGAAACCTAGCCGCATTTCTCGGAGACGCTCTCTGATTGGCACTGACTGACGCTAGGTTTCGTAATCACGCGGCACGCAAGACTCGCAAAGCACTTCCGCCATTCCATTTGCACACAGCTGCGTCACTAGTTACCTTATAAAGAGCTGTGGAGGCGTTGTTTTGTATGCAAATGACCTGAACGGGAACGCGCTTTCGAGTTTAAGACAGAATGCCATTCTCCAAGCAGATATCAGATCATATAATTTGTGCGACCTTTTCAGCCACTTAAGACATATTACCAGCACGTTCAGGACTCAGAGTGAACTTGTCATTGATTATGTCTCAGTGGTTCCAAGATAAGTCTTCCAGAATATATCTTTGAAAAATCAGTATTCTTACGTCTGTACCCAGGTTGGAGTCAAAAGTAGGGCTCTGATGTGGATACCCTTGTATTGAGCGTGTTTTCGACCTGGTCTTATGGAAATTATTATTAATATTATACACTAATATTATACTATTATTAATAGTACTAACTATTAAATAGTATTGCTGTGAATATGACTATTCAATGAAAGGAGTTTTCCCAAGCAAACATTCTGTTTATTACAAACAATAAAGAGGTTAACAACTCTTTTATTTCATTTGAAATGGATAAAACTAGCCAGTGACTATGAAATGAGAATTAAATAAAATACAAACTTGGCCACTTCCATGAAGAATTAACTCTCCTGGAAGGGGTTCCAAGCAAGCATCACAACCTCTGTCTCGGCGAACGAACTGGATGATTGATCACGAGGACGCTTGTGAACAATTGCCCAGACCACCAATTCAGGGATTTTGCTGAAATATCAGAGGTTCTGGGGCTTAATACATGGCATGATTAGGTTTGAGAATTGACTCGAGAATTTAGCGAGTTTAGCACCTCGTTGAGGGATATTGAGCGGCCACAGGGTTTTATCTCAAATC
Source organism: Notolepis coatsorum (assembly GCF_963971535.1). NCBI lineage: Eukaryota > Metazoa > Chordata > Actinopteri > Aulopiformes > Paralepididae > Notolepis > Notolepis coatsorum. The sequence goes on from NC_140169.1 coordinate 124,542,430, forward strand.
TGTGTTGAGATAGATAAAGACACCTGTAGCTCTTAACAAACAGTCACTGCAATCTTGGCCATCACCCAGAGACATCCACCACCTTGGTCAACACTACGAGACAACCACTCAGAGAGATGGGGAGATGGTGACAGGGGTTAGAGAGTTTCCATGTTTGTAGTGGGCGGAGTTGGAGCAATACATACATGTAGTGAGCATATATATGAATACATGGTGACAATAGAATCAAAGTATATAAGAGAATTGTGAAATTAAGTAATAGATAGAACTAAGAACTACTGCAAGCGTATGTATACAGGATGAGATACAAGACGATGGCTCAGGGCCAGGGCCACCTCAGGGGGTGTGCGAGCAGTGCGGTCGCACAGGGCCTCGCGGGAAGGGGGGCCTTGCAAAAAAAGATTTTTTTATTATTTTTATATAATATTATATTATATTTTTATATAATAATTATTAAATTGTTTTTTATTTTTTTTTGCGAGGCCCCCCTTCCCGCAAGGCCCTTTTTCATCACAGACCTAAAATCTAGTTTTGCTTACATGCTTATATATTTCACATTAGACACGTTTGTAGAATAGTGTTCCGGGCTCTGCGGCTCTGCTGCTCTGCAGATAGACACGTTTGTAGAATAGTGTTCTGGGCTCTGCGGCTCTGCTGCTCTGCAGATATACTATTGGTTTCATTCAATTACTTTCGTTGGAGGACCAACACTAGGGGGAGCCGAGCTGGTTGGCGTCGGTCTGGTAGTCGGTAGAGAGATGTGAAGAAGACCGGATCCACGAGGGGAGGGGTACAGCCAGGTACAGGGTCTATTCAGCGCTATCCACAGGAGCGAGTGGATGTCTTTTGAAAAGCAGCATCGCAGCAGAAGAAATAACACCATGTGCCATAAGCTTGTTATCAATACCAAGTATGATTAGGTTATGCCAAGACGAAGAGGACGTTCGGCAGATGGACTGAAGATGAAAGTTGTTGCATGTTAGAACCTTCAGTCAGGCTATAGCTATGTCGGCTAGTAGCAATTAGCTAAAGGCAGGGACAGGTAACTAGCGTTAGCTAATGCATTAGCTAACGCTAGTTACCTGTCCCTGCCTTTAGCTAATTGCTAATTGCTACGTTATCGAGTGCTAACGTGTGGCAGATAAACTAGGACTCCCAAGTTCATCCCAACGGGGGGACAATATCATGGATGGGACTGGTACTTTTCATCTCCACGGTAGGAAAATGCGTCGACGTCGTCTCCTTCCAACTTTGCCATAGATTCTGCGTTAGGGTGAGTTTTTCATGCAATCTATTCTGTTCCCGCTGTGGTCTCTGTCTCTCTGTTTCTATCTCTCTCCATCTCTGTCTCTCTCTCTCTCTCTCTCTCTCTCTCCATCTCTGTCTCTCTCTCCATCTCTGTCTCTCTTCTGTTGTGCTGCACCCGCCGTGGTCTCTGTATCTCTCTCTCTCTCTCTCCATCTCTGTCTCTCTGTCTCTCTCTCCATCTCTGTCTCTCTTCTGTTGTGCTGCACCCGCTGTGGTCTCTGTATCTCTCTCTCTCTCTCCATCTCTGTCTCTCTGTCTCTGTCTCTCTCTTCTGTTGTGCTGCACCCGCCGTGGTCTCTCTCTCTCTCTCTCTCTCTCTCTCTCTCTCTCTCTCTCTCTCTCTCTCTCTCTCTCTCTCTCTCTCTCTCTCTCTCTCTCTCTCTCTCTCTCTCTATATCTCTCTCTCTCTCTCCATCTCTGTCTCTCTCTCCATCTCTGTCTCTCTTCTGTTGTGCTGCACCCGCTGTGGTCTCTCTCCTCTCTCGCTCTCTCTCTCTCTCTCTCTCCTCTCTCTCTCTCTCTCCTCTCTCTCTCTCTCTCTCTCTCTCTCTCTCTCTCTCTATGTTGACTGTATCATGCCCAGCCTCGGGCAGCGCTATATTTAAGAATATGTTGACTGTATGCCCAGCCTCGGGCAGCGCTATTATTTAAGAATATGTTGACCGTATGAAAAAAAAATTAAAAATTGTTATTTTATTTTTATTATAAAAATGTTTTATTAAAATGTTTGTTACCTTTAGGGGGGGGGCTCGCGTTTAAATCTCGCACAGTGCCTCGAATTTCTCCCAGGCGGCCCTGCTCAGGGACATATGCCCCGGGGGCAGGAGACACCACTCAGAGTAGGTCAAGGCAGAGCAGGTAAGGTTCAACGCTGCAGGTCAGACAGAAGGCGCTATGAAGCTGTTCCATGGAACCGGTGGTGCTCATGTCCAGTATGAGGTAGAAGGTCACTGGAATGTCTATATCGATCAATTCACTCAGAGAGACAGAGACAGGGGTTAAAAGAGTCTCCCATATCTGCTGAAAAGCAGACATGGGAGCAGATAACAGACATCCTAACTAAACTAGACAGATTAAGGGTCAGTCCCCGACCATGTGAGATCAAGCTAGTTAGCTAGCCACAGTTTGTTGTAAGCTAAAGTGCAAACTAAAATGTCCACGCTGTTGTACACCTAACCCGAGAGGGTGGACATGCACATGAGAGGGTGGACATATTTTCATTTGTAAATAGATTTCCCCCTCTCTCTCTCTCTCTCTCTCTCTCTCTCTCTCTCTCTCTCTCTCTCTCTCTCTCTCTCTCTCTCTCTCTGTCTGCATTATTAATGAGATATTTCATGGTTTTTAATACATAATGATGCTGCTCTTCATATACAATGTGACCTCTTGTTGTGGATCTATTGTGGATTAACAAGTTCAAGTTTTGTTTTATAGAGCATTTGAATATTAATGTTGACGTCATGTAATATGTATAATTAGAATGTATAGAAACATCTGAAAATCCTCCCCGATTACTGATTGATTGATTGATTGATTGAAAAGTTTATTAACAGATTGCAGAATGGGTACAGTACAGTACAGCTCAATACATACAATTGTTAAAGGTGCTATGCATTATAAATGTCATGTTTCAGTCTCTAGCATTGTATTATAGTAATAGGAGTTCGTATCAATGTGTTTTTGGGCCTAAATACTATATTGGCGAATTCCTCAGCTACAGCCCATCCCCTCTTTGCCTCTAGTAAATCAGGTCATGTTGATTTGACGACCTGGTGCACGTCACAGGGCGCTGTTTATAGCGCACGGTGATGTGATTGGCTCTGTGGTTTTAGTAATGCCCGCCTCCATTCTTGCTACCTGCAGGGTGGAAGGCTTGTCCAGAAGATCACTAATCAGCTGAAGCCTGATGCGGTTCCCTCGGTCTTCGACAGACAGACCGGCGTTAGCTCTCGGGACTCGGGAGCGATCGCTAGCTACTTAGCACCAGCCGGGGCCGGCGTTAGCAACCGGGAGCGTCGTTGAGCATTCAGCCTGCTGGCTACCTAGATCCACTTCAACCAGCGTCGCGGAGCATTCAGCCTGCTGGCTACACAGCTTGTCGGTGTGCTAATAGCCTCTGCAAGCTAACGGTAGCTGGCTAAACAGCTTGTCGGTGTGCTGGAGCCTTTGCAAGCTAACGGCGCTCCCGACGCTCGGCTGGTTGAAGTGGATCTAGGTAGCCAGCAGGCTGAATGCTCCGCGACGCTCCCGGTTGCTATCATGTGCAGGTCCTCTTCTCAGACCTGTGTGGCAAAGCACTGCACACGCATCATGCAAGCTACACATCGCTGCATGTTGATCAATGGTGGCCCACTCGGTGCATCACAGTGGGCTACTATTGTGCTAACAACAACCGCGGTGTCCGGCTTGTCGGCCGGCATGAGTGCTCGATTTGGGGTGGTTCTCTCCTCCTTGTGTGCCCCCGTTCTCGCGGGTGTCCTGCCGGGGAGCTTGTGGACGCGACAACAGCGGCGGCCGTAGCGTTAGTTAGCTCATAGCTATTGTGTACCACTAGCGTTACGGCGGGCTCGAGCACCCTACGGCTGCCGCCGTTGTCGCGTCCATGGGCTCCCCGGCAGGGTACCCGTGGGGACGGGGGTGTACAGAGAGGAGAGAACCATTTTGTGTCGGGCGTGCATGCCGGCCAGCGAGCCGGACGTCGGGATATGTTGTTAGCACAATAGCTACCAAGCTAAGCTATGTTAGCTTCTAACGGTGTATACACAATATGTACAACGACACAATGATTTACATTATTACAAATATGGTAACGTGGTTGTGGCTTTTACAAATAGTGGTAACATATATATAGATAGACAGTACTGCTACATCTCTATATTTATGACATACCATATTTGTATTGCTACAGTACTGCTATGATGGAGACCAGAGAAAGACTTTTGTCTTGTTTACATCAGGGTCCCCCAATTTCAATTCATGGTAACATATTATATATATATAGATAGACAGTACTGCTACATCTCTATATTTATGACATACCATATTTGTATGTAACCTGAAACCTAATCTCTGACGGGGAGATGGGCGGAGCTATTTGGTGGGTGGCTGTCACTCAAAGCATTCTGCCAGAATGGGTGGAGCCAAGCCAATAATAGCCTGCTTTCATGAGGCTGAAAAATGCTGGTTTTGAGTACAAGATTAGAAATATAAAACAATGATTATTTTTGGAATAAAAATTACAGATGTGTTACATAGACTCACAGGAAGTGTGTAAAGTTGCCCAAATAGTGCTAGGAATAGCAGTGCATAACCCCTTTAAGGGGATGCAGACCAGAGAAAGGCTTTCGTCTTGTTTACAGATAGACAGTACTGCTACATCTATACATTTATGACATATCAGATTTGCAAATACAGTACTGTTTGTGATACAAAAGTGTCCAGAAAAAGAGTGTATATACATTTGACGTAGAAACTGTACATTGGAGGAGGTTGGGTGGGTGGGGTGGGGTTGGGTGGGTGGGTGGGGGCTGTACATTGGAGGTGGGGGGGGGGGGGGGGTTGGGTAGGGGGTGGGACACTGTACACTGTACATTGGAATACTGACAAAGCCATACTTGGTCATTTACTGTGCATCTGGGTTAGGACATTTGTAGGGGCCAGTTTCGAATTGCAGTCTCCCGTAGGTGTTTTTGAGAGTGTTTTTGAAAGTGGGTAGTGATTCACATTCCTTTACAGCTTTGGGTAAGGCGTTCCACATTGATGTGGCATAATTGCGAAACGTGTTTAGTCCCTTGTTTGAGCCGAATCTGGGTTTAACATGATTTGTGGAGCTCCCTCTGGTGTTGTGATCGTGGTATTCACTGACCTTTGGGAAGTATTTTGACATGTACATGGGTACCTTGGTCGCGTAGTGTATCTTGTACAGTCCAGAGAGCGCTCACAACAACAGAGTCTGACCTGGTTAGCCGATTTCATGAAAAGCTCAGCAGATTTAAGCAAGACATCTGCAACATCAGATGGCAAGAGAGATGGGTGCATGCTGCACATTGATTTTAGCGAAGATTACTTTGCAATACAGCCAAGCAATCGGTCCACTTTGATGGATCGCACCAACAGGCTACTCTCCACACAGGGGTACTTTACACTGCTGGAGACCATGCAGTCACCTCTCGCCTTCTGCTCCATTTCTCCAAGCCGGCGGCATGACCCTACAGCTATTTGGGCCCACCTTGATCCAGTAGGTTTACTTGGAATGATAAAGGTACCCCGAAGTTATAAAAAACGTCTCTTCTTCAGTGATGGGCCAGTCACCCAGTATCGGCAGTAAGGGAACTTTTATCTACTCTAGGTAGGTTGGTCATTATCATTATTATTGTATTTGTAACACAGTGTAAACATCAGGTTAGTATTGTCATGGTTCCTGGGCAGTGCTCTCTCTATTTCTCTCTGATCTGTTCTCTGATCTCTATTTCGCAGCTGATCTGACGTCTGTGGGCCTATTACATCGACGATTGACCTGTTGATTGGAACCAACGTTCCCATGGCATTGGAGCCATGGCAAGTTGAGTGTGGATGAGAGTCCATAGTATACGCAGTCAAAACTGTGTTGGGTTGGACCGTGAACGGACCTCTCAGAGGAAATGGAAGTAATGAAACAACTTGTGGACAGCCAGACATCACAGTCAACAAGATGAGGAGACCGGGTGTTCAAGAGAAGACTGTCACTTTATGGAGTTTGTCACAAAGTCTGCTAAGCTGATGGACGGCCATTACAGTGGCTTACCTTTGAGGAAAAGGTCAAGGCAGGGCCAGGACGGGCCAACTGCCATGGACTGGAGGAGCTGGGTTGTGGACTGTAACCAATTAATTTAATTATTTAACATCATGATTGGACTTGTTTCTTTTTCTTTTCACCACTTTTAGCTCTATTTTAGCCCTATTAACACATACTAATAAGTGTATGTTATGTATTAACTGTTTTTACTGTTTTTAAATTGCTGTTGTGCTGTAATCTGAATCTCCCCTCGGGGATAAATAAAGGTTTTCAATTCAATTCAATAAATATGCCAAACAGGAGAGTGGCAGAACAGCGTACCCTGAGCCTCAAGAGGAGGTTTGATAAAGATGTTTCATTTCATGCCGATAACACTGCTTTCATGAATGACATCATCTCAATGCAGAGAAGGTGCCGGCTGAGGATCTGGAACGCTGTGACGGTAGGGTATGGTATTTACCACACCATGGTGTATACCACAAGAAAAAGGAAAAGATCAGGATCGTATTTGACCGTGGGTGGAGCTACATTCCAGGGAACATAGTTGAATGCACAGCTCCTACAGGGACCGGATCTTACCAGCACACTGATCGGAGCCAGGACAGTTTCAGTAGGATATATATGCCTGTTGCAGATGGAAACAAGTTCAGTATATGTCAAACTTATTTTGGAAACGATGGGTCAAGGAATCCTTACCTCTACTACAGGACTCATAGCTTACAGGAAGGATTGTGAAAGCTATCCCAGACAGAAGAGGACTTGTCCGTCAAGTGCAGATAAAGACCAAGACCAGCTATCTGGACAGGCCTACAGTATCACCAAGGTTTGCCTTCTACATGAAGCAGAAGTAACGCTAGTAACCTCTGGCCTTAGAATAGAATGAAGAAAGAATAAAAGGACATTTGCGAGAATAAAATTAATCGAAAAGAAAAGACACCATTGTTTTTGCATAATTGTACCATATATTTTTTCTTGTTGGTCTCCTACATAATGTACAGTTGTGTAATTATTGAATTTGAATAATTAGGGGCCAATTTGTAGGAGCCATATATGTAAGTTTCAGTATTCTCTATGGCAGGGGTAGGCAACCCTAGGCACGCGTGCCTGCATAAGCATTTTCATAGGCACAGGGGGCAGCATTAAAAAAAAATTAATAAAAAGAAATATTATAATTTTTTTTTTGCCTTTGAAATATTATAGTGAAATATTTTGCACTGTTGACGCATTTATCTTGTTGAAATCCTCCCACAGGTTCTTTTTACTACCACATATTTAATTGAGACCCTTTATTTGTTTATTATTTCAATTTAGCTGGAAATACATTGCTACATCATTCAGTAACATTTGCAAAGCCTTATAACAAAAACATTATTACGGTCACCATTGTGACCAGTGGGATTAATCAACAAATTGTATTATTTATTTTTCTATTCCATTGAACATTGCACATGTTAAAAGCCATTTTTTTACTCAAAATGTGAGTATTACCAAGTCAACTTGTGTTCTTAAAACAATGACAATAAACATAGTTTTATTAGGTTGAAATAATGTGGTTATGTACTTATTTTTCTGTTAATTTATTATGGATTGAAAACTGAAAACCTTAATGCACAGTAACTGAACTCAATATTTGTAAGTTCTGGTAACTTATTATTATTTATTTTTGTACAGTGTAGTCTTGCGATCAATCAAAACGTATTTACACGATATACCTCACATTCACCCTCCATTCACATCCTGGTGTTCTCCATTAGGCCTGTAGGTGGAGCTATGACAGCACACGTACAATACACACACCGATGGTGTGTGATGTGTCCAAAAATGAATGGGCAAATGTGAGTGAAATGGTCGCACTGTATGCAGCTGTTTGTCTGCATTGCATCCCCCCCCCCCCAACTCAGATTTAGTGTTGATACAACCATCATAATAATATTGTTAATAATAACAATAACAATAATGATGTAATAATGTAAAAATTATTATTAAAAATACCTGATTATGAGAAAAAATAATTACGATGCATGGAATATTGTTGAGGCACACTAGTTACAACTATATTTTAAACAGGCACTCCATGTCAAAAAGGTTGCTGACCCCTGCTCTATGGTGTTGTATTGTTAGTTGTAATGTCACTTTAGGTGGTGTTCACTGTGGTTTGGGCATGTTCACTGGGGTTTGGCGGCAATAGTAGTGTTCATATGGGATTTCATTCACTTTTCACTTGTGTTGACATTTTGACGGAAAGAGGGGGTGAGCTCAGGGAGCGTATATTTTCTATTGACCTAAGTAACGCAATATCGCTATACGGTATTAGTTTATGTATTGTGACGAGCCTGGTGGTGTTCAGGCTCGACACGGTTCAAAACAAACAAATTAAATTGTCCACACAAGCACAATTTCAATAAATAAAATTAACTTGGATTAATTTATTGAATGGAAGCACAAAAGTCCGATGGGCAATTTGAGTAGTCGAATAACAGTCCAGGGTCAAAACATGTATCAGGCTCTCATATAAAAGGGGAATGTTCAATACTCAGGGTTTGTCTTCCGGTCCAGGGTCAGTTTCACAAGGGGGTTTCACAGCCAGTCTAGGGTCCAGTACCACGAACACCTTCTTGCTTTCTCCTCTCCTTTCAACTACCTCTCACCTCACAAACTCTGTATATCACTCTCTCTCTGCTCTCTGCTCCTTCCTCACCTCCACTCAACCTATTCTGTCTCTCCTAGGGTTTTATGCTATGTGTGTCTGGTGTGTGTGTGCATGTGGGATGTGGGTGATCACGTGTTGCACAGGTGTATTCCATCAGTCCTAATCAGCTCCCTAATTAACTCTCCTCTGCCCATGGCAGTAGTATCTCCCTTCCTCCACGTAGCCATGGGACGGGGGATGATATCTGCCACAGTATGTACGTGTGTTTCACTAAGTGAACGAATAAATAGTTCAAAAGCATATTCTGGACGTGGAACTGAATTATTATATGATGCGCGTCACAGTGTTTATACTCCTCGCTTTAGCCCCTCGCTGCTTTTTTATGACAGCCTACATGTAGCCGCAACACGTAGTATCATCACTCTCAGCCAATCAGGGGAACAGGACCTTAAAAAAATCATGTTAAATAGCTAAATAATATATGTTGCAAATGCAAATCCCAGGAAACTCAGTTTAGGATTATACATGAATGACCAACTGCCCTAACTAGGTTAACTACAGGGTAACTAACTATATTAGGAGCTAATATATGACTAAATGACTGTTCTGGTGTATGTGTAAGCAAGCATGCAAAGCAGCATGTAGGTATCTATGTGGCACTGTCTATAAATTCATACATTTTGGGTTGAGATTAGTAACCAAGTATCATCCATAATACCCTTTCCTAATTAGCTTAATTAGCTTAATTGTAGTCTACCATGTCATGTGTATGCCTACATGCTGCCTCAGCTGAATTAAACAGATTAAGAGAATACTTAGTCTGTGGTACTGTGCATGGTTATCAATCTTACAGCGTTGACTAGATGATCTAAAACCATCTGTTTCAAGTTGGCTTTATAATGGAAAGGCTGACACATGTTCTCCAAGGAGACATGAATGGGAGTTTCTCCCTCTGGAGCCCTGCTATAGATTTGATTGAAATCATTTTAAAAGGTTTTGCAACTTTGGGATCCACGTGATCCCTGAAGGCTAATGGTCATTAACATTTCATTGTTATTGTCGTTATAATATGGAGGATGGTGATCTATGTTTGTGTTGTTTTCTTGTCTTTTTGTTTTGTTTGTTCTTTGTTAGATTGTTTGTATGGTTAGTTGTTGTCTAGGTCTAGTATTTGTGTCATGTACCATACTTTTTTAGCATAACATTAAGTGTGTAATCTGTTTATAAACTGATAATAAAATGATTGAAAGAAATAAATGATGCATATGACTAATCCAATCGACATGTGCACAGGTGGCTTCATGTACACAGCTAATAGGGGAATTAACATGAACACGTGAAGTTCAACTCGTTAATATAACAATGAGTCCCATAACGAACTGCACACAAAGCCAAAACGACATCCAATAGAAGATGGCAGTAGAGCGAAGGTGACGACCAGCAGGAAGAGTTTAAAGGACAGAGGGGATGATTTGAAGTGCGCCAACATTCTGTGGGAAGCAGCCGAGCCTGCAGAGGAGTGATGAGTTCCAGGGGTCTATGTGCATGGTGTGAGCTCCATATGTAATCACAGAGGCAGTCAGTCTTCTGTGTCTGAACGTTCTGGGCTCTGCTGGGTGGAGGACTGAACATCCTTCTGAGGATGAGCAGCTTGTGATTCATAAAAATCCCTCTCTAGGTTCATCAGCTCTCAAGCTATTGATCCGGCCGGCCCAGCCAGCCTACCAGGAACCGTACTGACATCTATCAACACAACAGCTTATGGGACAGGAGATGAAAAACTCTAGCAACCCATCTTGTCCTTCCTCCTTCAATCAGTCGATGGGCCCGTCCCTGAAGATGCAGAGCTCCACTTGGTCCCAGCAGCCAAGGACATCAACCTTCTCTCCACCCCACGACGGTCCTCCTGTCTCTGGGCACTTGAGGGATAGCCCCAGGCAACCCCCGAATCAGTTCGCATTAGTGCTCATCTGTCTTCATCGTGCCGCAGCAGAGGATAGTATACCCACAAGACAAAGACTTGAAACCATTCGTCTTGATTCCATTTCCAGTGCGGTGGCTTCAGACGTCCAGCTGTACCCAAGGACGGAGCCACCTACAGTACGTGGCCTTCATCATCCTTCTGTGCCTCCCATGGGGATGATGGGGGCCAGCGTTGGTCTAGTCTTCAATCTCTCAAGTAATCGTTGTGGTCCACTCTCCGGACACTAACTCGCCTGTGAGGAATGTGACCCATCATTTGTCTTTATTGTATTGAAAGTTTATGACACCACAACGTGAGTGTACGTAGTGAGTGAATTTTGATGTTGTGCAAAGCCGAACTTTGACCATCCTGTTTAGTTATAAAATTAAGAGATGGACACCATTATAGATTGATTGAAATCATACAGTTACCGGTCCAAGATAGCCATAAGTATATCAAATGAAAGTACTTGATGACAGATTACGTCAAAACCACAAAACAAATTTTTTATTTAGCAACAAATGATTAGTGTTACATTTGGACTTGTTAGTTAAACCTTCGTCACCCAATTCATACTCCAATACCCGTCATTGCTACAAGCTGCACAATCAATAATTAGGAGTAGATATGATAGATTATAAAGAACAGGAAAGTGGTCTCTGCAGCCAGGAAAAACGTGGTCTTTAAAGCCACCATTTAATTTGGAAAAGCTTTAATGCCTTGCTAGACAAATAAGATCCCTGCGATAGCATAATATAAATATGCAATGCTAATCTCTAGAGGTGTCTACATGTTTCCACAGTGTCTGACTCCGAATATTCATTGGAAAGAAAGGCAAATGTACTCAGAGTGTGATGTCCAACATTATCAGCAGGAGGAGTGGATGGCGCCCAAGGCAGGTTCTATAGACCTGTACGCTGTATACAAACATACCGTGTTCGAGCCAATCAGCAATAGCAACTGAGTCACGTGACTAAGTTGCCCCCTACCTGCGTGAGCTGCTGCGCTAAAAGAGTATGACAGGGCTCTATGGAGAAAAACCATGACAAATGAAAATGGCTGGATGTCATTTAGCCAAATCAGCGTGGCTGTGGCCTGTGAGTCTGAGTCTTTCACCTTTTACATATCTAGCTTTGGCATAGATTGATTGTTTAGATCGTTAGCATGGCTAACAAATGCAAATATATTGTAGTCTGCCCCGTTGTTCTGACCAGGATTACATTCCTTTTGCCACCTTGATGCGCGCACACACTGACTCTGACGTGACGTGGACAGCAAACAGGTCTATAGGGTGCAAACTGGTCGTATTACCAGTAATCCAGTGAAGACTATTAACAAGTGTAACGTGTAATCAAAAGGCATTGCTTTATTGCAAGTAAATGGACATCATAACCACTGCAAGTGCAAACCCAAATAGAACAAGCACTGAATCAAGTTTTTTCTCTCTCTTTATCTACCTCTAAATTGATTTTGATTGATTTTTTTTGGGTGATATTAAGATAATGGGCTACAGATAGAGAGAATTCTATTTCCCAGTTCTTTTCATCCCAATGAGGTCCAAAGAGGGTCACATTTCCAGCACAAAGGGGCCTTGCCATGTTTATGCTCCCTTCCTATTAGAGGAGAAGACAGAAGAGGTAATTCCATACTTGTTTATACCCGGCGTTCGCCCGGCTCTTCTCACATCACAGCAAATTGATTTCGCTCCTCATATTGCGGCAATCCTCCGGTTTCCTCCGCACCGTGGTGGAATTAATCATGGTAATGTTCCTTCTAAGTGAAAGGAAAATTAATTTTCACTGCCATACTGATCTAACTAATAACGCGGTACAAGTGAGGAGAAGATGGGAAATCATTACTCAGCGAACATTATCTTTATTATTTGTACCCACTCCTTGTCGCGCTGGGACGGAAAATGACAGGGCGGGCCAGGGAGGAAGTAGAAGCAGATACCTTGAAGTGTGTCTGACTTTCAGCAGGATCTCGAAGAAAGCATTAAAAAGGCAATTGCCCATTGATTGCCTGCTAATGGGAGAGAGTGAGAGGGGGCGGGTGGGGAAAATCACTGCAAAAAAAAATTTCTTAAAAAAAAAGAAAAGGGGGGGGGGGGAGAAAGGCTATCCACTCATGCATGTTATTAAAGCCATTGAACTGAAATCCTCATTGAAAGATATGGGATATAGCCTTGCATATAGATGAGATCTGGGAAAACGCAACTTGAACTCGGCAATGGCTATGAAGTAATATACAACTCATCAATGCGTGCGCACGAGCAACATCCATGTATGATGGATGGGATGTCAAGCAAATATCCCACCAAGAGCATCCTGAGCAGCTCTCTGTCTGTGGCCCATCACCACCATCACACCCAACTGTCTTATTTTATTTGGGTTGATTGCCTGCCTGTCATCTGGGTGCTCTTTAGAAATCTAAGCATGCTAACTTAATTTTATTTTGTAATAAAAAAGAGGGAGAATGGGGGGGGGGGGGGGTAATAATGCAGTATGTTTGTGTTTGATCTGCTTCAGTCTGCCTCATGCATGTAATGTTGTTGCTCTTTGTTTGGAAGTTGTTGCTTTTATTATTATTATTATTATTATTATTATTATTATTATTATTATTATTATTATTATTATTATTATTATTATTATTATTATTATTTATAGCTGGCAAGCACTTGAGAGACTTGTGTTCTTGCTACAATATGGGCAGTGGTGCAGTGGTGGTCCCACGTGGTACCACGCCGACCCACCAGTTTTCTGAGCAGAAGTACGTGCACGGATGTGCACGCGCGCGCACACAAAACTGCGTTCACAACTTTCACTCGACTCGAGTCGTCGCGCTGTGCGCCAAGTACCCGGCACTTCACCTATATCTATCACCTATAATCTTTGCATAATAATAGGATACCAATAGCATAACAAAGAAAGAGAAGTGCAAGACCAAAATACAAGCCCTACCAATTGGTGGGGGTTTGCTTGAGCTGTATGTGGAACCAAATGGTCCCGACTGGAAGTATGAGACATTTCGTTGTGCTTCAGAAGGAAACTGTAAACTGTAAGTTACATTGTTAATTTAGTTTGTATTTACTTTTCTAGTTTAAGTTAATTCAATTAAAGAAATTGTAACTACAATATTGTATCTACAATTACATTTAAAACATTGTTTGTTGTTCAACCATATCTGTTGACAATATAATTTCTTTATATATTGAAGGCTACATCTACTTTTTTCAGCTTCTCTATTTCAAGGCAATATTTACAAAAACTAAACTAAAACTAGTAATTTCCTATACAAACATGTTTCCTACTATTTATGCATAATAATCATCTGTTCTGTGCGTGCGCGAGGGGACATGTATGCGCATGCGCGTGCGCGCTCGTGCACGGGAGCGCGCGTGCACGTGGCTTCCAGGCAGTTCGGATATTACGACTGCACCCCTGAATATGGGTATTCAGTACAACATTTGAGAGATTAGAGAGATAATAATGATACATGCCCAGAATAGGCAGCATGATGAAGGATTTCTTTCATCACAATACGCCCCCCCAAACACACACACACACACACGCACGCACGCACATACACACACACACACACACACACACACACACACACACACACACACACACACACACACACACACACACACACACACACACACACACACACACACACAAACACACACACACACACAGATAACGATGCCGTTTGGGAAATCACTCTTCAACGTCTACTCAGAGAGGGTAAAAGCTAAGTTGTTTTTAGGCCTTCCTCAAAAGGCTAATCGATACACAGGTCCAGACACTGCTCTTTTTACCCCATGTGCCAGTGTCTCTGTTTGAACGTATTCTCTGGGCAATTAAGAGTTGGATCTCAGAGAGCGTGAGAAGAATGACTCGGAGAGGATAATGACAGATTTCTTCATCTCCTCAGTAAACAGCCTGTCTCCCCGAGACACACACACCTGTACACCAGCCAGAGCTCACGGAGCATGACGGGTATGACAGCGAGGAGGCAGGGGATGGAAATGTGACACTGAGGTAACTGCTAAAGGTCTCAGAGGCTAGTACTGAGTACCGAAATCAAGATTTAAGAATTCATGTATATAGTGGGGCTAGATAGCTATATCGGTCAGCAGTGGTGGAAGAAGTACACAGTTCATGGTACTTCTACACAGGGTTTGTGTATTCCAGTGCTTGGAAGTGTTCAACCCTAGAACCATTGACCTCTAAAGGTTACATTGGTCCAGTTATGCATCAAATTTGAAAGTACATACACGTAATCTTCATACATTTTTGCTACATTTTCTATGCAAAATATTTTTCTTCAAAGTAACTAGTAAATGTTGGGTTCAGATAAATGTGGTGGAGTAAAACGTACAATATATAATTTCAAAGGTAGTGGAGTAAACATTTGAGTTAAAATAACCAAGTAAAGTACCCCGAAATTGTACATTTGTACAGAACTTGAGTTAAAATACTGATTGACTTTTCACCAATGTCAGTCAGCCGATAAATATCAGACGATATTAGCCTTTTATAAATAATATCTATAGTGTAATCATGCCACTGCATTCCATTGGTCTGATAGAACAGGCCTGTTTCCTTTGTTTGAAAGACATGGAACATAATAAGCATATGGCTATTTATTTGTCTTAGGCTGAAACAATACAATTTGATTCTGATAAAAATGACTAATTGATATTTTGTTTATATAATTTTCTTCTTTACGAATGATGGATATTTGCAAGGACATTCCTATTTTACATACTGTCTTAAAAAGTAGAACACAATTTCTCATTAGATATAGTAGTTATTGGAAATGTAGGCTTCCAATGATTGAAATTAGAATCAGAGCCAAAATTCTCAGATATTACATCTTATTAACACTTTGAATGCCACTCACAGCTTTTCTCGGGTTTACCCCCCGCGGATTGAATGCCCATCACGAGAATACTCTGGTTTATTTTTTATTTTTTTTATTAGCGATCTAAAATCATATTGCATCAAGCGAGCCTACCGTTGGAGATCCAGTCACCCCAGGCGCTCAGATGTGAAAAAAGCGCCCCCTATCGTCTCCCAGATGGTAAATCACCCTTTTGGATTGGACTCAATGAAAGTGAATGGGAGAAAGGATTTCTGACTCCACATTTTACTTCTCACTCATGTAACCGGGGTCTACCAGAGTTCAAATATATGTGTTTTACTGTATACACGATGGATCAATCAAATGAGCGATTTTTTCGAATGGCGATCGGAAATTGGAATAAACCATTTGGATACCATCTGATCTCAGGTAAGGAATCTATATTATCAGTCTTAGGATAATCAGACTCGTTTTCACGGATATATAAGCGTTTCCCCTATATGTGATATGGTTTTGACTGTAAAAGCCATCAGGAAATAAGATCAGCGATTATCAGCGAGCGGCACGAGCGTGCGTGCGCACACATATACTATCGATTATCTAGAGTTTATTTGAAAACAATTCATAAATAGGCCGACAAATGACAACGTTCTAGAATATTCCAGTAAAAGACGATTATCATAGAATGTGTTGTTTTTTCCGCGAAAACGAGTGATTTTCAAAATGCTATAAAACTGAAATGAAGCGATAAAAAAACAATCTGCTTTGACAATGTTGACTGGAAAATGAGTCTTTGATAAGCGACGGGCAGATTAGACACATAATTTAAAACATAGATTAGGCAATATTAACGTTAACATTGGAGTGCATCGAACATTGTACATATGTCTAAACTGAACACTGTGACCTCATTTTTTTACTTCTAATTTTACTATGTTATTTTATTTCATACTTATCTTGTCTTGCACAGTCTCTGGAGCGTAACAGTAAGAAGCATTTTGTATAAAAGTATTCTGTACTTCTGTATGACAACTATTAAAGAAACTTGAAACTTGAAAACTTGATTTGGGCATTCAAGGGGGTAAAAAGGAAAATACGGCTGGCTCTCAAAGTGTTAAGGCATAAATATTATGTGGGAGCATGACAAGCAGTCATGTTGAAAAACACATCAACTATAGGTTCAACTATATTTGGTGAACATAATGAAATATGGATGATCTGATGCAGTTACATTGGGCGGCAGCACTGTTCTTTTTATATTTACCAGATTGAAACAGATAAGAAAATGTTTCGCACAAAACACTGAAATTGGTCATGTGAGTGTAGGACTTCAGCTCAGGTGACTAGTGCACCACACTTTGCTAGGTTTTTAGTGAGTCGTTCCTTATCTTCATTGGGGAACGTCTGGGAGTGTTGCATATTTGGATTTGATGTTTTTTTTTTTTTTTTCTATTGTGATGTTTCTTCTTGACTTGTACAAGAACACTTGTACAGCCCATGGAGGCTATTCCATGTGATCTCGGGCTATACAAATACATTTGATTTGATTAATTATAACATGCAGGAAATAAGGTTCCAGCGCAACTATTATTGCACATTTCTGTGTGCTATCATGTTGCTGGTGACAGTGTAGTCGAGTCACTAAATCTCAAGTCCGAGTCGAGTCTCGATTCCCCAGTGTTCGAGTTCAAGTCCGAGTCACCAAAGTAGAGCCCGAGTCGACTCCCCATTACCCCAGTCCGAGTCCGAGTCATCAATGTTAAGTCCACTCCACTCTGGCATGCAGTCAAAGAGCTGACATACAAATAAAAAAAAGGTCTACATTAAACATAAATGACAGCGGTCACCATTTCAAAGGGAGTTTATTTTACTTTGTGACACAATAGCCAAACAAATGTACTAGCCATCGTTATCTTATGCCAAATGATTATTTGGCATATTACAAAAATATATATAAAATAAATAACTGTATTCATCAATTAACAAGTCTGAGTCCTCGTCTGCACCTTCCGAGTCCGAATGCAGTCAATACTCGAGTCCAAGTCCGAGTCCGAGTCATCAGTGCTCAAGTCCAAGTCGAGTCACAAGTCCTGAAAATCAGTCCAGGACTCGGACTCCAGTCCGAGTCTGGGACTAGAGTAGGCCTACTACAACACTGGCTGGTGATACCATATCAAAACTGATATTGGATGTCGGCCTGATACCAGCCTAAAACAGGGTACCATTATCAGATCATTTTCTCAGTACACTGTAAAAACTGAAACCAAGAACAATTTGTAACATGTTGGTAATCAAAGCAAAGCGACTTGATTTTCTGCACCGGCTTTGGCTTTACTTATTAGACCTCCAGTGACTCAGACTAACGACTCGAGTGTCTACACTGTTCGGTAAAAAGCAACGGATTGGACCCGATACTCTGTACAATACCTAAAAGTTTAGTAACTCCAAATAGAAAAAGTGCTACGCCGATGATGACGCACTGTTTCCTTCCAGAGAGACAGATAGCTGGCAGGGGGGCTGGTAGAGAGGGCAACTATCCTCGCATGATGGAGGTGAGGGAGAACGGTCACTCTTAAGTGAATGTCATGTGTAAGAGATCAATGGACTGACGGGAGCCGGTGGGGAGAGGAGGTACGTTAACTCCTGACAGCTCCACCATGAATATTTACAACCTTGCCATTCTATCCGTCTTTGGATGTCTAACGGTCCCTCTCCCCTTTTGAGTTTGACATATACAGGCTGTTAAGTATGCGCGTGTCAATACGTGTGCTGTAAACAGCATTCTAAACAATAGTCTCTTTTGAGTTCACGAGGCATTCTGCAGCATCCAATTACCCGTTCCACAAGGAATCTCTATTCATAACCTGTGGGTTTACAGTATTTTCTAAGGTCTTCAAAAAAGGCAATCATTTATTGAGATATTCCCTAGTTTAGTACTAAATCGTGCTCACTAGCTAAGTGATGTTGAGCGTTTGCAGGCAACATAAGGACTGCAGCACATACTGTACAGAAAGGCATCCTGGCTTGACATTTACAGTATATGCCGATAGCCATTATAGTTTAATTTAACGACAGGCACCAACCAAGTGGTATAATCTCTTTTGCAGGCTGTTTTATGAAGTGTATAACTACCGTGTTTCCTCCTTAAAAATAAATACTTATTAGAGGCTCTCTTTGGATTACTAATGCCACGTGTAGAAGTGGAGCACTTACTCGAAGCCACATATCCGAGCATCACGCGTACTAAGCTCAATTAGCCTCTTGGTTTAAGATGCAACATTACCCCATTCACATAAGATCCCCATTCCAATTTTGAGTGATTCCTAATTGAAGTGAGGTTGAGAGCCCTCGCTTCGAGAGCCGCCGAGCGGGGCGGGCGAATCGTCGAACCCCCAATTGGATTAATGCACCCCTCTCACGGTGATTACGCACCACAGTCACATGGACTGTACATGGTGCAATACCCTCCATCTGAAGTGGATTCCTTCATCCTGTTACAGAGGATTAGCGAGTGTGTATGGTGGCAAACAGACGAGGTGACCACGTCAAATGTTCAATTAGACTCATTTGAATATAAAAAATGTAAAGAGTGTTTTCTAGGAGGTATAACCAAAGAGGCAGGTCTGAGGCTAAATGTGAAATGAATCAGATATATCATGGTAATATAATTATACGGTACCACGCATTGATACATCACACACTGATATTTGGGAAAGGCATTTATTTATAGTATCAGTAGTTCTGTTAATGTGACAGGAGCTATCCTGTTAAAATATGGATCTAATCATCCAGGCCATCAGTAAAGCTTCACTCTAATATCACTAATGGCCAATATGGTAATTGTAGTCCATTAAATGTCTCATGGACTCACATGATATCTTTTAGAGAATTTATGACAATGTTTTGTTTTATGGCTTTTCACTCATTCCTTTCCAACTTTCGGCAATTCCCCTAATTGAATTTGACACATCCTGACTTTATATGATGCATTAGAGAATGAGCAAACACTAATTAGAAAGCGTAACTGCTTGTTTATAGATGTGCAAATGAACCCCTCCCCCCTTGTGTGTGCTTAGCATTAAAATATAAAAGTTGGATAAGGTGAATAATGTATGATTATCGTCCTTTACTGTGAAAGCATAACACACTCTGAACTCAAAAATAAATCCATATACTGCTGTTGTAAATTTTGAGCTGAGCCCAAATAGTGCAGTGAGATGTGTGTGCAGTTGAATAAACTGGTACCAGCTCTCATCCAGTGGTATGTTGTTCCCCAGCACAGGAAGAAGCAAGCCAAGTTGTCTTACACTTGACAGATTCAATCTGCTCAGGGGTGACTGAATAATTGAAAGTTCCACCAGCAGAACCATCTGGCAGCCATGGCATCACGGATCATGCAGACTTCCTCAAATAGCTTTTGTGACCGAACTACAGACCCTGAAGCACCAGCGACTCGGCAAGCAAAACGAGCAATTTAATACTAACTTGAGATGTTTTGTGTCAGCTGGCAAAAATGTTTGTGCTTTACTTAATAATTCGGTCATAATAATTCGAGGGCAAATATTGTTATGGCATGGATGGTGCTGTGTTATCCTTTACTTCAGCACTTCAGCAGCTTGAAGGAAGTCAGCCATGCTCCAGTCCTCCCTGACCATATCAAACTGGCTCATCTTCTGCTTGTAGAGAGAGAGAGAGAGAGAGAGAGAGAGAGAGAGAGAGAGAGAGAGAGAGAGAGAGAGAGAGAGAGAGAGAGAGAGAGAGAGAGAGAGAGAGAGAGAGAGCGTGGGGGGGGGGGGGTAGAGACAAAAAGAGAGAGAATTTGTCTGCACTTTCGCTCAGAAACTTTTCAGCATCTCCCCGACGGGTTGGGCTTTTTGCGCATCCGCCTCCCTCTTCTCGAGGAACACGCCCCAACTCACATCAGCATCACATCAGCATCTATCAGTCAGTTAACGATACCTTTTCGCTGTTCCTAACACACGGATCGTGCGCTCAAATATTGCTAGAGCTAATAAGCTTTTTGAATCTCTATTATTACATAGGCTATTCCATTAGGTTCCCTGACATGGAAGAGGAGAGATTGTTTACCGATACATTTAACGCGGGACGGGACATATCACGGTTTGCTAAGAAGTCCACGTGACTATTATTTTGCTTTCCCCCCCCTGCAGCATCACGTTACCTGTCTACAAAACCGAAGTGCGCGCGGGTCCCGAGTCGAGTATCCAGTGGTTGTTTAGTTCAAACCCACTTGCAAACATTCAGGTATCCGAACAATTCATAAAACCACACTCGGCGGCAGCGGATCACTTTCGCAAAAGTGTGTAGTTTGATGTTTGAGAAGGCGCTGCACCTGCCAGTCTCCGGAGGACATGTGGGGACGCTTCCTCCTGACCTCCACCGCGTCTCGGCCGTTCCTCTTGAGCGTCTCGTTGGAGGGTTAGACGACTCCGTGTCCCGTGGAGGATGCCGAACAGGTAACATATCTTTCTGGAGATTTTCAGGGCGTGTTGTTCATCCATTTGCGCAAAATCTTATCTGAAAAACACAAGGCATATCTAGCGCAAACACCATAATCCTTGTCAAAGAATGGGCTCACTTTAGACGACATGTATGCTGTTGTTAAATATTCCTTCGTGCGTAATAACGACACATGTGGCTGGATATTGTGAGGACAATCTTTAAAGAGACCCCGTTTATTTGCAAAGAAAAGTTGCTTGATATGTATTTGGTAGGCTGCACTAATTGAATATGAATGTGCGTATTATTACTTCGAGAAAACCTCTATGAACACACTGTCTGAATGCTTTTTCTTATGGCAATTTAATTGGATGATGTCGTCTCCTTGACAACCTGCGCATTGGGCATCCGATGGATAGTCTACCTAATTGTATCATGATTCACGGCTTAAGTTATTTAGTACAGACAGCCCATGTTATTCGTTACATATATAGGCGGGGTGACATGTTGACAGAACAACAAACTGCAGTTGATGAGAAATTATAATCAAATGCACCTGTAAATCATGTATCACTCGTTTTAATACTATTTCCATAATGTTTCGCTTCCACACTTCTCATCCTGAATGAGGCATTATGACCCAGAGGCTTCAGCTGCAACCTGCAGCCTGTCCCTAACGCATCCATGCAGGCAGCACATGTTTACTCTTTCCAAGCTCCTCTGAGCAACACAAATCAAGCCATTGTGTTTATTATTAGGAAGGCACCACCAGGCACCGTGCACATAAACAATCAGCCTGTTCTTGACCTGCTTTGTGTCAGATTCAGATCATGTTAAATGTTATTGATGCAGCTTCTCATATCCATGCACATAGCATTTCTCTCACACGCTGTATACTTCCAAACTTGTTTTTGTTCTGCATGCCCATGAAAACCCCTGTGTGTCTTCAGCTCTATCTGTCTGTGGGCAATTTAGTATCTGTCCACGGATGCTATTTTAGGTGTGGATAGCCGTCGTCATTACTCAGCGTTCATTTCTAATAGGGTTTTTGTAATTAGTTAAGTGCCAAAATCTCTGTGACGCTCTGTGGAAATGAAGATGAAGAGGCATGCAGTACGCCACCAGTGACTAATGGCTGAGACTATAAGTAGGGACACTGTATATTACAATGTCTTAATGGATATTCCACAGAGGTTTAATGACCATGGCACCGCTCCTATTGGGTCTTAAGCCAAGCCTATCGCCTCCCCTGTCGTTCTTCATCTCAGTCATGCTCTTGCATTGTTTTAACAATCAGAACTTCACTGAACAGCACCCTTGAGCTGCTTGGACATGCACCAGATATTTTAACCTGTTAAGCTGTATCCCTATTTTCAGAAATTTCGCCTAAAGGTACATGCCTAAGTAAATGGAAGATTGCTCAACTTCTACAAGGTCAATTAGCATGTTCTTGGTATCTAGGAACATCTAAGGACCTGGGGGTATGTATTCCCAGTGTCAGAAATATTGTGTCTGTTACTAGGCTTGAGTAAATTGTAATGAAAAAAAGGAGAATATAAATGATGATATTTTTTTGCATCTGTGCCGGTGAATAACACTATGTTACAATTGTGAGCAAGCCGAGCTCGCTCACTGAGCTCATTCACCACCTTATTGAGATCATGTGTACAAAAAATCTAAGCAAATGAATAAAGGGAAGATGATTAAACAGAAGGATTTGTAGATACAGTAATAAATGATAATCGATTTTAATTATAAATTCATATTTGACCTTGAACTTGACCTTGACCTTATTATGGCCAAATCATACATGCATCTATGCATAGGGAAAAGGCTCCTCTTTCCAATGGCAGGGTTAAATCTGGATTTAGTCATGTCCTCATGGTTTTACGATAAAAGAGATATAATTTGCATTTTTTCGATAAATTCTTATTTTCGGTAAATCGTACAAAACATCAGTAAAAATATACACTTTGACTGCTGTTTTGATAGGGGTATGGTCTTTACTTTTGGCAAAAAAAACAAAAAAAACATTAATTTCTTAACATCCAAGGGCCCACATGTGGGCCCTCATGAGGACGATTCGCAACGCGCCACTTTGCTGACCTCTAGCGGCTCGGGTGTGCATTTCCTTTGATACAACATATAGATAGAATTAAAGCCCTATTTGTTGCCTGTCAATTGCCCTTTCAGGTGACAAAATCCGTTCAGCGGTTCTCGAGTTATATGCCGATATGTGAGGCGTGCGCCAAAGTACACATTACCACCCCCGACCTCCGGGGACTCTAACTCCGTCAATCATTTGGCGATATCGAAAATCTTTGGACAGGGTTGTAGCCAATGAGTGTGGCTTTCCAATGATACCCCATGATATGATAATTGGGGATCTAATACGGTCTCTATTGATCGATTTATGATAAAGAAAAGCAGGGTCCCCCTATAGGGGGACCTACAGGCTTAACAGTCGACATTTAGATTTTGGAATAAACGATGGATGTCATACACGTTGCACACTTTTCCTCACATTTAGTACACACTAGGGCATGATGATACATACCTTTTGAGCTACGATATGAATTCCGATTTTGACGTCACAATTCGGTTCGATTTCTGATTCTTTGTGTTAATATGTATTCATACTACAGAGCTCTATATATATATATATATACACACACTACACAGCTTGGTCTGGCTAAGAAAAACACATAATTCATTTTTCATTCCATTTCAAACCTTTATTTATACTAATAAATAATATATATGTAATAACATACATACATACATACATACATACATACATACATACATACATACATACATACATACATACATACATACATACATACATACATACATACATACATACATACATACATACATACATACATAGCAGCATTTCAAATCACAACAAGGAATGATGAAAAATAAAGGAAAATGAGTAAATTAAAACAGGTACAACTTGATAGACAGTGGTTAGATATTAAGGTCCTAAACTCTGTAACAGAGGGGAGAATCTCAACCTTTAGAGGTCATTGAAGGTCATTCCATGAGCTACATTGTTTGAAGTCGTAAACAATGAAAATGAGCCTTAAAGAACCATGGTTATGCCTCAATACAGTGTCTAAACAGGAGTTCTTTCTTAGATACTGTATTATATCACAATGGAAAAACTTTTCTGAAAACAGGTGACACACAAGATGGCATTTCAGTCAGATGTGGTGACTTTCTTCTATTTATGTGGTGTTCAGGACATATTTTCAGATACACTGGAAGCCAATGGCAGTGGTGAATCATCCACAAATAACCACATTTTCCAGTAATGGTAAAGGATGATGAAAAAAGAAGGACTCCTCGATTTGTATATCATGACAAGAATGACTTAGAACCCACATGTAAAAAAAAATAAAAGAAAAAAAGTATGGTACCAGTATGGTCCATTAAACATTATGCTAATCGCTATAGTTATACCATACCACCAGTTAAACCGAGAGAAAACAAGTCAGAGACTTAGGGAAGGTAACGATAGAAGGAGAACCGTGGATTGTATTGAGATCATTTCACCCCTAGTGCACACACCACACAGACGCACCAGAGACTGCTTAGTTGTTAGAGGTCCAATGGAAGATAATAAAGGCCATGATGGAAAATAACAAGAGGCAAGAGAGGACACTGTATTGTTCTGTTCATTTTAATGACTCCTATTGAGGAAAGAAAGATGCTTTACTTCAAAGCGCATGGTAGTTTGTGTTGACCTTCTGGGAGTAGTGAATGGGCACCAATCTCTGGATGATGAAACAAGGGACTTGAGGAGGTTGCCAAGTACTGTAAAAGAAAGAAAAAAAGAAATAAAGAAAGAGGGAGACAGAGAGAAAGAGAGAGAGCACCCTATGACTCCCATTTTACAGCGTCCTTTTCAGTGCATCAATGCTCTCATTCCCCCCATACCCAAGAGAGTTATTACATTTGATTAATGTTTTAGCCCAGCAAAAGCACTAATTGAATGCATCCCATAGTCAAGTAATGCCACCCACCTGCTACCTTGGTTACTGGTTCTGGATAACTTAACAGATAGGCTAACCCACACACCTGCTGGAAATGCACAACCCTGTGTCATCATCAGTGTTGATCTAATGACGGTCCAAAAAAACAAGCAACCAGCAACAACCAATTTACAGAGACGTGTTTTGATATCTAGCTATACAACAGGGATTAATCGCTTGGCTCAAACCATGCAATTATGTAGGGAGGGAGAGAGAGGAAGGGGTGACTCTTCTTTTGGGAATGAAATCTGAGGATGGTGCAGAAATTTCCTCCGGGCTGACTGACACCGTTATCCAAGTCATCTCGCTGAGACTGCTGGTGATATATGGCTAAGGTGACCGTAATCATTATTCACCGGCTGATCTGCCTTTCTCTCTGCGTTCTATTCCTCCTGGGTCTGATCAAGTGTGTGCTGTGCTCTATTATCCCCTCAGTAATGATTTGTGGAGGTCTGGTGGTGTAACATCTGAAGGACAGCACATTTTAGCGCCTTGGAAAACAATATCATAATCCACATCCATTAGCCATATGTGGTTCATTCTCAACATTTTGCCTGATGCAATTTAAACGTCCTTCCCAAGGGTGCCGCTGTGTGCGGAAGCTTGTTTGATTAAATTTGATTTTCTTCGTAAAAGAAACACACTAGCTTTCGAGGGGTGAACATTTTCAGGAATGTCATGACTCGATTTTAGTTTCTTGTGGTCATGATTAAATTCAACAGCAATTGGATTCATCACAATTATCTAGGCAAATCAATAGATTGTATTTCTATGAGCCTCCATTGCGACACAGAGCTTGTATAATGTGTGTGTCTTTTCTTCATGGCTAATAGCCTAATCTGTAGGATTTAGCAAGCTAATCGTTTATAGTTGCACAGTCAACAGAAAGTTGTAACCATTATTACAAGACTGAACATTTCTTAGATTTAAAATCTTGATTCTTCCTACTGGTGTCCTTTAACATTATGATTATCATCAAGATAGATAATGTACAGCATACCTTGTCAATGGTTGTTGCTGTTTTTTTCAACATGTAACATCTTGTTTTTATTTTATTCTTCTTCGAGAACAATGACGTGTAAAGTATCCCCCCCATATCTCTCTCTCTCTTTGAATGAGAAAGGTGGATGTCACAAAAACAAAACCTGGATCCATATTTACTGCCAGTGATGTGTTTGGTGGGTAATTGACTTCTGAATGCATCCATAATGAAGGGGGCTCCATCCTTTTAAGTAGCGCCTACTCAATCACCCTCTGTTCTCCTCCGTGACAGTAGATCTCACCATGTTCAATCTGTTCACCATGTTAGTTATAAGGGGTGAAGGTACAGTCTCAGCCTCTCTCCCGACAGGCAAGGTGGCTGGTGACAAAATATGCGTTTTCCCTCCATCTGGGGAAATGGCTTTGCAGAGGAAACAAATTAGATGCCCAATAAAGACGTTTTATTGGTTATTGTTTATTTGGATCCCCATTACAGGGCTCGACAGTAACACAGTGCTACATTCACATTTGCAACAAAAGATAGATGTGTGCTAATCGGAAAAATAATAAAAAAAAAATAATAATAATAATAATAATAACCTACCACAACCCCCCCCCCCCCCGTGCTGCATATAGGTCAGTGGCTGCATTGAGCAAATAAAAATCTACTCAACTGCCAAGACCTATTGCTCGGACCTACAGTAATATACTAACATACCAGCCATACGGTTAGCGGTAGCAACGTTAACGCTTTACACTTGAGTCATCTCCTATGCTGGCACAGTCAAGCACTAACAGCTGACATTCGTCGTCTATATTAGAGGTTGAATGAACGATGGGGCTAATCCTATATTCAAGTCCACATAGCACCCTACCACTTCCAGTTCCTCCCCAGACACCCCTATAAAAGAAAACTTTCACTTTAGCTATGAAGGGGAAGATGAGTACAGAAAGAGTGGATGGCTGTCACTGAGCAGTGATTTAAGGTGAACGGCTTACATTCCTTGGCAACAGTTGCCTCCTTCCTTAGCTAATAGATAAGCAAAATGCATTATCATCCACAGTAATATTAATTAATTTAATAGGCCTCCTTTGATATATTCCTGTCATAATGCATCAGAAACAGATGGCAAAAACGAAAGGCTAAGTTACAGCAAGTTAAGAGAAAAAGATACCGTCATGTCATGGTTCACAATTTACTGACTATAGAATCTGCCAAGAATGAAAGGTAGTATGATACTCAAGTACCATTACCGCCCCAGCATATAGGTTGCAGTGGTTGCACTGAGCATACAAATCTACTCAACTGCCAGGACCTGTTGCTCGGAACTAACGTCATTTCACTGGTTATGTGGTTGCGTCAGCAAAGTATGTGAGCAGAGACTATTGTTTACTTTTCCTGGACCATAGCAGCAAATGCTTGAACGTTTTTTCGTATTTTGTTCAAGCAAGGAAGCACCTCCAATATGACAAAGCATTTGCTTCAATCCTCCGCCCACCATTTTCGACATGTTGCGGTCTTTCAGTCATATACAGTTAGCGGTAGCAATGTTAGCCACTAATGTAGTGAGGAGAGAGGTCTGGCTATGCGAGACACTCTAGTATAACAATATACTGACAGCTGACATTGGTCTTTTATATTAGAGGTAGCTACCCGTAATTGAACGATAAATCTAGATGCAAACTCACAGAACACTCTACCACCTACCAGTCCATCCCCAGACACCCTCTATTAAAGAAAATACTCCTGTCTATTTTGGTTTTAAAGGGGGATGTGAGTGGATGGGTGGATGAATGTCACTGAGCAGTGATTTAAGGTGAACGGCTTACATTCCAACAGCAACAGTTCTTCTTTCTTAGGTAATAACTAAGCAAAATGCATTATCATCCACAGCTATATTAATTGCTGACTAACTAAACTAAAACTAAAGGCTAAGTTACAGCAAGTTAAGAGATAACATGTTACCTTCATGTCATGGTGCACAATTTACTGATATAGCCTAAATCTGCCAGAAATGAAAGGTAGAATAGTTTTGGTTTCTTGATATAAAATGTTCTCAACCCACCAAATATAGGCTACTACAATCGGAACAGAGATTCAATATGAACCGGATTTGATAAGTCTTCAATGTTCAGTGTTGTGACAGTGTTGATTTTTTTTGTTCAGTGTTGTGACTGACAGTGTTGTTCAGTGTTGTGTTGCTGTGTTGTTCAGTGTTCAGTGTTGTGACAGTTATGGATAGGCAAAACTATTTTACTATTCGATAGTCACTGGGAACTGTTTTGACTTAATAGCGAATGTGACATATATTCAAACAAGCGAGCTAGCTGGCTGCTGCCATTGCTAACAGCTAGATATTTGCAAGTTGCAGCAGGGCAACATTATTTCCAGGAACAAAAGCATTCATAGCGAAAGTTACATCGTTGATGCTTGAAATGTCTGAGCTTCCACATTTAATGTATGTTTTTCTTTTCTTTTTAAATGTGTGAGCTTAGTGAAACAACATGGCAAACGTGCAAAACATTGCTAAAATGTAACATCTCCAGTCTTTCTTTCTTCACCTTTCTTTTCTGTTTTCCCAGCTGTTAATAGACTGTAATACTACCTGGCTAGCTAGCGAGCTGTACCCAGCAGTGTTGTGATAGTATTGTGACTGACAGTGCTGTTCAGTGTTGTAAAAGTGTTCAGTGTTGTGATAGTATTGTGACTGACAGTGCTGTTCAGTGTTGTAAAAGTGTTCAGTGTTGTGATAGTATTGTGACTGACAGTGCTGGTCAGTGTTGTGACAGTGTTGTGATAGTATTGTGACTGACAGTGCTGTTCAGTGTTGTAAAAGTGTTCAGTGTTGTGATAGTATTGTGACTGACAGTGCTGTTGATTGATTGGTTGATTGATTGTTCAGTGTTGCGACAGTGTTTTTCAGTGTTGTGACAGTGTTGTGACTGACAGTGCTGTTCAGTGCTGTGAAAATGCTGTTCAGTGCTGTGACAGTGTTGTAACTGACAGTGTTGTTCAGTGTTGTGACAGTGTTGTGAGTTGTGACTGACAGTGTTGTTCAGTGTTGTGACAGTGTTGTTCAGTGTTGTGACAGTGTTGTGAGTTGTGACTGACAGTGTTGTTCAGTGTTGTGACAGTGTTGTTCAGTGTTGTGACAGTGTTGTTCAGTCATGTGACAGTGTTGTGAGTTGTGACTGACAGTGTTGTTCAGTGTTGTGACAGTGTTGTTCAGTGTTTTGACAGTGTTGTGACTGACAGTGTTGTTCAGTGTTGTGATAGTATTGTGACTAGGGCTGACCTTCGATTTTTTTTTGGAATTCAAAGCTTCTGGGCCGAGATTCGATTTTAATTTGAAGCTTCGAGATAATTTTTTTTTTAATTATATATATATATATATATATATATATATATATATATATATATATATATATATATATATATATTTTTTTTATGTTGTGGGACTTGTACAGCACATTGTTCAACTTTGTCAGTGCTGTAAAGTTTAAACCTTTTTAAATCTTAGACAAACAAAACACTTTGCTTTCATGAAATATTGTAAGCCGTCATTTGAGGCTTTATAAAAGCAGCACAATGAACACAAATATGTCAGCGCCGAGTCCGACCTCATCTTAAATAACAAACAGCATTGCTTGTTGTAGTTAACAAAGAGAGGCAGAGTTGATTTTGCACACAAAACATTTAAATCATATTTTAATATTTTTTATTTTTTTTATTTTTTATAATCAAATTTTATTTTCATATTCAAATCCCATGCCCATCGAATGAAGCTTCGAAGCTTCGAAGTATTTAAGACAGCCATAATTGTGACTGACAGTGCTGTTCAGTGTTGTGACAGTGTTGTGAGTTGTGACTGACAGTGTTGTGACAGTGTTGTGACTGACAGTGTTGTGACAGTGTTGTGACTGACAGTGCTGTTCAGTGTTGTGACAGTGTTGTTCAGTGTTGTGACTGACAGTGTTGTGACAGTGTTGTGACTGACAGTGTTGTGACAGTGTTGTGACTGACAGTGTTGTGACAGTGTTGTGACTGACAGTGCTGTTCAGTGTTGTGACAGTGCTGTTCAGTGTTGTGACAGTGTTGTTCAGTGTTGTGACAGTGTTGTGAGTTGTGACTGGCTGCGTTTACATGGACAGTTTATTCCCCTTTTCATTCAGAATTAACGTTAAATCCTATTTAAAGTTATCATGTAAACATCTGAAAATACTTAATTCCGAATGAAAATGGCCATTCCGAAATAAAATCCATTCCGATGTAAGTGGCCGGTTTATTCCGTTTATCATTCCGAATTAAAGCTTTTTCTGTCCATGTAAACGCTTTTTCGGAATTAGTTCCCCCCGGTCTTTCTGCACATGATCGCGCATAGGCTACAGTACACATAGATGATCGCGAACAGGGGCACATATTGTTCCATAGCATACGCCTTCAGTTGATCATGACAAATCCTCTCTTACCTTGACGATTAAAAAGCCTCCATAATTTAGTAAATAAAGCTGTAGCCAGCCAGCTAGTATTGATGCTATACAAAATGCTATCCACAAAATAGCTACATAGCTAACCAACTAAATACAATGGTATCCTGAGGTAACGTTAGATACAACGTTTGCTAGTCGAAATGACTGGACACACACAGGGACAAGTTAAACATCAATCAATTAATTTATTCCAACAGGTAGTTTGAGCTGCATGTGAGCCGCGGTCTTTCTCTCCTCTCCTTTGGAAACGAATGATGATACGTTAGCTAGAAAAAGCACAGAACCGGCCGGCAAAAGTGAAGCTGCTAGCAACAGACACTATAATACTTCCGTCGGGGGATTTCAAAATAAAAGAGCGACGTCTAAAAGCACCGTAAATAGGTTTATTTTGTACATTATCTAACGTTAACACGAACCTAAACTAACTTTAGATTAGTTTAGGTTCGTGTATAGATATATATATTAGATATTGTAAAGAATAAACGTATTTACGGTGCTTTTAGACGTCGCTCTTTTATTTTGAAACCCCCCGCCCGGAAGTAAAAATTCTGCTTATTTGTCTGCTTGTTATCAATGGGTTGCTACATACGGGGTACAATGTTACATAGGCTGTGCGTCGATGTTGCAGAAGCATAAAGGCCTGCAACACCTTTGCTTTGTCGATGTTGTGGTGCAGTTGCTTTGAAGTTGCTGTAGCATTTAGAGGCCTTTAACGTTAGCAGAATAGACACACCGAGAGTCTGGTTAATGTTGTTTGGTACGCTAGCACAGTAGCTGAGAATACCGGTCGCAGCTGTTTGTTTACTTCTGGTAGACGTAATGACGTTAACATCCTGTTTACGTTTACCCAATCAGAAGCCGTCCCAGCCCCAAACCTTACGATGACTCGAAAACTCCCGATTAGACAGTGACTTTCATGTAAACACCTTGTCGGAATTAAGATTTGACATGTAAACTCGCATGATTTTTTTTTACATCCGAATGATTTGATTCCGAAGTTATAATTCGGAATTAAAAGTCACCATGTAACCGCAGCCACTGACAGTGTTGTGACAGTGTTGTGACTGACAGTGTTGTGACAGTGTTGTGACTGACAGTGCTGTTCAGTGTTGTGACAGTGTTGTTCAGTGTTGTGACAGTGTTGTGAGTTGTGACTGACAGTGTTGTGACTGACAGTGTTGTTCAGTGTTGTGACAGTGTTGTGACTGACGGTGATATTCAGTGTTGTGACAGTGTTAGGGCGTACATCACCGTTTTGCATGGAGGATACATTAAGTCTAGGTAATGTCATATTTAAATGAAAGTTAACCTTATATAAGGCAGCTTTGTTCATAAATTAATTATGAGCATGATAAGGTTGTTGGTTATACTAGAATTTATAGTATGGCATTATTAATGTATTAGACTGCAGACTGGTGAACTGCTGCTCTGCTGAAAGCTTAGTGTTTTGCTAGCAGCTGTAAGTGCAAGCCTATAGCACAACTATAGGCCAATGGCCATCCTTTGAGGGCCACTTTTGCAGAAAATATCTGTGTGTGTTTGATTGACTCCTAATATGAATCTAGATTAATCTAACACAGACTTTGGTAACTGCTGTACGCTATTGTTACAGTTATGCAGCAGCCATTTCAATGAATGCTTTTCAATGTAGACTAACCTTAGGCTACATCAGAGATAATATTTTCAGAAAGTAATTATCCACTCCATGAAAAAACCTTCAACGCATTAACCTGGCGATAGGCGTTAAGGCCTCTGCATGCTACAGAAACTTCAAAGCAACTGCAACACAACATCGGCGCGATTTCAGCGCGGTTGTTTTAGAGGGTCTTGTAGACTGTGTTGCTTGGACGTTGCGTACATGTCCCTCAAATCTAACCTAAACAACCGTTGCGTTGATATTGCGTAGCAGTGATTGGTTGGTTAGCGAATGGGGGCGGGGCTGTCATAGAATAATATTAGTCCCGCAGAGAATATCGTCCTCCATTGTTGTTTCCAGCGTTGACGCTAAATAATTAGCGTCACATAGCTCGCCTTTTTCTGAAAACCCAAGCACATATTGTTCCATAGCATACGCCTTCAGTTGATCATGACAAATCCTCTCTTACCTTGACGATTAAAAAGCCTCCATAATTTAGTAAATAAAGCTGTAGCCAGCCAGCTAGCATTGGGTCTATTCAAAATGCTATCCACATTAGCTACATAGCTAACCAAGTAAATACAATGGTATCCGTCCTGAGGTAACGTTAAATACAACGTTTGCTAGTCGAAATGACTGGACACACACAGGGACAAGTTAAACATCAATCAATTAATTTATTCCAATAGGTAGTTTGAGCTGCATGTGAGCCGAGGTCCTCTCCATTGGAAACTAATGATGTTACGGTAACGTTAGCTCGAAAAGCACAGAAAGTTAAGCTGCTAGCAACAGACACTATAACACTTCCGGTCAGGGGTTTTCAAAATAAAAGAGCGACGTCTAAAATCACCGGAAATACGTTTATTTTGTACATTATCTAACGTTAACACGAACCTAAACTAACTTTAGATTAGTTTAGGTTCGTGTAACGTTAGATATTGTAAAAAATAAACGTATTTACGGTGCTTTTAGACTCGCTCTTTTATTTTGAAACCCCCCGCCCGGAAGTAAAAATGATGCTTATTCTTCTGCCTGTTATCAATGGGTTGGTTGAGAAGGGAAGCGTCATCTATCTAGGGAACCTAGCTACGTATGGGGTAATGTTACATAGGCTGCGCGTTGATTTTGCAGAAGCATAAAGGTAGAGTGTCTGCAACACCGTTGCTTTGTCGATGTTGTGGTGCAGTTGCTTTGAAGTTTCTGTAGCATGCAGAGGCCTTTAGGGTTAGAAGCTGTGGGCTAACTTTAAATGTTGGAACAGCATATTTTATAGCAAGGCTAACAAGTGGCATTCAAGTCATATCTACCATAGTCCTCTCTCATCTGACCTGTTTTCAGTTTATTCTCCCTACAAAAGTGATCTTGTCTCGAATATATAACACAACACTTAATAAACACTTTCACCATGTCTCTCTTCTTTTAACGTTACTTTACTTACCAAGACACTTTGTAGTTCTCTCTTCTGTTAACGTTACTTTACTTACCAAGACACTTTGTAGTTCTCTCTTCTTTTAACGTTACTTTACTTACCAAGACACTTTGGAGTTCTCTCTTCATTTAATGTTACTTTACTTAATACTAGTGATGCACCGATGTGAAAATTGTGGCCGATACCGATAACCGATATTAATATTGCTGTTCTGGCCGATACCGATATTTACCGATGTCGATATCTCTGTATAGAAAACACTTTTTTATGATAATCAAATAAAGAGCTATTTTCCAAAACGCATAATTTTTTTAACTTTTGTAACTTATTTTCAGAAATGACTGATATTTTGAAACTATTTAAGGCCAAAACATGTAAAAAGAAGAAAAAAAAAGATAAAAAAAAAAAATTAAAAAAAATGTTTTTTTATTTTTATTTTTTTATATATCGGCCCTATCTTGATATCGGACCGATACCGATGTGTAAAAAAACGGCCATATCGGCCGATATTATATCGGCGGCCGATATATCGTGCATCACTACTTAATACCAAATCTGTTGGAGATAAACTGCAACCCCCCCACCAAGACAGAAATCAGAAAAGCCATTAAGGCCTTAAGAGGAGGGAAAGCAGAGGGACCAGACGGGATCCCAGCAGAAACTCTTAAGGCTGACATTGAAACCTCCACCAACATGCTCCACCACCTCATGCAAACCATCTGGGAGAAAAAAAATGTCCCATCTGACTGGAAAGATGGCCACATCGTGAAAATCCCCAAGAAAGGAGACCTCAGGGAATGTAAAAATTACAGAGGAATAATGCTCCTTTCAACACCGGGGAAGGTGCTCAACCACATCCTGCTGGAAAGGCTCCAGAAGTGGGTTGATGAGAAACTGAGGGAAAACCAGGCTGGCTTCAGGAACAACCGATCCTGTGGAGACCAAATAGCCACCCTTAGGATTATCATTGAACAGTCTATTGAATGGAACTCTTCTGTCTATGTGAATTTCATAGATTTTGAGAAAGCCTTTGACAGCGTGGATAGGGAAATGCTGTGGAAACTGATGGCCCACTATGGGATCCCAGCAAAGATCATCAACATCGTAAGGAACACCTACCAAGGGATGAGATGTCAAGTCCTCCATGAAGGATGTATATCAGAAGCTTTCGAGGTCCTGACTGGTGTGCGGCAGGGGTGCCTGCTCTCACCCTTTCTTTTCCTCCTCTGCATAGACTGGGTGATGAAAGAAACAACCAGCAACAGAAAAACCGGCATACAATGGAGCTTGACAGAGCAGCTGGAAGATCTGTATTTCGCTGATGACCTGGCACTACTGGCTCACACACATCAACAGATGCAGGAAAAATCTGGAAAACTGGAAGAAACTGCTGCTCTGCTCGGGCTCAAAATAAACTCATCCAAAACCAAAGTAATGCGTATCAACAGCAAGAACAACACACCCATAACCATGGAACAAAACCCATTAGAGGATGTAAACAGCTTCACTTACCTTGGAACCATCATTTCTGTGGAAGGGGGTACGGAAGACGATGTCTAAGCCAGGATTGGAAAGGCAAGGACATCATTCAACATGCTAAACATTATCTGGAAGGCAAAAAACCTGTCACTCAAGACCAAGATACAGATCTTCAACTCAAATGTAAAGACCACTCTACTATATGGCTCAGAATCCTGGAAAACCACCACGACTATACTCAATAAGCTACAGACCTTCACCAACCGGTGCCTCAGACGCCTCCTGGGAATATACTGGCCCAACACCATCTCTAACGCCAACCTGTGGGAACTCACCATACAGGACACAATAGAAATTCAAATCCGGAGGAGGAAGTGGAAGTGGATAGGTCACACACTCAGAAGAAATAAATCAATCACATAGCGGGTGCTGACATGGAACCCACAGGGCAGGAGGAAGAGAGGCAGAGCAAAAACCACCTGGAGAAGAACCACAGAAAAGGAGATGAAGAAAGAAGGGCTGTCCTGGCAAGATCTGGAGCGGAGGGCACAAGACCGAAGAGGATGGAGGAGCTTTGTCGATGGTCTATGTTCCTTTGGGAATTTAAAGGCCTAAGTAAGTAAAAGTAAGTTACTTAATACCAAGGCACTTTGGAGTTCTTCTGTTAACATTACTTTACTTACTAAGACACTTTGGAGTTCTGTCTTCTGTTAACGTTACTTTACTTACCAAGACACTTTGGAGTTCTTCTGTTAACGTTACTTTACTTACCGAGACACTTTGGAGTTCTCTCTTCTGTTAACGTTACTTTACTTACCGAGACACTTTGGAGTTCTCTCTTCTGTTAACGTTACTTTACTTACCAAGACACTTTGGAGTTCTCTTTTCCAAATAATCAAACCACGCAACTATCCATCCATTCATGAAATTAAATTGCACACATTAGGATCCTCCTTGCTGTGGGATAATGCCTGAATGGTTAAAGGGGAGATGAAGCATAGCGATATAAACATAGTCATAGCATCAAATTAATTTTTAGATAAACCACAGAAAAAAAATCACGTTATAAAAATAAGGCGTTTCTAAGAAAAAACTATTTCTTATGTCCATTTATGTAGCATTTATTAACATGTGCGCCGCCATTTTGTTGCTGACGTCACGGTGATGGTTTGGTCTGGCTCCTGGTTTACACTGCTGGTTAGCTGCCTAGTAAACATGGAGTGTCTTGAAGGTCAGTCAGTAAATGCAACGTTACCTAACAAACAACGGGACCGCGGTGGTTCTTTTTGTATTGCTCCTGGCTGTTCAAACAAATTTTACCGCGTGAAAGAGAGAAGAAAGTTGGTTCATTTCCACAAACTACCAGTGAAAAAAACAGTGTTGTTGGCGCATTGGCTGGCTGCACTCAAGCGACGCGATCAGTCTGTTGGACAGGGAATGAAGATCTGCAGCGAACACTTCATTAGTGGGTGGGAAGTCGATGGGTGGTAATCTGGACGTTGTAAACAGCGACTCCTACAGGTCGGTTGGGGCGCCTGCACAGCAGAGACAGGAAAATGGCGGGGGCAGTGTGAGCCTCCTACACGTTACTCCTTGCCAAATGAGAGTCTGCGCTGGCAGGTGAAAAGATGCGACTGGCTGCCTACACATGTATCGGAGGGGACATGCGATGGGCTTCTATCCTCCCTACAACCGGCCAGTGGGGGGCACATGCGAGCAACGTTCAAGACAGGGGAGGGGAGAATTGGCACGGCTAAATTGGGATGGGAGAAAAATAGAAAAAGAGGAGAAAAAGTGGATAAAAGAAAAATATAGAATTAAGTATAAAACGATTAACAAACATATAGCTCAGAGGTTAATCTCGACGACTCTAAATTTGAATCGTTCATTGGCGGGCTTGAGATACCCCACATTTCTGAGGAAGAGGCCAAGGAACTGGGGAAACCGATCACTCTTATGGAATTGAGGGAGACGATTGCTGAAATGCAGAGGGGTAAGGCACCAGGCTGGGATGGTATTCCACCCGAGGTGTATTTAGCTTTCTGGGACCAACTGGGTCCATTGATGCTCGATATGATCAATTATGCTATCGAACAAGGGGAGTTCTCAAGAGATGTCAACATGGCGTTGATTTCCTTACTTCTCAAGAAGGACAAAGATCCCAATGATTGTGGTAGCTATAGGCCCTTGAGTCTTCTCGGGCCAATTTAAAAGTGTTTGCCAAGGTGCTGGCCCGCCGCCTGCAGAGATTTATGACGGTATTGGTACACTGCGATCAAACTGGTTTTATCCCGGGGTGCCTGGCTGCAGATAATCTTAGGAGGCTGTTGCATGTAATCGATAACAGTAAAGACAATACAGCTCCGTCCACAGTTCTGTCTTTGGATGCCATGAAGGCGTTTGACAGACTTGAGTGGTCATACCTGTGGAAGGTACTTGAGGTTATGGGTCTTGGAAAGAGTTTTATTCATATGATTAAAGTCCTGTACGCCTCGCCGTCTGCGATGATACTGACAGGCAAAAACTGTTCCACACTCTTTCCAGTCTCCAGATCTTCTAGACAGGGTTGTCCTCTGAGCCCAGGACTGTTCGCGCTTTCCCTCGAACCATTGGCCCAATTTATTAGGCAATCGGAGGACATCGTCCCCATAATGGTCAATAATACTCCACACAAAATTGCTCTCTATGCGGATGACCTGCTGATTTTTATGGACGACCCCTTCCGGTCGGCCACGAAATTATTGGGAATAATCGACGACTTTGGTGAAATGTCAGGCTTTAAGATTAACTGGAACAAATCAGCCTGCCTACCTCTTAATGAGCTTGCCAAGGCGGTACGACTACCAGCTGATATCCCCATAGTAGAACATTTTAAATACTTGGGCATAGAGATATTCCCCACGCTGAATCAAACTACTAAGTACAACTTCACGGGTACTTATGATAAAATACGCCAGGATCTAGACAGGTGGTCGTCCCTTCCTAACTCCTTACAAGCCCGGGCTTCCATAATCAAAATGAACGTCCTGCCTAGGATACATTTTGTTAGCTCAATGCTCCCCCTGCCCCCTCCAATAGACCACTGGCGCAAGGTACAATCGATGGTATCTAAGTTTATCTGGAATAACAAACGCCAGAGAATCAAAAGGGCTACTACTCAACGTAGAAAACAAGATGGGGGCCTCGCAATCCCTGATTTTAAGCTTTATTTCTGGTCCTTTTCACTGAGACCTCTGATGTGCTGGCTAGACCCTGTTGAGGCTGTATCTTGGCGCACCTTAGAATCGGTGGCGGTTTCACCGCTAAGATTGCAGGATGTAGTGTACTCCACTGTCCCTATTTCGAAATGCCGACTGAGGTATGGACCGATCATAACTCACGTGATCCAAACGTGGCGTAATGTACAGAAGTCGTGTGGGGTTAAATGCCCAAGGCACCTTGACTCTCCAATTTTTTATAATCAGCAACTACTTGTTGGGCATAAGCCGGTTAGTATTCCTCAATGGCAAAGGAGGGGAGTTCATACTCTGGAGGATATTTATGATAAGAACGGCCTTTGGGCGTTTCAGGACTTAAGAGAATTTTAATGATCTTCCCGGCGAGTCTTTCTTTCTCTACCTTCAACTAAGATCAGCGCTGAGGGCGCATGGCGTGCCGTGGGCTCAAGCTTTGCAACCACACCCCTTCCTCAGGCTCATAGTGGACAGGACGACCTCCAGAGGGTTTGTCTCAGACTTTTATACGCGCTTAATTCAATCCACGTATAAAAATGTATCATTGGATACAATCTGGCGTGTGGATATCCCGGAGTTGGACCCCGAGTTTGACTGGGATGATGTTTGGGCAAATGTGGCATTGTCTTCCCGCAACCCCAATCACCAGCAAATTAATTTTAATTATATTCATAGGACCTATCTTACACCTAGGAAGCTATTTGCTATGGGACTGATAACCGACTCTCGGTGCACTTTGTGCTCTCAAAAGGCCACTGGCACTTATATGCATATGTATTGGGATTGCCCACCAGTGGCCCGCTTCTGGAGGTCAATAACGGACAAACTTTCAGATCTGTGTGGCTTAACTATCCCATTCACAGCTGTTACGCTACTCCTGAACGATATAACAACACTACCTGCGTCCGTTCAACTAAAAAGGGTTGTCCTAGCGGGTGTCACAGCAGCGAAGAAGCTAATAGCAATGAGATGGAAGGAGCCTGAGAAGCTCACAGTGATTAACTGGTCCCTAACACTGTTGGATGTGATTTATCTTGAGATATCCACGGCGCGGGTGATTGGGGTGGGGCAGGCTGGGATTGACCTATGGTTCGCAACAGCCGAGAAGGTCAGGACCGCCGTGTGCGGCTGAGCGGGGTTGGGGTGCTTGTTCGGGGGAGTCCGGCGGTCTTGTGGGAGGGGGAGGAGGAGATGTCTTGTCTGTCTTGTCTTTTGTGATGTCTTGAATTTAACTAGGGATTTTATGGGGGGGCAGCTATTTAGCTATTTCTTCACTATTTGGACACTTTTAAACGGTTCCTGTGAGTCTATGGAACACCTCTGTAGGTTTTGTTTTTCAAGAAGGCTCATTGTTTTGTTTTCTGATCGTGTGATCAAAGCGGCGTTTTCTTCCTCAGGACCTTAGGCCGTTTTGAGGCTGGGCTCCAACCACTGTGTGACCCGGTGGCATCTGTCACATAGGGTGATTGTTGTGAGGTGGGTTGGGAGAGTGGCCTTTTGAAAATTAGAGATATAGTTTTATTAATATAGGGCCACACGGCCGGTAAACGGTGCTGAATACTGGGAAAGGCCAATTAATTATTAGATAGTACCCCTTGAAATTTAATAGGTTGAATTCTGTTTTCCCTTCTTTTTGTCTTTATAATTTGTTATTTCTGTATTATTATTGTTTCTGTTATTTTCTGTGAAGTTCTGAGTATTGTGATTGTGGTTATTGTGTTGTCTTGTTTCATGTGAATAATAATAAAAAATGTGATAAAAAAAAAAAGATTAAACAAACCACTCTAGCTTTGTAAAGTGTAACCACACTTGCCATTGCCCCGACTGCTTTGTTGTTGTTGTTGAATCAAGTAAAATCCTAGGTAAGAGTGTATTGTGCACGTGAACGTTGAGGTGAACGTGCGGCACACTTCATAGGTTTCATTTTGCGGTAAACGAAAAGCTGATGTCATCGGACTTACATTTTTTATTGTTGTTGTTTTTAGTTTTTTAGTTTTTTAAATAAACGATATAGCTATATTGACATTTCTTCTTGTTTCTTAAATTCTAAATAAATATTTAAGGTGATATATAAATGACTATGTTGTACCTGTAACATAATAAAAAATAATTGTGTATTCATTAAATAATTCATTTTTTTAATCAGACAATTAATCGGCTATTAGCTTTTTCCTGCTCCAAACTATCATTAATATATCAGCCTTTAAAAATTGGTCGACCTCTATTGTTCAGTGTTGTGACAGTGTTGTCCAGTATTGTGACAGTGTTGTTCAGTATTCAGTGTTGTGACAGTGTTGTTCATTGTTGTCCAGTATTGTAACAGTGTTGTTCAGTGTCACTAGGGATGCTCGATATTGGCTTTTTTACCGATACCGATATTCCGATATTGTCCAACTCTTAATTTCCGATACCGATACCGATATCAACCGATACCGATATATGCAGGGTTTCCCCCCAAAAAAACTGAATAATTTCAGGTAACTAATAATTTCACTGGATGCATTCAAAAGGCTTTCTAAATGTAAGCATTATCTGTGCAAAATATGATAATTAAAAAAGTTAAAATTAACATTACATATCTCTTGTTGTTGAATTAAACCAACATGCATACTTTTGACAATAAATAAAATAAGAATTGGTTCTTACTTGCTTGCCTGGGTAAATAAAGGTTAAATAAATGTAAAATGTTATTTTATTTTAAAAAAATTTACCGATACCAATATTTTCCGATATCACATTTTACTGCCGATATCGGCCGATAATATCGGTCGGCCGATAATATCGGAAATCCCTAGTATTCACTGTTGTGACAGTGTTGTTCAGTGTTGTCCAGTATTGTAACAGTGTTGTTCAGTATTCAGTGTTGTTCAGTGTTGTGACAGTGTTGTTCAGTGTTGTTCAGTATTCAATGTTGTGACAGAGTTGTCCACTGTTGTGACAGTGTTCAGTGTCATGGCAGTGTTGTTCAGTGTTGTGACAGTGTTGTCCAGGGTTGTGACATTGTTGTTCAGTGTTGTGACAAGTTGTTATGGTTTGTAACCGACCCCAATCGCACAACACAAGACAGGTATGATGGTTTGCCAAGAAACAGATATTTATTGAACAACAGGGAAATACAGGGAAAAGGGCACTGTCCCTTTAAGGGAGAATCACAAATACAGGAATATAATATGAGGGGAAGGAAAGGTGCCTTTAAGAGGCGGGCAGGAAAAGGGAACACTAAGGGAAAGTAAGGGAACGCCTAAGGGAAGGTTAAGGGAACGCCTTGGGACAGAGGAACTAGAGACTAGGTAAACCAGGGACAAGGAGAACTAGGGAGAGAGGACTAGGGACTAGGAGAGCTAGGGAACAGGAGAAACGGGGACTAGGGGAACTAGGGACAAGGAACTAGGTGGAACTAGAAAGGGGAGAACTAGGGAACAGGAACTAGGTGGAACTAGAAGGGGAGAACTTGGGACCAGGAACTAGGTGGAACTAGAAAGGGGAGAACTAGGGAACAGGAACTAGGTGGAACTAGAAAGGGGAGAACTAGGGAACAGGAACTAGGTGGAACTAGAAAGGGGAGAACTAGGGAACAGAGGGGACTGAGGCCCGCGGAGGCGGGCTGGGGTACAGGGAGGAACTGGGGACTGGTGGGAAAACATCTGGGCCGCTCTGCAGGACAGAGGAGAGAGTTAATGCACAAAAGGGAAAAAACAGAGCAGGTGCAGAACAGTCCAAATAACAAAGTGAACAAAGTAATAATATCTTCGTGTGACAAACACACAGGGGGAGATGTAAAGTCCAAAAATACTATTCTAAGTGAGAACCAAAAACAGAGGCATTACGCTGGGAGATGAAATGTCCAAACTAACTAACAGAGGCAATACGCTGGGAGATGAAATGTCCAAACTAACTAACAGAGGCAATACGCTGGGAGATGAAATGTCCAAACTAACTAACAGAGGCAATACGCTGGGAGAGTGACATCACAATCAAAACTCACCCAGGCGTATGCGTAAAGGTAAAGGGGCAGCAGCGGGAACGGGGGCAAGGGCACTACGCTGAGTGAGTGACATCACAATCAAAACTCACCCAGGCGTATGCGTAAAGGTACGGGGACAGCAGCGGGAACGGGGGCAAGGGCACTACGCTGAGTGAGTGACATCACAATCAAAACTCACCCAGGCGTATGCGTAAAGGTACGGGGACAGCAGCGGGAACGGGGGCAAGGGCACTACGCTGGGTGAGTGACATCACAATCAAAACTCACCCAGGCGCATGCGTAATGGTACAGGGACAGCAACGGGAACGAAGGCATCGCCACCGGGGCGGCTGGCTGTCCGAGCCGAGGGAGAGAGTGCTGGAACA
Source organism: Notolepis coatsorum (assembly GCF_963971535.1). Classification (NCBI taxonomy): domain Eukaryota; kingdom Metazoa; phylum Chordata; class Actinopteri; order Aulopiformes; family Paralepididae; genus Notolepis; species Notolepis coatsorum. Next base: position 124,585,090 of record NC_140169.1, read on the forward strand.
GTGGCGGTGACGAGGGCATCGTCCACCGGGTAGCCGCTGTCGGAGCCGAGGAACAGAGTGCTGGAACAGTGGCGGTGACGAGGGCATCGTCCACCGGGTAGCCGCTGTCGGAGCCGAGGAACAGAGTGCGCGCCACACCTTGGTGTGCGCGTCGGAACAGGGAGCTGGAACAGTGGCGGTGACGAGGGCATCGTCCACCGGGTAGCCGCTGTCGGAGCCGAGGAACAGAGTGCGCGCCACACCTTGGTGTGCGCGTCGGAACAGGGAGCTGGAACAGTGGCGGTGGCGAGGATGTCGTCCACCGGGTAGCCACTGTCGGAGCCGAGGAACAGAGTGCGCGCCACACCTTGGTGTGCGCGTCGGAACAGGGAGCTGGAACAGTGGCGGTGGCGTGGATGTCGTCCACCGGGTAGCCACTGTCGGAGCCGAGGAACAGAGTGGCGCGCCACACCTTGGTGTGCGCGTCGGAACAGAGAGACGCATCGGGGTGCGTCTGCCAGGAGGAGTGTGCCAAGCACGAAGGTCTAGAAGATGCGCGTCAGTGCGCTGGTACGGAGGAGCGTGCCAAGCTCGAAGGTCTGGAAGATGCGCGTTGCGCGCTGGTCTGGAGAGCGTGCCAAGCTCGAGCGTCCTTGGAAGATGCGCGTTGCGCGCTGGTACGGAGGAGCGTGCCAAGCTCGAAGGTCTGGAAGATGCGCGTTGCGCGCTGGTCTGGAGAGCGTGCCAAGCTCGAGCGTCCTTGGAAGATGCGCGTTGCGCGCTGTGGACTGGAGAGCGTCTGCGCTGGTCTGGATGTGCGTCAGGACGACAGCTGCGCGGGGGGTCTGAAGTGGATGACTGGGATGCCTCCCGTGGAAGTCTAGGGAGCGCAGACCAGTCCCACTCTCAGGCAACGGCGACAGCAGGCGAAGGCTGGAGCAAACATCTCGACGCCGGAGAATGGAACAGCATAGGCAGACAGAGGATCTCCCGAAAGAGTCTAGATGTTTAGAGAATATGACTCGGCAAGTATACAACACGACCCCACGCCAAAACGAGGGGAAGCGCCCTGGTATTTAAAGCCCACCGGGGGACTAATTAGCCTGCCACCACAGGTGCGAGAGATAATAGAATATCAAACAGGTGTGGCCACTAAGGGTAAGGAACGAGAGGGTGGGGGCTAGAGAGAGTGAGTAGGGAATTCCTAACAGTAGGCTTAAAGAAGACAGAGAATAGGGAATTCCTAACAGTAGGCTTAAAGAAGACAGAGAAAAGGTAGTGAGCAGCGGGCAAAACCTCACACAAGTGTTGTTCAGTAACAGTATTGTTCAGTATTCAGTGTTGTGACAGTGTTTCAAGTTTCTTTAATAGTTGTCATACAGAAGTACAGAATACTTTTATACAAAATGCTTCTTACTGTTACGCTCCAGAGACTGTGCTAGACAAGATAAGTATGAAATAAAATAGTATAGCATGTAAAATAGAAGTAAAAATAGAGGTCACAGTGTTCAGTATAGACATATGTACAATGTTCGATGCAGAATAGAAGTAACTGAGTTACCATACAATATACAATATACTATGCAATGTACTAATATACAATACTATATAGTGCAGAGCAGAAATGGGATGAGGTACAATTTAGGTACAATTTACAGTAAGGTGTACGAGTTGTAGTGCAAATCCTTTACCAATAAATATAAAGTGTAAAGTGTGTTTAGGTGATCTAAAGTGTGGAGAGTGGGTGCTGCAGTGTGTTGTTTGTTTAAGTGAGTGTGTGCGTGTGGGTGTGTGTGCTGTGTGCATTTGATGGTTGTTGCATAGTGTTTATTGTTCGTTGAGCAGCCTGATGGCCTGGGGATAGAAGCTTCTTCTGAGTCTTTCTGTGCTCGCCTTAAGACTCCGGTATCGCTTGCCTGACCGCAGCAGTTCAAAGAGGCAGTTGTTCGGGTGGCTGGAGTCCTTGATGATTCTCTTAGCCTTCCCCCTGCACCGCTTGTTGTAAATGTTCTGGAGGGTGGGAAGCCCCCCTCCAATTGTGCGTTCGGCTGAACGTGTCACTCTTTGTAGTCTGCTACGGTCTTGTGCAGTGCTATTCCCAAACCAGGAGGTGATGTTGCCAGTCAGGATGCTCTCTATTGTACATGAGTAGAATGTAGTTTGACTGATAGATAGACAAAATGGGTTTATTTATGTTGATTTAATTTGGTTGTGTTGATGTTAAATTTTTTTTGCAAAATGGGTATATTCTGTTTGGTTTTACACAATATGTCTATCGGTGTGTTGTGTGTAGGGGCAGGTATATATACGATTTTTTCTTCTTCCTGTTCCTTTCGGCCATGGTATTTTTGGTAAATTATATGAATATGTACTGTTGGACTGTGGTAATTCCATGTGCGAATAAATAAAAAATTATCTTCTGACTGACTTGGAACTTCCTTAGGCGCCTGAGGAAGTAGAGGCAGGTCCAGGGTTGTGACAAGTGTTGTTCAGTGTTGTGACAGTGTTGTCCAGGGTTGTGACATTGTTGTTCAGTGTTGTGACAAGTGTTGTTCAGTGTTATGACAGTGTGGTCTAGGGTTGTGACACGTAGGGATGCCCCCCGGACCCCGGTTTTAAACGGGAACCGGTACTATATTAGAAAATACCGGAGTATTTATAAGCTCTGACGTCCTCGGTACTGCTATCGATACTCTAGAGAAATTATTATTATTATTATTATTATTATTTAAAAGTTGCGAACGATCCTCTCTGTCTCTGCACGAGAAGCGAGCCGCAGCCAGCGAGTCAATTATTACACACACTCCTCGCGAGTCGCTCGCTAGTGCTACACATAGACATCCGGGTACTACATACGGGTACTCCTTAATGAAAGTCCCCGACGCCCCGTGCTATAGCGCTCTGCACACAGACAGCAGCTCTGCATGCACTGAGTCGTGATCATGGCGGATAGAGCGAAGCGTTCTAAAGTATGGATATACTTTACAAGGGTCAATGCCGACAATGCACGTTGCCACAAGTGCAACAAAACATTTGCCAGTAAGGGTGGCAATACGAGCAAATCAATTTATCAAAACATCTGTTGGCAAAACATGATATTAGTGTGCAGAAATGCGCGTATTCGACTGCCTTGCGCGCAGTGTTCCATCTGCATCCACTGCAGCCGTAACCGTAAGCCAAGATACGGAGTTGCCTAGGCTAATAACGAATTATTACAAATAGGCTAATAAACAAAACAATTGTTTAGCTACAAATACTACAATCTAAACTTTTTATAGATCGTCAAGCTGAGGCGTCAGCCACTATGTCCCAGGCCAGTGAGCCCAACATCCTCCCTCTACCTCCCTCCACCACCCAAAGTCCTTTATCCCTAGCAGCTAGAGGAAGGATGACAGAGGATAGGGTGAACCAGTGTCACAGTTCTGTTAGCCTTTTGCATTTGTTGTTTATTATAAAAAGTCTATAATTCATAGTCAGACACATTTAAAACATTGTTGCTGCTGTTGCTGAAGAAATTATATTAATTTATTATATTTATTTATAAAGTTATATAAAAGAACATTGCTGCTGCTGTTGCTGAAGAAATTATATTTATTTATAATACTTATTTATAAAGTTGTATTTATAAATAATAAAGCAATGTTGATTCTGTTCTTAATTAATTGTCTTTTTTTCTTGCAAAAAAAGAACCAAAAAGAACCGATAAGAGTATCGATAAAGTACCGAACCGTTAAGCAGTATCGATAAGAGTAGTAGTATCGATAAAATCCTAACGATACCCATCCCTAGTGACACGTGTTGTTCAATGTTGTGACAGTGTTATTCAGTCTTGTGACAGTGTTGTTCAGTGTTGTGACAGTGTTGTTCAGTGTTGTGAGAGAAGTTCGATGGTGTATTCTGAATTTCTCTATTTGCTCATTGGGGACAGTCTGACCTTAGATCTAAGTTTCTGCAGAATTTCTGACACAAATTGTCTAGATTATAGGAAATGCATAATTGGGAGTATGAATGTAGCATGCAGTATTTACATTTGGAAACAAGCAATACAAGATTATACCGAAGAGTGGAGAATATAAAATCCTCCCCTTCCCAAGCACTAGTATCCCGTCCTGCTGTCTTATTTTTATTGATCGATTCATGAAAATCCAATTCTGTGTTCTTCCATTTATGTGCCAGACATGATGTCCAGGGATATCAGTCTCCAGACTGACCTCTGAATGATGAGTGCAGCGTCTGCATTTACATTTAGTAATTTAGCTGACGCTTTTATCCAAAGCGACTTACAAGTTCTGTACGACAAGTCATCAGGAAGGGCACAACTCTATCAGCTGAGTAACAATGTTCATCAAAGTGTTGAGTGCTAGTGTAGGTTAATATATTAGGACAAGTGCATGACAATAAGGTTAGTTAGGGTTAGATATTAAAAAAAAATCTTAATTTTTTATTTTTTATTTCAATTTCAGATAATGGTTGAAGAAGTGCGTCTTTAGTCGACGGCAAAAGATTGGACGGGTTTTTGCTGTCCTACCTGGTGGGCAGTTCGTTCCAGCATTGTGGGGCAAGGACTGAGAATAGGCGGCTTCTCCTTGATGACCCTCCCGGAGCTCGGATAGGAGTGGGTCTGAGACGGCCAGAAGATGCAGAGCGTAGGGGTCTTGAGAGGGTGTGTAGTTAGAGACCATTGACCGGAGGTAGGCGGGAGCGGTTCCCTTTGCCGCATGGTATGCCAGGTCGAGGGCCTTGAAGCGGATTCGTGAGGCAATGGGGAGCCAGTGCAGGTGCCTAAGAAGTGGGGTGACATGGGCTGACTTTGGTAGGTTTGAGATCAGGCGGACCATCTGCTCCACCTCCCTGCGGATATTCATTACTTCACAGAAAGAGACCTGCGACCAGCAGCTCTATTGCTCGCTCTGTTAGTTGGTTGGTCTACAAAAGTGTCCCCACCCTCTAGTGGTCACAGTTTTCGCTGTAGGAGGCTGAAAGTTGGCACGGAGGTCAAGTGTTTGTGAGTGGATCAGCTATCACGGATTTGCGCTTATTTTTCTTCTCAGAAAGTGTTGCATGTTGCGTCACTTTCTCTCTCTCTCTGTCAGCATTAGCACTGCTACTGAAACCTAACCATAAAAATAGGATTTATGTTAAATCAAATCAAATCAAATCAAATTTATTTATAAGGCCCGACAACACACGTTAATGTCCCCATGGGCCGTACAGGTCTTCTTTAAACAAGTCAAGAAGAAAACATAACAATAAGTCAAGAACAGAACAAGAACACCATAAGGTCCAAAAAATTTAAGATAAATGCAAATAAATGAAAGAAAAGCTTTATTGACGTGCTTAGACATAATGCCATGGCACTAAATGGCATTTACAATTATATTTCCAACAGAAAGCTGTTTCTTAAGTCAGTTTAGCAGACTGATAGCAGGCATAACTAAATGAGAGGCAGGTTCGTCAATTTCAGAGAAAGTACCCCCCTCCTATGTGGCAGTCAAGAATGAGGGACAAAAGATAATTTAGTGAGGCTTAGTTTTTCCTCACCAGCAAAGCTAACGCCTAATAAAAATGAAACATAAGCACATTACTAGTGCAGTTTTAATTTTTATTATCATGAAACATAAAATCAAGTAGGTATATAAAAATATAATAGGCTTTATTGTTAGCTGGATAAGGATTTGGGCTTCATTGAATGAATGAATGAATGAATGAATGAATGAATTTATTTACACAGACACACAATACATTACATGTGAGTATCCTCATGTGATAACAATGTCGCAAATTGTGTGCATGTGCCAGGTCTCCCAAGAAGCTATTTAAAGCTTTTGGAGGGAGCCTGAACACAGATACAAACAGAATATAAACAACAAAACAATAAACAAAAAACAAAACAAAACAAAACAATTACAGCGTGGGTAGGTTTAGTCCTACCTACTAACTGACATATAACAGAGATACATAATACAGACAATTGTATTCCTAAGTTATAATTTTAATTAGAGATATGATTTAAGCAGTTCCTCTTTCAGTGATTTTTTAAAGGTTTTAAAGGTTTTAGTCATTTTTAGATTTTCGTCAAGCTTGTTCCAGATCTGTGGACCCCTGCATGCTATGCTTACTATGCTGCTATGCATTTGTCACGGTGGAGCATTAAACCAGGCATGGGAAGACGTATGGGGATACATGGTCTGGGCTTGGTCTGGCTTTGTCTGACTTTGTATGCGACACAAGTGTTGTAGGCATGACGCTTAACTCTACAGCGCAACCCACCGCTATCAATTAGAGCTTTTATAAGGAGGTGCTGTCGGTGTTACCATGGCGACCAGTGTCTTTGGCAGCGCATGCATCCCCTGCAGGGTTGTGTGGATGAAGGGCTTGCAAGTATTACAGCACTGTACATTTGAAAGATTCAAAATCTTCATTGCCTCGGGACAGAAACAATATAGCATGAAATACTTAACAGCGCTGGCAGACTGGAGTGCTCATGGACTTCCTTCCCCCTCTGCTCAGTTCCGTTGGCTTAATACGGGTTTCTGAGGCTATTTTGATTGCAAAAGGACATCTTTGACGGTTTAGCGGAGTAATGAAGTAGCAAGAGTGTCTCGCTGGCAAAAGCACTCTGTCATTGGACACGTGCCCGGAGTTATAAAGTGTGCTTACTTTTGCAACTAGAGACATTACCTGCGCTGACCCACTTTTACAAGCTGCTTTTAGAATATGTCAAATAAAAATGCCTGACTTAACGATTTACTAAAGTTAACTTTCTCGTGCACAATAATACATTAGTGCAGTGCAGTATAGTGCAGTACACTATAAAACCAGCCATCAACAGATTTCTTTGGGCTCAACTGTGCAGCAATTGTATAGCTGCAATAACTTTTATGACAGTATTCTTCACATTGTTCAAAATATCTGCCATCAGAAGGTATCGTCGAGCCATGGTGTCTACTCAATCAACCCATGGTACCAGTGGCCAGTCCGTTCCATCTTTTCTCTCCTTTGTTGACAAAACCCGCTCTGCCTATTTTATAAACATATGCCTTTTAAAAGCATTTCTTTTCAGTGAATCTTTTAAAGCGACAATGTGCCTTTTTTCTATGAATGAATCAAGTTCTGGAGCGTGTACAAACCTTTGCTACTCTGGCCTCAAATGGTCTGGTGAGACGTGCTTAGTCAGCCTCCTCGCGATACCAAAATCATGCCTTGAATGAACGAGACGTGATAGTTCCTTCCTGCACAGAACACAGGTATACAAACGACCACCAACCACCTGGTTTGTGGCTAGCAGGTGCCAGAAATGCACATTGTCGATTTAATGACATCAATATTTACAAGTATTTACCTTGTATAGATGGGTTTCTTGTTTGTAAACACAATGGGGCGAATTCACAAAGAATGGATTGTGCGGTGCTAATTGCACCCTTAACCCATTCCATGCCAATCACGATGATAGTCGGGTTAACTCGCCATCGTTTGTGTGCCAATCACAAGTATAGTCGGGTTTTAATCGTTATTTCTTTTATTAGCGATATCCATTCATTTTCATCCATCCAACCTTATGTTATCATTGGGAATGGGTCTGAGCTTGCAAAAGGGCAAATACCGCCGCCTATCGTCTCCCGGATGGTATTGCACATCATTGGATTGGATTGGCTGGAGATGTGCATCAGAAAAAAACTCCGGTCCGGGTTTCCCTTCTCGGGCAAGCAGTATCGTGTTACCACATTGACTGGGGAGGCTGGGAGCAGCTTGGATTATGTGTTTTGGACTATAACGTTGGATCAATGGACGCGATCGATATTTGGAATGGCGATCAGGAATTGGATTATCTTTTTGCAGAACATCTGATGTGAGGTAAGGACTCTATGTTACCAGTCTTGGGTTAATCAGATGTTCCTTTCAGCGCCATTGGAGCGTGTGTTTGTGTGTGTGTGCGGAGCAAGCCACGGATACGCGATTTTTCAGCCTGCTTCTCTAGCATGCATAAGGACACATATACTATCGATAATCTAGCGTTTATTTGAAAACTATATATACTAACTATAAATCAGCCAAAAAATTTAAACATGTTTTGTGTATTCCACTAAAGGGCTATTATCGCGTATTTCTCTGGAATTACTAGAAATCTCCAAAACTATACTCGTATTCAAAACGGTATAAAACGGAAATGTACCGATGAAAAAACAATCTGTTTCGTACATGTTGACTGCAAGCAAGTCATTGATAAGCGACGGGTGTATTAGACCCATAGCCATAATTTAAGATATATTTTAAGCACTCACAAATTTCCCCGTCCTCCCATTGATTAAAGTGCTGGCATACAAGCCCTAATTTGGTCATATCCAGCCGGCTCTGAATGTGTTAACCGCGCGAATCTAGCGCACGGTATATGCTCCGTCTTTGCGCGCTATTCACTAAAGGCCCGAATATACTCGAAAACTGACATGTACACACACGCGGCTGCAGACACTGTTTGTCTGTTTATAGTCCATTCTTAGTGTCTGTAAGCGTCAGTGTCGCATGCTTATGTTATGACAGCTGTGCACATGCGCAGTCGGCGCGCATATCCATTGGGGTATCCGCGCGGTCACAAAATCTGGCAGGCACACGGACACCCGTGTGACGTCCGTGCAGACAAGATCAGTGACAAAATTCACGATTTTGCGGACGTGGTAAGTATAATTGGGCCTTAACTTAAGGATATTGCACGGATGAGATACTAGCGCAGACACGCCCATATGTGTGCAGTTTGCTCCTGATCTGCTCCAGCGCAGTTGGCTTGCGGAGCAGTCTGCACCTGACAGCCTGTTGGCAGATATCAGGAAGGGGAAAAATAAACTTGAAATGAGGCATAGACATAACAGTATTTTTCACCATTCGTATTCCGTTTATTTCGTATTGTATTTAGTTTACATTTGTAATGGATAGAGCTTGCTTAATTTGTATTTTCATGACACATTGCGTCCTTTGTTTTTGTCACTATTTTTCATCATTGCATTATGTTTGTCATGTCCTATTCCAATTACATTTTTTACTTATAATTGTACTATATTCTATTGTGCTATATTCAATTTAGTTTATATCCCATTTCATTCTATTCAATCTCTTTATTAAGTTGTACAGCCCTGGTCTATATTTGATTTCATAATTCTATTCTATTCTATTCTATTGTGCTATATTTAATTTAGTTTATATCCCTTTAAGTCATTACCTAGACAAACTTGACCTGATTTGAAAGAGATCAACAAATCTGTAAAGTAGTGACTCCTGCATTCAGTCATGCAGAAGAATCTAGTTCTTACCATAGATGTGCTTATTATTTTCCAGGAAACAACTCAACTAACAATCACTAATTGCATTTGACTAAAAACCAATCCAGCCGATTAACGGATGCATGGATGGAGACGGCGGTGACGTACGCCGGGACCTCACCAAGGGCGCGCACGGGCACTCGGGGGGTTTCGTGCGAGAACAGCCCGCATGGCCGTCCACACAGAGTCCGACCTCAGAGCGGGTGAAATCACACGGAGGAAGAGGCACGTTTACATTGGAACAGCTGTACATCTGCCTATAGTCTATAATTATGCGAAGTCAGTCCCCGTTTGAAGTTTTCCAGTTCCAGTGTTCTGTTATCCATTTTGCATGTATAACCCGTTATTATCTCATTAATTAGACTGTTAGAATACATTTTAGAATGATGAAATCAGTGTGACTGTACTCCTGAAAAAGAATAGTATGGTTTAGAATCAAGATTCAAGAGTTTATTCAGCACATACATACCAGGGCATACAGTGAAATGCGGTTGGGCCATGCCCACTACGATTGTGCAATAAAACAATAGTAATAGTAATAATAATAAAAAGATAACTAGAATAGACGTGGTAAATAGACGTTGTTAATAAATCGCTTCAAGGCACTGGATCATATGTACACTTCTTCTATGTCCCTATGCTATACAGTACTTGCTGTTACTAACTATACTATGGAATAGTGGCGGGGGGAAAATATCGATATGTAGTAGTATCGCGATACTTTGCGTGGCGATACTGTATCGATACAAGGACGCCAAGTATCGATATTTTATTATTTATTTATCGAAAAACAAATGTATATATTTGTATATTTTTTTTTATAAGGAAGTTGCATTGTTAATTTCAATACCTGTAATAGTACAGTAGTCCACACACACACACACACACACACACACACACACACACACACACACACACACACACACACACACACACACACACACACACACACACACACACACGTGTGCATTCAGTTCAGTTGGAATATGACTGTAATACAAACAGTTCAGTTTGTCAGGTACATGCAACACGGATTACAGTGTTGACATCTGTCTGCTTGAGGATATCCCATTTGCTGCAATAGAAAATGATTGAAGTGAGATGAACAGACTGAAAACTTTATTTTATTAGATAAAACATGTTGACAAAGTTTTACTTTGCAGTTGAAAAAAGGTAATAAATCACAATATATCGCAATATTAATATCGCAATACTCAGCATATCGCAATATATTTTGAATCACAATACTATCGTATCGTGACTCAAGAATCGTGATAATATCGTATCGTGAGGCCTCTGGTGATTCCCACCCCTACTATGCAACAATCACAACAAGTTATTTTCTTAAAGGGGAACTATCTTATAAATGGCCTTTTTAAGTGTTTAGCATTGTTTCCTAGCTATGTGGACTTATATTAATATGATCTATGTCTCTAATTCTCATATTGGCGCATTCTTCCAATTCTCCTCTCACAATATTCACCCTCACTGAACTGAGTCCTCTGAAAATGTGCTGATTTGTGATGTCAGAGAGACTCAGCTGCATGAGACTCTGCTGAGACTCACACACTCCACACAGTTCCCACCGTGGTTGGAGCCCAGGCTCAAAACGGCTTAAGATCTTGAGGTAGAAAAATGCTGTTTTTGAGTAGTTGATTAGAAATACAAAACAATGAATAAAAAATTATAAAAAATTACAGAGGTGTTCCATAAACTCACAGGAATTGTGTAAAAGTGCCCAAATAGTGAAAGAAATAGTAAAATAGTTCCCCCACCTCCTATTGTATAAGTCCTGCAGGGGTAGTAGTGCAATACCCGTAGTCCATTCTGCTGAGCGCACCACTCTCTGTAGGGCCTTCCTATCCTGGGCCGTGCTGTTTCCAAACCAGGCAGTGATGTTCCCAGTCAGAATGCTCTCTACAGCCCTGGAATAGAAGGAGTGGAATATCTTCCCTGATACTCTGAACTTCCTTTATTGTCTCAGGTGGTAGAGGCGCTGTTTCGCCTTTTTCACCACAGTGTCTATGTGAGTTGACCATGTCATGTTTATTTGTATTGGGAAAGATACAGGCACATTAGCTGGTCCGTTGAACAACATCTATATGTGTGGTAATAATGCAGATATTGAGTGTATTTCTGTGAAAATGTGCGTGGCGCACGCCTCTGAATCCAACCGAAGCGGAAAATACGCTTCCAGTCCGTGAGTCGCCCGCCCGCTCGCGGCCGGTGTAAACAGCGACGCCCATTAACTCATTGACTGCCACGCTATTTTCCCATTTTTACTCAATGGCGGCAGCATTATTGACCATTTTCACGATGTTTGCGGACCCATCGTGTGTTCTGTATTATAGCTATGGAGACAATAGTATGGCTCATTTGACAAGCATTGTTTATAGTCCGACATTGACAAACCAGTTCATTTCTACATACTTTAGTTTGTGCGCTATTACATGCTAAACATCGCCTCTTTCCAAAATAATCCAGTCTTTTTTTCTAGATCGCGAGATATGACGTGTTATATGTAGGGATGCCCCGATCGATCGGCCAGCGATCGGTATCGGCCGATATTCAGTATAAATATGAGAATGGCGAATTCCGATAATGCTTTATTTTTGCCGATCGTGAAAACCGATCGAAAAACATGATCCAATTCTTAGAGGAGATCTCACTCGCTGACTTCTCTCTCAGACACACAGAGCTGCAGCGCACGGCCCCTCCTCCTCCTCCTCCTCCTCCCCTGCCCCTCCCGCACCCGTGTCAACAAATGCTCCGGCAATAGTCTGCTCTAGTGCATGGACCTCTGTGAGCTAACGTTAGCTACCTAGCTATCGTTACTGTTTAAACAAAATTACCCAGTCAACTATTCTCTTTTAGTTTTAATACATGAGGCATTGTCTAACGGTATCTAGCCGGCTAGCTACTGATAGCTCCTGATATCAACAAATGCTCCAGCAATAGTCTAGTAGTGCATGATACCTCCGTTAGCTCGTTAGCTCACGTTAGTTCACGTTAGCTCACGTTAGCTCACTGTTCAAAACGAAATGTCCCATTAAACTAAATATTTCACTGAGGCGTTGTCTTAACGTTATCTAGCCGGCTAGCAGTAGCTACAGATAGCTCCTGATTTCAATGTCTTATAACATTGATTCGATGCGTATTCGAGCCCCTGGCTTGCATCGCAGTAAGGGAGTAGGGTATATCTGCAGAGCCGCAGCTGTAGATATACCCTGCTGAGGGCATGCTGAATGTGATTTGACCAAAGCAAAGTATTGATTGATTGATTGAATTGATTGAAAACTTTATTAACAGATTGCAGAATGGGTACAATACAGTACAGCTCAATACACACAATTGTTAAGGGGATGCAGACCAGAGAAAGAATTTCATCTTGTTTACATCAGGGTCCCCCATTTTCAATTCATCAGGACATATATGACATACATGACATACAGATATACAGTACTGCTACATCTATACATTTATGACATACCAGATTTGCAAATACAGTACTGTTTGTGATACAAAAAGAGTCCAGAAAAGAGTATATACATTTGACATAAAAACTGTACATTGGGGGAGGTTGGGTAAGTGGGGTGGGTGGGTGGGGGGGGGGGGCTGTACATTGGAGGTGGTTCGGTGGGTGGGGTGGAGGGGGGGGGGTTGGGCAGGAGGGGTTGGGTTAGGACATTTACATGGGCCAGTTTCGAATTGCAGTCTCCCGTAGGTGTTCTTTGAGAGTGTTTTTGAAAGTGGGTAGTGATTCACATTCCTTTACAGCTTTGGGTAGGGCGTTCCACATTGATGTGGCATAATTGCGAAACGTGTTTAGTCCCTTGTTTGAGCCGAATCTGGGTTTAACATGATTTGTGGAGCTCCCTCTGGTGTTGTGATCGTGGTATTCACTGACCTTTGGGAAGTATTTTGACAATGTACATGGGTACCTTGGTCGTGTAGTGTATCTTGTAGACCAGGCCCATTGCAAGTTGCTGTACTCTGTCGTCTACTCTAAGCCATCCTAGGTTGTCAAAGTGGGCAGCGGTGAGGTGGGTTCTAGGAGTAAGGTCAAGCAGTAGTCTGACCAGTTTGTTTTGAGATGTTTGTAATTTTGTTTTTAGCGCCTTTGAGGTGCTTTGGTACCATGAGGTGCAAGCATAGTTGTAGTACCCTTGTATGAGTGCTCCTGCCAGAGTCTTCAGGGTGTTCTTGTTTACCAGAGAGGAGATCCGGTACAAGAATCTAGTTCGTTGGTTGACTTTTTTTTATTACATTGGATGCCATTTTGTCACAGGAAAGATTAGCCTCTAGGATGGAACCCAGGTAGGTAATTTCATCTTTCCTTGTGACAATATTGTCACCCACTGTAACTGAGAAGCCGTCGGTCTTGCTGAGTTTGTTATTTGAACCGAAGAGAATGGACTCTGTTTTGCCCATGTGTAATTAGAGCTGCCGCGATTACCGCATTACCGCGGTATCGCTGTTACATCACGCCCACCGCAAGAGTAGGCTGAATACCGCGTCACCGCTGTTTTTTTTTTTATAATAATAAAGTACCCGGCCTTCTCTCGTTGGGCTTGCGGCTCTGCAGATATACCCTACTCCTCTATCGAGGTTCCAAGCGACCCTATTGGGTACCAGAAAAGTCATGTGAAACATTGCAGACCACTGATTGGTCAGAAGAGAGACGCGTCACACCTTGGATCGTCTTGCAGTGCTTCTACTTCCTGAATCTCAGCCATTGATCAGAGCTCAGTCACAACACGGCTAATATACGTTAGCTCCCACCGGAGACCGGAGTGGATTACCGACGTACCGTCGCTCCTCAGGGAACGAGGCATAATGATTTTACTGCAACGAAATGTTATAATAAAAGCCCTTCGTTCTATACACTTGTCTGATTGAAAACTTTATTAACAGACCGCAGAATGGGTACAACTCTGCACGCTCTGAGCAAAGAAAGGAACTGAGATATGAATTGAGTAACGCTTGCCATGCTATGGTCCGGTAAATACGAACGTGTAACTATATAACGTAATGCCACAAAACGAATGCCTTTGTAATCATAAGTAGTAACGTTATAATAATAAGAAGAAGAAGAAAGGGTCGGGGGGTAACCGGCGCGCGCGCCGCTATCACCCCTGCCTGCGACACAGAGGGGATACTTCGAATCCGTGTTTCACTTTTAACGAATGCGTGCTTGCCGAATCCCAAACAATATTCATGCTGCAAAGTCATCCTCTAAAGATAGACATTTAGACTAGAGGCAGGCTATATGCTATAAAGAGTAGACTACAAAAAAAATGCATTCAAACTTTTTTTTTGTGTGTGTGTGCGGTAATAACCGCAGCGGTAGGAAATATTTCGCAAATGTGTGCGGTAAGGAAAACATCAATACCGCGGCAGCTCTATGTGTAATGATAGTTTGTTATCAGCGAGCCATATGCAGATTTTGCCTAGTTCCGAGCTGAGGGTTTTTTCAACCTGTAACTTGTTCTTGTCAGAGACCAGCAGGGCTGAGTCGTCTGCAAACAAGAACAAGTTGCAGTCACAAGCTGACGACATGTCATTTGCATAAATTAGGAATAGTAGCGGTCCTAGTATGCTTCCTTGTGGAACACCACAGCTCACTGTGAGGGGGGGGGGGATAGGGTACCGTTTACCTCCACCATCTGTTCTCTCCCCTCCAGGTAGGATTGCATCCATCTCACTGATAGACTATCAAAACCCATTGCTTTTAGCTTGTCAATCAGAATGGAGTGATTGACAGTATTGAAGGCTTTTTGTAGGTCCAGCATGACTATGCCGCAGTATTTGCCCGCGTCCACCTCTTGTTTGATGTGGTCGTTCAAATAGAGAAGGCATGTGTCAGTGGAGTGGGATGTTCTGAAGCCAGATTGGAATTCGTAGATTAGATTCTTTATACACACAGACAGTGGAGATAGCGAGCATTTTGACTTGTTGCGTGGTGGCGATGTCTCGCAGATAATACAACTACAAGTATAATTATATAATATATATATTTTATAAAAAAAAATAAAAAAAATAAACTATATATATATATTAGAGGTGGGCTTAGATAATTTTTTTTTATCTAGATTAATCTATCTGCAATCCTGGATTTAATCTAGATTAATCTAGATTAAAATGGCTCAAAAAAAAAGGAAAAAAACCTGCCGAAGGCATTCAAAATATGTGTGTTCTACCCAAATAATGACCAGAAGTAAGTCCTTACTTTTTCTTTCCTCCTTATGTTTCTCAGGCCAGGTGGCCCATTACACCATGAGCCCATCTCCCGTTTCCAAAATGCATTACAGACTGTTTGAAAAAGCTGTTTTGCTATGATAATTGGTAATGAAATATCAAAATAATGTTCAATAAGATGTACTTGTGTTTAATAAGTTGTTTTATTCAGAAGTTAACACAAATAAATAATATTACCAGTACAGTACAGTATCTAGCACTCTCAGGAGCAAAACAGAAAGAATCATTTCAAACTTGAACTATGTGACATGGCTTGAATCAACTGCTCCAGTGGAGTTGCTCAGTGGCCAATGGTGTCAACTGTGGTTGTACTGGGCAGCTCCCAGGTGTGAATGGAACTGTGTGAATGTGAAGCAGGGCGTTCCTGAAAAAGAGCATCTGTGCTCAGCGAACCTACCCTGGGTAAATAAAGGTAAAAAAAATAAAAAATGTAAAATTTTTTATTTTTTATTTTTTTTGATTAATGCGTTAATTATATTATCGCGCGATACTAGTATAGCGTTAACGCAGCACGTTAACGCCGTTAACGGCCAGCTCTAATATATATATATACATATACATTTTTTATAAAACCGGGGGCGGAGCCAGGCGTTCATGGGGTGAGACGTGTTTCACGGGAGCTCCCTATTATCGTGCGGAAAACACTGTCACCCCACTAGTCTTTATTTTATTTTTATTTGTTATTGGTCTTTTTGTTGACTGGTCGAGCATCTACTACTTTCATCAACCTTTTTTCAACTTTTCACGATGTCGAAGGGAACCAGAGCCATGAACGCTACAGCCGACAAAATGGCACCGAGCCCGTCCTCGCTTTCGCCTGAGATAAGTGAAATTCTCTCGGTCGTGACCAAACTCTATGCGGACTTTGAGGTACGCTTCGCTGATGCACAAATGAAAGCGCAGGCGGAACTTTTTGATACCTTCCATCAGGCAATGTCGGAGGAAATCAGGCTGGCGGTAGGTCCGTTGAGAGAAAAGATGGAGTCGCTACACGCTGCCGCCGCAGCTAACGCTAACGAACTAGCTTCGCTAACGGTTGAGGCCTCTCGACAGGGCGAGAGGGTGGCGGGTCTGGAGAGCTCCCTGCTGGCTAGGCAGGCTGACGTCGCCAAATTACAGTCGGTAATTGTGGAAATGCAGTCCAGGGAGAGACGATACAACATCAGGATTGTCGGTGTACCGGAGGGCAGTGAGGGAGGACGTCTCTCGGTGAACATGCCGGAGCTGCTGCAGAAAATACTGGGGAAAGATGTCCTTCCCGACCCGCCCTTATGTGAGTCGGCTTACAGAGCGGGCAAGACCAGTCCTGATGTGAGCAAGGAGCCGAGGCCCATCATTGTCAAGCTAAACAGGCTACAGCAGAGAGAACTCATCATGCGGTCGGCCCGGGCCAGAAGGGGGGATCTGGGTCTCGACAATCACAAAGTGGCCATTTTCGAGGACTTCACACCGGAGGTTCAGGCACAGAGGGGCGAATACAAACTGGTCATGGCCAGGCTATGGAAACTGGGCTTGAGGCCTACGCTATTCGCCCCCGCAAGATTGTCTGTGCTATGTAAGGGCGATGACTGTCGCTCATTTTGGTCGTTGGCCAAAGCGGAGGAATATCTCGGGGGGTTGGTCGAGACGGTGGCTTGATAGCTTTGTCGGGTGAGTGGCTTGGCGTTGTGGACCTAAATACATTGTTAGGGCGGACTACTCACAATTGCTTGTTATCAGGCCCAGACAGGCTAACTATCCGCTGCCCATCCGAGTTCTATGGAGGCTAACGAGCTAACTGAACAATGTACATCACAGATTCTAGCGTGCTAGCCGGAATCATCACTAGCTTACGTGCTGGCCTCGGGCTGGCTAGCGGGCTGTGTCTATCGCCCGCGTCGAGACATTCGTGACCCGATAATGTTTACGTATTTTGGTTGCTGTTGCTGTTCAAAGTGACATCGGTTTGCACAATTCAATGTCCGTCTGCAACACTACTATCACCAACATCTAAGAAGGGAGATCCCCCCTTGAATGGCCCTTCTAAGGTTTCTCTCCTCCACACTGCCTGTGGAGCTTTTTTCCCTATTGTTAGGTTTTAGTGAGTTTTTCCTTACCTTCGCGTGGGGTATGTCTGGGAGTGCTTGCATTCTTTCATTTATTTGCATTCATCTAAAAATGTTTGGACCTTATGGTGTTCTTGTTCTGTTCTTGACTTATTGTTATGTTTTCTTCTTGACTTGTTTAAAGAAGATCTGTACGGCCCATGGGGACATTAACGTGTGTTGTCGGGCCCTATAAATAAATTTGATTTGATTTGATTTGATTTGAATGGTGATCGGGTCCTTAACTAACTTCTTGTATGCTTTTATTTGTATATCCAGGATGTTTTGAGCTTTGGGCTCCAATAGTAGAAGGTCAGTTGAATATACATATACAATATATGATAACAGGTTGGGTCGGGTATAGCTTTGTTTGCACTCTGG
Organism: Notolepis coatsorum; assembly: GCF_963971535.1. Classification (NCBI taxonomy): domain Eukaryota; kingdom Metazoa; phylum Chordata; class Actinopteri; order Aulopiformes; family Paralepididae; genus Notolepis; species Notolepis coatsorum. The sequence continues at coordinate 124,603,103 of NC_140169.1, forward strand.
CCATAACCCTCTTTTCCTTTTCTTCTCATTGTCGCTGTTTTTATGTCATCTGTATGTGCGATTTAAATGTGATCCGATTCTGCCTTAGACTATCTGCTGGTATGCTTTAATTAAATTTTGTTTTGAATTTTCCTTTATCCATTTATGCTATGACGTTGCGACATTGATACGCAGACTCTGAGGTAGATGGTTACAGGGTTGATGTTGAGTTATTATATAATAATGGCTATTTTTTCCATTATAGTTGTCTCATGTTAGGGCCAAGGCTCACGGTGGTTCTCGACCAAATATACATACAAAATATATGATAACAGGTTGGGTCAGGTTTAGCTTTGCTTGCACTTTAGCCATAACCCTCTTTCCTTTTCTTCTTATTGTCGCTGTTTTAATGACATCTGTATGCGCAATTTAACTGAGATCCGATCCTGCCTTGGACTATCTGCTGGTATGCTTTAATTTGATTTTGTTTTGAATTTTCCTTTATCCATTTATGCTATAACGTTGCGACATTGATACGCAGACTCGGAAGTAGATGATCACAGGGTTGATGTTGAGTTATTATATAATAATGGCTATTTTTTCCATTATAGTTGTCTCGTGTTAGAGCCAAAGCTCACGGTGGTTTTCGACCGATATCTTTATTGAGATTAATTTTTTTTTTGTGTTTATTGGACTAGTGGGGGTTTAATCAGGGGTTTATCTAGAGGGGGGTCGGAGTGGAGAGCGTCTTATTGGATCCATGACTCCAGTGGGTAATGAGAGGAAGATGACCATCCTTAGTGGATGGGGCATAGGGAGGGGATTGGAGAGTGGGTATAGGAGGGTTAATAATAGGACGGGTGGGTTAGGGTTTAGAGTAGAAGGAGGGTGGGTTGTAACTGGGGTGGTATTGTTCTGTGTTTTATGTACTGTTGTCTTATATGTGTGTGATTGTTCCTCCTCTGAACTCCTGAGATTGACCGTCTGGGCCCGCCTGGATCAGCGCCTCGAGCCTCAGCCTAGCTGAACTGGTATGTTCTCTACGCATTTAGACAAATTCGACCATGGCTAAATTGAATATTTTAATTTGGAACGCTGGGGGTCTTAGCGCCCCTCACAAGCGTGCCAGTGTCCTTTGGTTATTGAAGAAAAGAAATATTGACATTGCTCTCCTTAGTGAGACGCATTTATTGGTAGGTGATGTGTCAAGGCTGGCAAATCGACAATATCATGTTATCTCCTCATCCTCAGCCGATGATAAGACGAAAGGAGTCGTCATAGTTACAAGACGTAACCTTGATATCAAAGTCCTGGACGTGTGGTCGGACACGGAGGGAAGGATTACTATAGCAAAAGTTGAGTTCTCTCATAGGAAGATGGCAATAATAGCATTGTATGCCCCTAACACATTTGATTCAGCATTCTATAATACAATCACGAAGAATTTGTTGGAACTTACTGGATACGCTCTCATTGTGGGTGGCGATTTTAATGCGTGCTGGGATGCGGAGATGGATAGGTCCGGGTCCTCTGAAACAAGCGACCAACAACGGTCCTCTAAGGCCCTCAGGATGTGGGCCCAGGACACTGGGCTCACAGACCTATGGCGCATATCCAATCCCACCCTCAAGGATTACTCTCATCTGTCAGCCAGACACAAAACCTTCTCTCGAATAGACTATGCATTCGCGTCCCCTAATATGTTTGACAGTTTCGACGTCTCATTGGTTCCCCTGGCTCTCTCGGACCACAAGGGGATTTTCCTTACGGCAACCTTTGGCAGGCTCTCCACGAGAGCTCCCAGATGGCGTTTTAACTCAACCTTGTTAAAGAACGATGATTTCTGTTCTGAGTTCAGGAGTAAACTAGCTGAATTCTTGCAGATCAACGTTGGCACGGTCGAAGACCCTAGGGTCCTGTGGAACGCATTGAAAGGATTTATCAGGGGTCATGTCACACTTTTCAGTCAAGAAAGAAATAAACTCCATACTTAAACAACAGTCTGAGTTCTTGATACATAGGACAAGACAAAATTACTACTTTCACGGCCCCAGGCCTAGCCATCTATTGGCAATGAAAATACGCTCGAATGATCATTTCTCGGATATCCCCTCGATCAAGACGAGACAGGGTCACTACTGATTCGAAAAAGATCAACGACACTTTTAAAGAGTTTTACTCACAGTTATACAGCTCAGAGGTTAATCTCGACGACTCTAAATTTGAATCGTTCATTGGCGGGCTTGAGATACCCCACATTTCTGAGGAAGAGGCCAAGGAACTGGGGAAACCGATCACTCTTATGGAATTGAGGGAGACGATTGCTGAAATGCAGAGGGGTAAGGCACCAGGCTGGGATGGTATTCCACCCGAGGTGTATTTAGCTTTCTGGGACCAACTGGGTCCATTGATGCTCGATATGATCAATTATGCTATCGAACAAGGGGAGTTCTCAAGAGATGTCAACATGGCGTTGATTTCCTTACTTCTCAAGAAGGACAAAGATCCCAATGATTGTGGTAGCTATAGGCCCTTGAGTCTTCTCGGGGCCGATTTAAAAGTGTTTGCCAAGGTGCTGGCCCGCCGCCTGCAGAGATTTATGACGGTATTGGTACACTGCGATCAAACTGGTTTTATCCCGGGGCGCCTGGCTGCAGATAATCTTAGGAGGCTGTTGCATGTAATCGATAACAGTAAAGACAATACAGCTCCGTCCACAGTTCTGTCTTTGGATGCCATGAAGGCATTTGACAGACTTGAGTGGTCATTCCTGTGGAAGGTACTTGAGGTTATGAGTCTTGGAAAGAGTTTTATTCATATGATTAAAGTCCTGTATGCCTCGCCGTCTGCGATGATACTGACAGGCAAAAACTGTTCCACACTCTTTCCAGTCTCCAGATCTTCTAGACAGGGTTGTCCTCTGAGCCCAGGACTGTTCACGCTTTCCCTCGAACCATTGGCCCAATTTATTAGGCAATCGGAGGACATCGTCCCCATAATGGTCAATAATACTCCACACAAAATTGCTCTCTATGCGGATGACCTGCTGATTTTTATGGACGACCCCTCCCGGTCGGCCACAAAATTATTGGGAATAATCGACAACTTTGGTAAAATGTCAGGCTTTAAGATTAACTGGAACAAATCAGCCTGCCTACCTCTTAATGAGCTGGCCAAGGCGGTACGACTACCAGCTGATATCCCCATAGTAGAACATTTTAAATACTTGGGCATAGAGATATTCCCCACACTGAATCAAACTACTAAGTACAACTTCACGGGTACTTATGATCAAATACGCCAGGATCTAGACAGGTGGTCGTCCCTTCCTAACTCCTTACAAGCCCAGGCTTCCATAATCAAAATGAACGTCCTGCCTAGGATACATTTTGTTAGCTCAATGCTCCCCCTGCCCCCTCCAATAGACCACTGGCGCAAGGTACAATCGCTGGTATCTAAGTTTATCTGGAATAACAAACGCCCGAGAATCAAAAGGGCTACTACTCAACGTAGAAAACAAGATGGGGGCCTCGCAATCCCTGATTTTAAGCTTTATTTCTGGTCCTTTTCACTGAGACCTCTGATGTGCTGGCTAGACCCTGTTGAGGCTGTATCTTGGCGCACCTTAGAATCGGCGGCGGTTTCACCGCTAAGATTGCAGGATGTAGTGTACTCCACTGTCCCTATTTCGAAATGCCGACTGAGGTATGGACCGATCATAACTCACGTGATCCAAACGTGGCGTAATGTACAGAAGTCGTGTGGGGTTAAATGCCCATGGCACCTGGACTCTCCAATTTTTAATAATCAGCAACTACTTGTTGGGCATAAGCCGGTTAGTATTCCTCAATGGCAAAGGAGGGGAGTTCATACTCTGGAGGATATTTATGATAAGAACGGCCTTCGGGCGTTTCAGGACTTAAGAGAATTTTATGATCTTCCCGGCAAGTCTTTCTTTCTTTACCTTCAACTAAGGTCAGCGCTGAGGGCGCATGGCGTGCCGTGGGCTCAAGTTTGCAACCAAACCCCTTCCTCAGGCTCATAGTGGATAGGACGACCTCCAGAGGGTTTGTCTCAGACTTTTATACGCTCTTAATTCAATCCGCGTATAAAGATCTATCTTTGGATACAATCTGGCGTGTGGATATCCCGGAGTTGGACCCCGAGTTTGACTGGGATGATGTTTGGGCAAATGTGGCATTGTCTTCCCGCAACCCCAACCACCAGCAAATTAATTTTAATTATATTCATAGGACCTATCTTACACCTAGGAAGCTATTTGCTATGGGACTGATAACCGACTCTCGGTGCACTTTGTGCTCTCAAAGGCCCGCTGGCACTTATATGCATATGTATTGGGATTGCCCACCAGTGGCCCGCTTCTGGAGGTCAATAACGGACAAACTTTCAGATTTGTGTGGCTTAACTATCCCATTCACAGCTGTTACGCTACTCCTGAACGATATAACGACACTACCCGCGTCCGTACAACTGAAAAGGGTTGTCCTAGCGGGCGTCACAGCAGCGAAGAAGCTACTAGCAATGAGATGGAAGGAGCCTGAGAAGCTCACAGTGATTAACTGGTCCCTAACACTGTTGGATGTGATTTATCTTGAGATATCCACGGCGCGGGTGATTGGGGTGGGGCAGGCTGGGATTGACCTATGGTTCGCAACAGCCGAGAAGGTCAGGACCGCCGTGTGCGGCTGAGCGGGGTTGGGGTGCTTGTTCGGGGGAGTCCGGCGGTCTCGTGGGAGGGGGAGGAGGAAATGTCTTGTCTGTCTTGTCTTTTGTGATGTCTTGAATTTAACTAGGGATTTTATGGGGGGGCAGCTATTTAGCTATTTCTTCACTATTTGGACACTTTTAAACGGTTCCTGTGAGTCTATGGAATACCTCTGTAGGTTTTGTTTTTCAAGAAGGCTCATTGTTTTGTTTTCTGATCGTGTGATCAAAAGCGGCGTTTTCTTCCTCAGGACCTTAGGCCGTTTTGAGGCTGGGCTCCAACCACTGTGTGACCCGGTGGCATCTGTCACATAGGGTGATTGTTGTGAGGTGGGTTGGGAGAGTGGCCTTTTGAAAATTAGAGATATAGTTTTATTAATATAGGGCCACACGGCCGGTAAACGGTGCTGAATACTGGGAAAGGCCAATTATTTATTAGATAGTACCCCTTGAAATTTAATAGGTTGAATTCTGTTTTCCCTTCTTTTTGTCTTTATAATTTGTTATTTCTGTATTATTATTGTTTCTGTTATTTTCTGTGAAGTTCTGAGTATTGTGATTGTGGTTATTGTGTTGTCTTGTTTCATGTGAATAATAATAAAAAAAATTGATAATTTTTTATTTATTTTTTTTTTTATAAAACCAAAAACGATCGGTATCGGTATCGGCCGATATGGCTCATAGATGATCGGTGATTGGTATCGGTGGCAAAAAACATGATCGGGGCATCCCTAGTTAAATGCATAATTTATGCCCAAATCTTTCGGGTTGCCCGCCTGAAACCTATATTATTTCCAAATCAAAGGTATATACCATATATAGATGTTTCTTCACAAAATCATCAGGGGGGCGGGGGGGTCGTTTTTACGAAGCTGCATCATTACCAAAAGCATGTTTTTGTTACGACCAGAGGGGAAAGTAGAACCCAATATGCGGAAAGACCGGAGAGCACCTCCGAGCCTGCAGAATGACTGGTGAATGGAGGAAACGTAAACGACCGTTTGCTCTTCTCAGATACTGTGATCATTTATTAGCGAATCACTAGAGCCATGAATATAGTACAGGAACAAACTAAACAAACAGCACAGCAGCGCTGGCACTAAATACAAAACCAACTGGTAACACGAGAAAACAAAGATGCACAAAACGGAATACTACACTAAACTAAATACAAAACGAACTGGTAACATGAGAAAACAAAGATGCACAAACAAACACTAAACTTACTAGAACCACCAAGGGAGAGCAACGACGAGGGCAGGAAACAGGTAACAGGAGGAAATGACGCCACAACGAGGAGAGAGAGAAACACACATATATACACACACTAATTAACATTGGCAACACCTGGCCAGGCCAGTCTAACAGCAAAACAATTAACACCAACTAAACACAAAAGCAAAAACACAACAACAACCAAAGCAATCTCACAACAAACAACCAGAGAGGAGGACGACATTTAAACAAAGGAAGGAAAAGCCCAGGTTAACAAACAAGTGGAAATTAACTCAATTACATTTAACCAGACCAAAATGGCCGCCTGCACCATCTGGTGGTGCCCGCCAGATGACGCCATGGAAGGAGGTAGGGAGTGTCCAGTGTTATTGTTATAGAGAGTGTCCAGTGTTATTGTTCTCTTTAACCCAGGCCCCACATGACCTGGGATCGTTACAGTTTTAGGTTCGGTAAAAGAAACTACGCTGTGATCGATACAAAGTCATGTTTTAGGTTCGGTAAAATAGACATAGAATAGACCTTACCTTAGTCAGAAGGTACTTCAAAATGAATAATCTCAGTAATCCCATCGCGATTGCAATTAATCGTGTGCATTAAGCAATGGGCACGGCAATAATACGGGAAAAGATTTAGCATACCTTAAAATTGCAATGACGATCAAATCTCCGACAGATTGATTCACTTTGAGGGGGAAGGGATCCCTGCAGCCGGGAGGTACCTCAGTACTGAAAGACAACTGAGATCCCTAGTTCAAAAGGTAGGCAACACTGCCACCTGGCGGGATTCGATCGTCATTGCAATTTTAACATAGGCAAAATTTGGCAGCCAATGAGTTAACATGGGAGAGAAAGTGAAGCGCCTCACGCCCGCCGCCTCACACCCGCGTTCGGTGGGTTTGGGCCGTCAAGAGTGGTCAAGCTGAACCACGTGTGCTATAGAGCAGTGTTTCTCAACTGGTGGGTCGCGACCCAAAAGTGGGTTGCGGGGCCATTTTGAGTGGGTTGCGGATGTATGTGTGTAAAAAAAGAGGTAAAAAAGTAATTAACAAAAAGTTTATAAATATTCATTATTAAAAAATTATTATAAAATGTAATAATAATAATAAATTAATTAATTAATTAATTAAAAAAATTATTAATTCTTAAATAATAATTTAAACAAGATTGGACATTGAGCATGACCTCAGAGTTGCTTTGTCTACCATCACCCCAGACTTTGATACTCTTGTCAGGAGCAAACAACATCCCCAGTTATCCCATTAGTTCCCTGGGATGTTAAGCTAAGAAGTCTTCTAAGAAAGATATATTATTTATTATTATTATTATTATTATTATTATTATTATTATTATTATTATTATTATTATTATTATTATTATTATTATTATTATTATTATTTTATTTTATTGTGTTTTTAGCCCTAGTTGCACTTTTGTTGCAACCCCAGTTATCCCATTAGTTCCCCCAAACTTACTGTAGGTCTGTTATGTTAAGCTAAGAAGTCTGCTAAGAAGCATAATTATTTATTATTATTATTATTTTATTTCATTGGGTTTTTAGCCCTAGTTGCACTTTTGTTGCAACCCCAGTTATCCCATTCGTTCCCCCAAACGTAGGTCTGTTATGTTACGCTAAGAAGTCTGCTAAGAAGCATATTATTTATTATAATTTAATTTCATTGGGTTTTTAGCCCTAGTTGCACTTTTGTTACAACCCCAGTTATCCCACTAGTTCCCCCAAACTTAGGTCTGTTATGTTAAGCTAAGAAATCTGCTAAGAAGCATATATTATTTATTATTATTTAATTTCATTGGGTTTTTAGCCCTAGTTGCACTTTTGTTGCACTTTTTTGTGTTGATTTCTTAACAGTGCTTGAAAGATTGTGTATTACTGCAAACAATCTTTTTTAAATCATAGTGGTTAAAAAATTTGGGTCGCGACTTAATGACTAAGGAAAATGTTGGGTCCCGAGGCTAGACCAGTTGAGAACCACTGCTATAGAGAGAGAGAGAGAGAGAGAGAGAGAGAGAGAGAGAGAGAGAGAGAGAGAGAGAGAGAGAGAGAGAGAGAGAGAGAGAGAGAGAGAGAGAGAGAGACAGAGCTGTGGCGCATGGCTGTCTGGTTCCGACGCTGATGAGGAGTAATCTGACCCATCCACAGACAGAGAAAAACACCCAGAAGCCCTCTATCCTCCGCCGTGAGTTATGGCTTTCCTTTATCTGATAGAGCACTTAGTTGCTGCTCCAGCCTTGTTTTCAAGTATTCTTTTCACTTAACATTGCATCGATCGGCAGGTGCCAAGTGTTAATGATGAGTCATACTATTAAACGTGATGACCCGCACCATTATTCTATTACCTCTCTCTCCCTCTTGTAATTAAGGTCTAAGCAGATACGGGATGTTAAGGAAAAAAAGGAACATCGAGGCAAAAAACACAATTAGAGACGGCCTTACCACTGATGGATGAAGAAATGTTGAGCATTTATTTTTATTGTTCATGCTTTACAGTTTTTTCTCTCCCTAGAATAGACAAATGGTTTATTTAAACTGATGTTAAAATAAAATACTGCTGTGAAACTTGACAGGATAATCATTTACAGAAATTAATGGTTGGGAGTACCCGGGCGTTTTAATTCATACCGTGTTCATATTTCTCCCTTGACTGCAGAACCACAAGGCTGCTGCGTGGTGTTATGTGTAGCGCAAGATGTAGCGCCGAAGGTCCCGGGTCAGACCGAGGGTTCTTAATGTTCATAAATACTTAAACGTGACAAAGCGAGCGTATGTGACAGTGTTGTGTAATCAAGAGGCAAAGGACCATGCTATTACGGATCCTTTCTCACCAGTAATACATTGAGAAAAGAAATGCACTTTGAGTCTTATTATGATGGTCCCTGAATTTCTCCAGATTGGTTTGCGTGTTTTTTGCTGTTGAGAAAGACAAAAGAATCCAATGGGTCGGGGGAGAAATCCTAGCTCTTATCTCAGTCTGAGCTGGAGGCTGCATAACTTTAATCTAATGGCAAGCTGAATTATTCACATGACGAGAGCAAACCGAAGATTCTAAGTAGAAATATGCATCGCCGCGGGGTCATCAGTGTAGTCTTTTGAGGAGAATGGTTGCTAAACCGATGACGCCCAATGCGTTCTCCTTTGATGTACTTCGAAGAAGATATTCTGTTGCCCCTATAAGACGGGTGTGTCCGAAATCATTTCCTGTATGTACCTGTATATAGATGCCAGCTGTGTGTTGTTGGTTGTCGCTGGACGTGGATTCATTTTTACAGCGTGCATTCCAAAAAGGTCAGACTCCTGTCCATATTGGTTTATTACATTCTCTGGTCAGTCATTCTGCATTCAGCTCAGCTTCGACTGCCTTGGGGGGATTTAATAAGGGACATGTCAGAGGCCATGAAGACTGGGAAAGTGGTTTCGGCAGTCAAAATAGGAAAACCTATTACTATTCAATATGTCCCCCTAGAGCGATGGTGCAAAACTGTTTTTCTTTCCTCATCAATTAGCTGTGTCATCAATAATCAAAGGGTAGAACACACTGTCATAATGGGGAGCTAGTGCAGACGTCACATCCCAGAACTGTCTGGACATTGTCATTCTGTTCTCTATATATATTAACCTAGTGCTGTGCTACTGAAGAAAAGTATTAACGTTATATTCATAGTCTTCAGGGTAAAGGGTAACTACAGTAGAATGTGGGCCCTGGAGGTATAGACTGAAAGGTTGCTGGTTCGGTCTCCGGCGCCGACAGGAGGGTGTATTTCCAGCTGTGTCGACGGCTGTTACAACATCAATGGAGCCCACCATTTAAACCCATAACTGCTCCAGAGGTGCTGCCCCTGTGGGCGTCCCTGCACTTTGATTAAGAACTACATGGTAATATGTGTTAACATATGGAAAGGAAAATGCAAAAAAGGGCAAGTTCTAATTACCTTGTGTTCATGTTATTGCGCAGTAGTGAAAAACACATGATTCCTGTAGCAATACAGCTTTAATACTGATGCAAACAACCTACTAACTTCATTACAGCTTGGAATAAGAACAAAAGCAAAAGCCCATGTCAGTGTTTCCCTTACATGTACCTAGCAGCAGCTGAAACAGTCCCTGCTGTTTTTTTCCACAACGGGTCAAATGCATCTAACATGCTTTGCATCCTCGCCATTCATTTATGTATAGCATAGTTAGTATAGTTAGTTAGCATAAGCTAACTAAGCTAAGCTAACCCTGATCAAAGCCATAGAGAGAACGGGGACTGGGGAAGGGGGGAGGGGCATTCTCCCTTTCTATGTGTGTGTATGCGTTTGGAAAGACCACCAGATGAAGTCAGGAGTAGGAGGAAGCGGTTTTAGGTTGCGTGTTGTGAGTTCCAAAAAATGTTACTTAAAGTTTAAAACGTGGCACTTTATAGTGAACAGGAGCTCTATTTGTATTAAAAACAATAGATTGTTTTTCATTTAAATGTCTGGAAGAGCTCACAAATAAAAATGTCAAATGATATTTCCGTTGCCTTTTTTGAGTTGATCTAAATGTTACTGATTGTGTTAAATGGGCATATAATATCGTATCATATCGATCGCAGGCACCTGAATCGAATCGAATCGTATCGTGGCAGACTTTGTGATATCGGCAAATCGTCCAAAGAATCGATATCGTATCGTGATGAAACTGGTGATTCCCAGCCCCATCATCTACACTCATTGCACACACATCCACTACACTTTTAAACAAACACTCACCTTATTAACACTCACTTTAGACACTTTAACACTACATTATATTTACCTATTTATTAAAGAGATTTGCACTACATTCATACCTCATTTGCATTTGCACCTTACCTTAAAGTTTTGTACCTCATTGTCTGCATTTGTACGTCACTGTTTACTCATTTTTACATTTACATTTACATTTAGTCATTTAGCTGACGCTTTTATCCAAAGCGGCTTACAAGTTCTGTACGACAAGTCATCAGGAAGGGCACAACTTTATCAGCTGAGTAACAATGTTCATCAAAGTGTTGCGTGTTACAGTATAGGTTAGTTTATTAGGACAAGTGCATGACAGTACGGTTAGTTAGGGTTAGATTTTTCTTTTTATTTTTTTTTTCTCCCCATTATTTCAGATAATGGTTGAAGAAGTGCATCTTTAGTCGCCGGCGAAAGATTGGACCGGATTCGGCTGTCCTAACTGGGGTGGGTAGTTCATTCCACCATTGTGGGGCAAGGACTGAGAATAGACGGCTTCTCTTTGATGACCCTCCCGGAGGCGTGTTGCTTTCTAACAGCGGAGGAGTGCAAGAATGTGACAATTTGACCATGTGACCGCGGCAACGCGGGTGAGCGGCAGTGCGGAAATAGGCTGTCTATTGCCATTCTCTAAGACAAACGCTAACCTTAACCAGCTCCTTAACAGCGCCTAAACTTAACCGTTCTAACCTTAACCAACTCCGAAACAATGCCTAACCTTAACCTTAACCTTAACCATGCCTAACCTTAACCTTAACCATAGAAAGAATATTGCCATTCTCTAAGACAAACTCTAACCTTAACCAGCTCCTTAACAGCGCCTAAACTTAACCGTTCTAACCTTAACCAACTCCGAAACAATGCCTAACCATAACCTTAACCTTAACCATGCCTAACCTTAACCGGCGAAAGAATACACGCTAAAAAAAAATATTGATGGGATTCGAACTTGTCAACAACGGACCGCAGGACCGCTGCGCTGCCAGGTGAGCTGAGCTTCGAATGAAAATCATGGCGGATTAGGGCGGTTACATAATGCCGCAAGCTCTGCCGCTCCGCTCCGCTCTGCGGTTGCCGCGCCTGCCGCGGGGCGTGTCGCAGCCAATCAGGGAAAACGCGGAAGCAACGGCAGCACTGCTCCGCTGTTATTAAGCAATAGGCCTCCCAGAGCTTGGATAGGAGTAGGTCTGAGGCGGCCAGAAGATGCAGAGCGTAGGGGTCTTGAGGGTGTGTAGTTAGAGACCATTGACCGGAGGTAGGCGGGAGCGGTTCCCTTTGCCGCACGGTATGCTAGGTCGAGGGCCTTGAAGCGGATTTTTACTCACTGTACTTGGATTGTACTTAGGCTGTACTTTTGATTGTATATTGTATTGTATATTGTATATGTACATTCCTCTTTTACTTACTTTTTTACTGTATGAAGCACACTCTCAGGGGCTCATACAGAAAGAACCAAGCATTTCACCATAAAGTACATGTATTTTATATTGTGACAACTAATAAACAATTTTGAACTTGAACTTGAGTTATTATGTAATCCACATGTTCGGGTCTGTGGCTCCCATTTTCAATGTTAACTAAAAGAGAAATGATACAATGAATAATCTTTTTTTTTTATCCACTTTTTCTCCCATTTTCTATATTTTCTCCCATCCCAATTTCGTATCATCCAATTCAACCCTCCCCTGTCACAAACGCTGTTTCTTGCCTCCCACAAGCCGGCTGCAATGTGGACTAAGTAATACATAGCACAAGTCCCCTCCGGTACTTGAGGTAACAGCAGTCGCATCTTTTCACCTGCGCAGCTCGATCTCTCAGTGGCGAGGAGTAACGCGTGGGAGGCTCACGCTGCCCCCGCCACTTCCTGATTCTACTGCGCAGGCGCACCAACCGACCTGTAGGAGTCGCTGTCCACAACGCCCGATCCCCACCCATCAGTTTCCCACCCCCTAATACGGCCAATGTGTATTAGTATGAACGACCAGCTAAACTGAAAGCAATGTGGAGCGCTGGGCTCAAACAGGCGAGCCCAGCGTCTCCACATTCGTGGCGAGCGCCTTGCCCACTACGCCACGTAGCCGCCCTTACAATGAATAATCTTTTTTACCTGAGACTCATTGGCTATGGCTCGTTTTATGTGAACACATTTTCATTGATTGCCCACTGTACTGTACACTATGTTCACAGTAAGGTACACTGTGTACCTTCACTGTCTGCCTCCACCTTGTTTATCGCTATTGTTCAAGGTAAACACGATTTATTCCATTCATGTCTCGATTATAATGGATTCTTTTTTTTACAGACATATTTGATCACAAAAAACAAATGGCACTTGTATTGATAAATGTGATCTAGCAGAGGTAAATGGCAATTATTAACCATACATGCTGTCTAGATTGCTTGTGATTGAGATAAAGTTAAATATCAGTTAAATATTTTTACATGAATTGTTGTGGCTTTACTGTTTTAAAATCCACCAGACACGCGAACACTGGGTGAGTAACAAAAAGGTGAACACCACACAAGGGTTAAGATCCTCTTTTGCATCATAAAAACCGCCTGTACTAGAAATGGGAAAAAGTCTTCCAATGTCATGCAACCTGTAAGAATTTCCAAGTGCTGGAAATAAGTCAGTGTCCCCCCAGGACAAGACCTTTCCCTACGCATAATCACATACAATGTATCAAGAGTTTTGTCACTAGGATAGTTGGAGCGTTGGAAAGACTTTCCCCTACTCAGAACCACATACAGTACAATATATCAAGAGGTTTGTCACTGGGATAGAATGAGGTGAAAGCCTGTTTCAAGTCAGGGTACAGAGGATCCTCTGGGACGTAACCCAAATGTTTTTTTATCTCCTCAGATCCGCCAACTCTCTGACTCAGTACCGCTGGTTTGTTGACCTCGAGAGGGAGGGAGGGAGGGGAGATAGGGAGGTGAAATATCCTCGGCCTCGAGGAGAAATACAAGAGGTTTGAGTGAGTTTGTTTTTATTTTGGAATGCCGAACCACCAAATACCATGTTTTCACCGCGCCCCAATGTATCACTGTAACCCGTGTTATTTTCCCTGACAATCGTGAAAAATCTCAGAGGTCGCAATTATAAGTGCTGAAGGAAACCAGAGTTTTCACTTTCCCAAAAGCTGTTCTGCTGAGTTCCCTGTTTTCTCTGTTTCACAGGGCAGAGCAAGAACACGCTGTCAGCCAACCATGTTTTGCACGCTCAGCAATCAGCATGCAGTTGTGTTTTTATTTTGCCTCACCTGGGTGGCCTCCTCATCTGAATTAATTTTGACATCGTCAGGATAGATTTCATGATGCCAATTTACCAAATCACTAACCTGGGGAACGTATAGCGCACTGCTAGAGTCCTGAAGGGTGGTCTGGTTGTTAGCCTTCCTACTCACAGTACACATGTGGCGCTTGAGTTCACACAAACCTGGCAGGTGATTGCATTTAACATGTCCCCATCCCTCTCCATGTGTCCTCTCTTTTCTGAGGTACTACCGAAGGGTAATGTCATGGGTTTGGCGGGGGGGGGGGGGGGTTAAAAGCAGAGCCAGCAGAAAAGGCCCAGCCTTTTAGAATAACAGTTGGTTTGGGAGCGCGGTAGCGGGGTGACCTTGGGGGTCAGCAGATGCATTTTACAGGTCATAGGTCTCCTCCATCTCCCATGGCCACTTCCATCAAGTTGA